>NC_136058.1:92840908-93197058 GCF_964261635.1 Lissotriton helveticus
GAACCTCCAAATTTCGTTCTTGATTAATTAACGCATTCTTGGCAAATGCTTTCGCTTTGGTTGGTCTTGCGCCGCTCCAAGAATTTCACCTCTAGCGGCACAATACGAATGCCCCCGGCCGTTCCTCGAGATCATGGCCCCAGTTCAGAAAACCAACAAAATAGAACCGGAGTCCTATTCCATTATTCCAAGCTGAAGTATTCAGGCGACCGGCCTGCTTTGAACACTCAAATTCTTTCAAAGTAAACGCTTCGGACCCCCAGGACACTCAGTCAAGAGCATCAAGGGGGCGCCAAGAGGCAGGGACTGGGACAGGCAGTAGCTCGCCTCGCGGCGGACCGCCAGCTCGATCCCAAGATCCAAATACAAGCTTTTTAACTGCAGCAACTTTAATATACGCTATTGGAGCTGGAATTACCGCGGCTGCTGGCACCAGACTTGCCCTCCAATTGATCTTCGTTAAAGGATTTAAAGTGTACTCATTACAATTACAGGGCCTCGAAAGAGTCCTGTATTGTTATTTTTCGTCACTACCTCCCCGATTCGAGAGTAGGTAATTTGCGCACCTGCTGCCTTCCTTGGATCTGGTAGCCGTTTCTCAGGCTCCCTCTACGGGAATCGAACCCTGATTCCCCGTGGTCACCATGGTAGGCACAGAAAGTACCATCGAAAGTTGATAGGGCAGACATCCGAATGTATCTTCACCGTCACGGGGACGTGCGATCGGCCCAAGATTATCTAGAGTCACCATAGCGGCCGGGCGAGCCCGGATTGGTCTTGGTCTGATAAGTGAGGGTGTTACCCTTCGTCTATTTCTATGACCAGCAGTTCTGTTCGAGGTATTAAGACTAGTGACTATATAAAATTCACATAGAGGAACCAGTATACATTTGACCAGCATAATTCCTCTTAGCAGCAACTGTGACAAATTTGATAATTTGTTAAATTGAGTAAATGGACTATACATGTTAAATGTTAACTTCTTTAGTTTTTTATTTCTTTGCACTTGGACTCGACGTTATGAGTCGCGGCCGCCGATTAAAATTCCCTATACTTGTGTCCATTCGCTCACAAACAGAGGAAAACTGATGGTTTTGTTGTACACATATGGAACCTAGATGTTCTCTAAGATGGCGCCCATTGTATCGAGGGTTTCGGTCCCCAGCATGTTTGTCCTTACTGAGCGTATTCCTCCAGCCTGATGTATCGCGCGACTCCTTTCTCGCACCAAACCACCTATAAATAATTCTGCCTTTTTTAACCTGCTCTCGCTGTGTGTGTCATCGGGCAGAGGATATCGGAAGAATCGACAATACGCAGAAATGGAGGTGAGCTTTGCATGACGCTGGGTGTTCTTTGTGACAGTTGGCGTTCGTTAGAACTAATATTACTTTTCTTAGTCAAATCCAAGTATTGGTTTGTAATTTAACTTATGTGGGGGACAGCACCAGACTGCATTATGCTAGGGAGAGCACTAGCCCTCGCTATAATCAATCTACTCTTTACGTTAAGTACTTACATCTAAAAGAGACTGCGGAGCCCTTTAACCTTAGTTAACTCGGCAGTTTGTCTTGCCGACTTTTGGATCCTCCCGCATGCGATCTCTTGTCTTTTCTTTTCGGTATACAGATAGGAGTGGGTGGTCTGCTCTTGCTTAAAGCAATTTGCCTTCGTTTTGAAACTATATGGCATACATAATCTCCTAGTTCATTGTAACAAACTTTCAGTGCACCCGGATAAGCTCTTAAGAAACTCTGTGAACTGTGAAGTTACACTCTTAAATAGTAATCGGTGCATCGTTCTATGTGTTTTCAGAAATAAAAAGCTAGTTACATAGAAGCCCTTCATCCCGCAAGGAACTCTGACATGGGTAGATGAAAAAGAAATCTTGCATAACATATGGAATACAAATTGGCAGGTTAGTTTTGGTCGACCTTATTCAGGACCTAACAATCTCTTTAAAATGCTTTACATAACAAGTGGTGACTGGTCCATACTTATCCTTGTAGAATTTGACAGTGTGAATCTTTCTCCTGCCCTGGAAGATGACACCCGCTTTTATTACTACAATCTCATAAAATATTTTTTGTATAATTGAGGTAAGAACTGTTTTTTGGTGTCTCTTCCTTTCGCACTTGTTATCCTAGAATTTTATCACTGAGAGAAATTTCTTTGTATTTCTAGGAGATCAGTTCACTATTTCGTGGATGATCCTATGAGGTGTCGGCACTTAATTTAATTACTTAAGTCGACACATGGACATATTAAATATATCTTTTAGCGTGTAAGTAAAGAGAGAGATAGTGCAATAAGCAATTGTTGATTCGGTTGTGACTCAATCCTTTTTTTCCGTTTTCTTATTCTTTTCTTTATAAAGTTTGTATATACGTTTACTCTTGCTCACCTTTTAGGATTTCTAACATTGGTGAAGGCTATCTTTCATGTGAGTGTAATAGTTGATCAAGGATGCATCTCTCTGACTAATGTCATTTCTGAAATCTGTCTATTTATGACTGGTAAACAGACAGCTAGCAGTTAATGTTCCCACACCTGTGTGGTAGATGTGTGCACACCAGTTCCAACCTAATCAATTCTATGATAATAAAAAAGGATTCGAATGTAAAATGAATTGACTTTCGTTCTTAATATGTTGGGATATGTACAATAAACTTTGGGGCATATCATCAAGGGGGTTTATCTCCGCTTTTTTGGCTTTAAAAGCCAAGAAAGCGGAGATAAAATGATCTCCCTATTACCTAGCTGTCGCTAACACCAGTTAGCGACAGCTTGTAGGAGATAGCGACCATCTTGGGCCCCGCTTTGCATGTCAGTGAAATTTATCACTAATGACATGCAAAGTGGGCGTTCCAAGATGTTAGCGACTGGAAACAGTCACTAACATCGCTATCTCCTATCACCAACTTTTGGAGATATTCGCGCTAAGCGCGAATATCTCCAAAAGCTAACACCTGCCCCATAGCAGTTCTTAGGCATGTTATCCAATGGGAGGTGGATAACATGGCTAAGAGCATTAGCTCGGGAATGCATGAATATCGCGGACTTTTCAGCGATATTCATGCATTTCGGCCGATTTTTATCGCTTAGGAGATAAACCTTGATAATAGCAAGGTTCCTAAGCGATACCAATCGCCGCAGCTCGGCGATAAAAATATTGCCGCTAAGCCAACATAGCGATAATTATCGCTAGTTGTTGGTAATATGCCCCCTAATTTTTTATTTCAGATACCTTGGTTCATAGAAAGGAAGAGTTTATATTTGTTTAGGTCCTGAGGAAGGTGGTTGCAACATACTACAACCCACCGAAACGCGCGTCGACCTGGCGTGGAACCCTACTAAACACTCTGTGGCTCCCATCATAGTAGAGTTTCCCTCTACCTTTCGGCTTACCTTGCTATGTAAAGATTTGGTTGTAATTGGTTGGTGTGAAAGTGTATGATTTTGTGTGAGTGTTGTATGTTAGTCTTTTTGGTGTTGTATAACCAGGGTATCATACGTTTTCCTTTTTTTGTGGTTTCTTTGAAAATCTAAATAATTTCTTTGTGCTATATATAAAAAGTATTGTGGACAATCCAATGTACTGTATAGAATAGTGATAATTTACAATTTTTAAAAAAAGAAAGATTTTCTATATGTTGTACTCACTAAAATGATAAAAAGAGTTGAACAGTTTAAAAAAAAAAGAAAAAGATGAAACATGATGAAAAAAGAAATAAAGAAGTTAAAAATATAACTACGTAAAGTGTAATTGATATGCTTTGAAGGTCTTAGAGAAAATCATGAACTATGTCTCAATATGTAAAGTATGTAGGCTATAAGGGAATATATTAGCGTTGTCTTGGTCTGATAAATGCATGAATCCCGGGCGGTCAGCGCTCGTCGGCATGTATTAGCTCTAGAATTAACACAGTTATCCAAGTAACAGATGGAGCGATCAAAGGAACCATAACTGATTTAATGAGCCATTCACAGTTTCACTGTGTCCGTCGTGTGTACTTACATGTGCATGGCTTAATCTTTGAGACAAGCATATGCTACTGGCAGGATCAACCAGGTAGTCGCACCTGCTGACAGGGTGGGGACTGCGTGCCCATCTCCCCAACCGGCAACCTTCGTGCGCCCCTCCATCTCTGGAGCCTGCCAGGGGAAGGAGCCCACCCGCCTGGGTGGGAGGGCTCGCTGGGGGGGTGTGGTGAGGTGCGGTTGCATGGGCACCAGTAGGCCCAGCAGTCTCCCCCGGGAGGGAAAGGCGGGCCGAGGCGCAGCCTGAGCGAGACGCAGAAGTGCCAGAGCCTGGCGGCGGCGGCACCGCTCGGAACGGTCGTTTCTAGCTGCTGTGGAAATGTGCTGGGCAGAGAGGGTTGACGGTGTGGCACGCAGCATCCAAGGGCCTGGCACCACCCGACCCCTTCCGCTCAGGTTAGACCACTGGGGGGCATGTGCTGCCGGGGCCACTCGGCCTTCACTCTGCTGGTTAAAGGGCCTCCCACCAGGCAGCAGGCCCTCGAGTTGGACAGTCCATGCAGGGTGGAAGATCTTTGCTCGAAATAATAGCTGAGGCTGGCCAAGCAGTCCATCCCTAAACGGACCAAGAGTACCCAATCGATCATAGTACAGCTGGGGCATCCCCTGGCAGGCCACTCTGTGCAGGGGGTTGCTGGCTTAGCATCCCCTGCCCGCCTGCTCCAGGGGCAAGCAGACTCGGAGAAAAAGGACCATCGGGAAGGGGCCGAGAGACAGGTGCATACCCAGGCCCCTGGGGGCCCCGGCGGGCGGGCCCAGGTGCTGCCTTCCCCTGTCTCAACATCGCCGGACCTCACGGAGGTCTGCCTGAGCAAACTCTGAGAAAAAGGACCATTGGGAAGGGGGTGAGAGGCAGATGTGTACCCGACCCCCGGCAGGCAGGCCCGGGTGCTGCCTTCCCCCATCTCAGCATAGCCAGACCTCACGGAGGTCTGCCTGAGCAAACTCAGAGAAAAAGGACCACCGGGAAGGGGCCGAGAGGCAGCTGCGTACCCGGGTCCCTGGAGGCCCCGGTGGGCGGGCACGGGTGCTACCTTCCCTGTCTCAGCATCGCCAGACCTCATGGAGGTCTGCCTGAGCAAACTCGGAGAAAAAGGACCATCGGGAAGGGGGCGAGAGACAGGTGCATACCTGGGCCCCTGGGGGCCCCAGCGGGCGGGCCCAGGTGCTGCCTTTCCCTGTCTCAACATCGCTGGACCTCACGGAGGTCTGCCTGAGCAAACTCGGAGAAAAAGGACCATCAGGAAGGGGCTGGGAGGCAGGTGCATACCCGACCCCCGGCGGGCAGGCCCGGGTGCTGCCTTCCCCCATCTCAGCATAGCCGGACCTCACAGAGGGCTGCCTGAGCAAACTCGGAGAAAAAGGACCATCAGGAAGGGGCTGAGAGGCAGGTGCGTACCCGGGCAACTATGGGCCCCAGTGGGCGGGCCTGGGTGCTGCCTTCCCCCGTCTCAGCATCTCCGGACCTCACGGAGGTCTGCTTGAGCAAACTCAGAGAAAAAGGACCATCAGGAAGGGGCTGAAAGGCAGGTGCGTACACGACCCCCGGCGGGCAGGCCTGGGTGCTGCCTTCCCCTGTCTCAACATCGCTGGACCTCACGGAGGTCTGCCTGAGCAAACTCGGAGAAAAAAGGACCATCGGGAAGTGGCCGAGAGGCAGGTGCATACCCGGGCCTCTGGGAGCCCCAGCGGGCGGGCCTGGGTGCCTCCTTCCCCGTCTCAGCATCTCCAGACCTCACGGAGGTCTGCTTGAGCAAACTCAGAGAAAAAGGACCATCAGGAAGGGGCTGAGAGGCAGGTGCGTACCCGACCCCCGGCGGGCAGGCCCAGGTGTTACCTTCCCCCGTCTTAGCATCGCCGGACCTCACGGAGGTCTGACTGAGTAAAAAAACTCAGAGAAGAAAGGACCATCGGGAAGGGGCTGAGAGGCAGGTGCGTACCCGGGCCCCTTGGGGCCGCAGCGGGTGGGCCTGGGTGCTGCCTTCCCTCATCTCAGCATCGCCGGACCTCACGGAGGTCTGCCTGAGCAAACTCAGAGAAAAAGGAGGCCACCCTCCCCAGGGCCCTCAGGGGCCCCGGATGGAGCTCCTGAACCCTGCCAAGCAAAGGGAGGCTCCCCAGGCACAACGGAACCCGTGCTGGGCCTTTGGCAGTGCGGCAGGCTGGGGGATGGGGCCCAGGGGCAGAGCACCCGACGTGGGGCCCAGCCGGGGCTCCCAGGCCCGGGGGCGCAGCGGAAGCCTCCCTGGGCCCGGACACCACCCCGGGAACCCTGCCATGTGGCAGAACCGAGGACGGGCCCAGGGCTGGGGCAGCATCCTGGCCCGTCCAGCTGCCGGCTGAGGACCGCTAGGCTCAGAGGGGTCCCAGAGTACCTTGTCCCTCGTAATCCAAAGGAAGGCTACCCCCCTTTCTGATAACCTGTGCACACCGCAAGATGGAGGGGACCCTAGGCACGGACGCACACGACCTCATGGATACCTGGCTGGGATCCAGGAGGAAAATGGCCCCTCATCGGGACTTCCAGGGAAGCCCGGCCATCTGGTCGCCCCATTGGAAAGCATTGCGTGCGACCAAACGGCCAAGGGGAAAGGTGCGACAAGATGCCCGGGATCGAAAGGACTCCCAGCTGCCCACCCTGAGCCTTTGCAGTAGGGCTCCCATCTGCCCACTCAGGGAAGGGCTTGCGGGCTCCACTTCCCGGGGGCTTGGGGACCCCAGCTCGCCCTCATGCATGGGGAGGACCACCGAAGCTCTCGAGCCCGGATGCCTGGGGGAGGACTGCCCGGACCCATGGAGCCCATCCCGGGCACTTTGCCATGCCGTGGGCCGGAGCCCCTGGACCGAGAGGTGTTGTCCGAGCTCAGCCAATCTGGTCACCGGCAGAGAACCGCCAGTCCAGTAGGGGTGTCCCGGCATACGCTGTCCCTAGTAATCCGGAGGAAGGCTACCCCTCTTTCTGGGAACTCATGCACACCGCCAGGCTCAGGGGACCCTAGGCGCGAACGCGCCCGACCTCCTGGAGCCCTGGCTGAGACCCGGGAGGCAAATGGCCCCTCATCGGGACTTCCAGGGAAGCCCGGTCATCTGGTCGCACCATTGGAAAGCATTGGTCTCGGGAGCTTCGCTTACTGGGGGCTCGGGGACCCCGGCTGGACCTCAGGCACGGGGAGGACCACCGGAGCTCTTGAACCCGGACACGGGAGGACCCATGGAGCCCGTCCCGGGCACTTTGCCACGCCGTGGGCCAGAGCCCCCCGGATGGAGGAGAGATGTTGTCCGAGCTCAGCCCATCTGGTTACCGGCAGAGAACCACCAGCCAGGGAGGGGTGTCCCGGCATACTTTGCCCCTAGTAATCCAGAAGGCTACCCTACTTTCTGGGAACCTGCGCACAAAGAGTGACGGGGGGACCCAGGCCGCGGAGGCGCTCGACCTCCTGGAGCCCTCGCTGGGATCGGGGAGGCGAATGGCCCCTCATGGGGACTTCCAGGGAAGCCCGGCCATCTGGTCGCCCCATTGGAAAGCATTGCGTGCGACCAGATGGCCGAGGAGAAAGGTGCAAAATAACGCCAATCTGCCTGCCCCGAGCCTTCGTGGGAGGGCTCCCGCCTGCCCTTGCAGGGCTCGGGGGCTGCAGGGCTTGGTGGCTGCAGGGCTCCGGGGCTGCAGGGCTCCGGGGGGCTCTGAAACCCCACGCTGGGCCTCAGGCATGGGGAGGCCCGCAAGTGCTCCTGGGGCCCAGCCACATGGTGGAGGACCGCCCGGGACCCATGGAGCCTTGCAGGTCTCGGGGGAGTCTGCACCAGGGACCCTTGTCCCGGGCAGATGGACTCTTGGCAGGCCGCAGGACGGGGGCTCCCAAACCCAGGCCTGGGGCCGGTCCCTGCTTTCTATCCCAGCCAGGCCAGGGACATCGGGGAGCCTGCCCAGGCACGAGGGAACCCTGTCCCGGGCACACGGACCCTCTGGACGTGCCATCGTTTTCCACACATTTTTTCCAAACTTCTGCGTAGTGTGCGTAGTGGCGCTACGCAAACTATGCCCAGCCCTAATGGTAACGTGATTTACCCACCGCGTGATTACAATGTCAGTGGGTATCGCAGCGTGTCAGTAGACTGTTGTTTGGTTTCCAGGATATCTATCCCTTTATGTCCTTGGACGGTGTTTAAGTGTCACATCATTTCTTCTGGCTCAAGTGTACTACGCATGTGCAGCAATCAGGAGGGAACAGACTCACGTAAAAGGCCCATTTATACGTGATATTGAAAGAGTCAAAAAGACAAATGATAAAATCAAAAATAAATGGTTTCTCTGTATACCACCTATCTCTATTCTAACACCATTTACTTATTAAAACTTTCTCCGCATTAGCATTAGTAAAATAACTTGTTTTAGTTTTCAGCAAAGCAGATGCCAAGCATGTGAGTTTCAAGGCAGCCATCTAGTCAGAAACTGCGCAAGCACAAGAAATTCCATCCAAGTGACAGCACATCACATCATACTACATAGATGCAGTAGACGCATGCATACTAAACATTTTCACTTAGAGGCCATTTTTTAATCTCACTCGAGTTACTTCTTAGTAATACACATTGGCAAACTTGAACTGCAGAGGAATTAAGGGCACAGGATTGATAGTATTGTCGGAATTTGTGCTAGAGGTAAATGGTGTCAAATGTATGGAAGTCCCTGAATGTCAGATATATGGATGTGAATGCAATTCTCTTAGCAATGGGTAGCCAATGTAACTTGGAAAGAGCCACAGATAATGAAAATCGATGAGGATGTTGCAGAGCCAAACCTGCAGCAGAGTGTTGAACCACTTGTAATCAATGAAGAAGGGAGCCTGGGAACCTAAGAAACAGCAAGTTAAAGTAGACCATACAACTTAAGACAGTGACCTCAATTACTGTCTGTCAAGTGGAAGGTGGAAAAAAAGTAAGGATCTTCCATCACAGTTTCATGAGAAGAACAAAGGTTGAGGATAATTTACTAACATGACTGGAGTGGCAACACTGGTGATCCAGAAAAACTTCAAATTGCCCACAGAGGTTGCAGAGGCTGGAACGTTGCCCAGATCAGTCAACCAAACACTGAGACAAATTGGAAATTCTGTCTTATCCGTGTTCAATTTAATCAAGTTGTAATCTATCCAGCTGACCACGGCAGACATGCAATTTAAAACATGTTCTAATCATGGCTGTCCATAGAAAGCAGAATCTGTGTATCCTCTGGTTAGCTGATGGCC
The DNA here is from genome assembly GCF_964261635.1 of Lissotriton helveticus. NCBI lineage: Eukaryota > Metazoa > Chordata > Amphibia > Caudata > Salamandridae > Lissotriton > Lissotriton helveticus. The sequence continues at coordinate 92,850,199 of NC_136058.1, forward strand.
TTTAGGCCAAAGGAGCAAATAAGTGTTGCCAAATGATGGACATAAACATTAAAAAGAGCAGTGATGGCCTTAAATTCAGGTTTAAAAGTGGTATGATAGACAGATTGGGATATATTTGGGAGATAATCCTTGATGCAAGCTAGCACAAAGCCTCGGGTACTAGTTTCTGTAACAATTACCAGAAGCAAGGCATACGAAATGGTATTGAAAGTATCAGATAAAACTTGTAAGCCCAGGGCAGAACATTTGCCCTGGTCTGTCAATATTCATAGATCATCAAGTACCATGACTAAGGCAGATTCCGCGATATGGAGGGATGAAAGCCAGATGAGGAGATACCCAGCAGTCATTTAGATTCAAGAAAGTGAAATAACTATTGATTGGTGAATGTTTCCATTATCTTGATTGGAAACAGAAGTAGACAATTCAGCTGATAATTACTGAGCATAGTAGCGGCCGCAGAAGTTTTTTTTTAGTAAATAAATCACTAGGGCTTATTTCCATGCCACCAGCACCATAGTAGAAGTTATAGAGTATTTGCAAAAAAATAGAGCAGTGCTGGTTGTGGATGGTTGTACTGGTATCAATACTTCGGTATAGAAAGTTAGCGCTCAACCTCTTGTGATCACACTGCTCGGAAACAACCAAATATGAACAGAAAGCAACACAAAATAGGGAACACTCAATACATTTAAGGAATTCGCAAAAAGTTCAATAATTAAAAAATGTTGATCATAGTTGGATAGGCAAATAATTGTTTCTGTTTTTTAGTCTTGCAGAATAATGGCGAGTTGCACTAGTAGATTCGGTGTGGCGGTGCCACCGTGTGCCACTCTGCTTTATTCTGCAGGAGCCACTTGGGAGTGATTCTACACGATTGCCTTACTTATTCTGGTTCTTAATATATCCAGAAAAACAACATGAGACTTTACGAACCCTGATGAAGTCCCCCTCAGGACGAAATGCGTTGGCTGGCCTGGAGTACGATGTTTGATGAACATAAATAAAACTATTTGGCATACCATATTATGGCTCCTGCTTCATGGTGGACTGAAAAGAAGAAACAATTATTTGTCTATCCAACCATGATGAACAGTTTTGAATTATTGAACTTTCTGAGAATTTCTTAAATGTATTGTGTATTCCCTCTTTTGAGAAGCTATGGAGTGGCTGCAAATAGAGAGAGGCACTTGGTCCAGAAAGGGGGCATCCAACCTCATAATCATAAGCTGACAGGAACTGCAGAATGGTTAATTAGTCAATCAACTGTTGTTTTCAGGTTGGTTTGTGGAAAATAGCTGGTCATACAACTCAATCATCTAGCATATACCCCTCGGTGCCCAGAAGCTGTGATTGGCTGTGTGGTGCTCTTGTTCTGCGAGATGCACCTTTGAAAATGGAAGAAAGCCTGGGTTCCTCTGGTGCAAGGAAGGTTTTGTGATATTCAGAGATATTTAAAATCAATAAATACAATTGTTGGGAATGAAGCTGGCTGGTGTAATAGGATGAGTTTGTTCAGGTTCCTCTGGCAGAAAAAGTATATGAGCACATCCTTTAGAGATAGAATATTGGCAAAGGAACTATGTAGGATTAGGAGGCAGGGAGATTGTACACCAACTCAGAGAGGTACCCATTTTTTTTAAACTTGTTCCACTACCAATCGTTGTTACTGAATGCACATGTTATATTTTATTGAAGAAAGCTTTTAATTTAAAGAAAAATACACCCCAAGAACACGTTTAACAATGTTTATTTGTCTTCTCAATATGTTCCTGTGGTTTGTTTTTTTTCAAATAATTTTTTGTTCTGATATTCATGAAACCATCTTTCGATGTTTACCACATGTGAGCATTTGTGCTCACAGGATGATAACAAGGATGATAGCATCTTTGTGGTTATAAACAGGAACAAAGTGTGGCTGTTCATGTGTGGGAGTGCCGTCTTTGTTAGATCGCTCTAAAATAAGCAAAACCAGGTAAAAATATTGAAAAACATGTTGAATGCCAAATGTATCAGGAAGTTTGATTAGGAATTAAAGTATATTTTTCTACACTATGAGGCATATGTATCAAGGCCTTTTCCAGTTCTCAAACAGGCTGATTCTCAGAATAAAAAGGAACAAGGGATGAACAATACATGAAATCGACCAGGACAGGCCAGGCCGGGGGAACTCACCATGTCGTCCCTATTCTGTTGGTCAAATACATTATCTCCAACTTACATAATGTTGCATATGCTAGTGCATCCTGTTGTGGAGGTAAGGTTACAGCCTACATATCATATGTGTAGTGATCAGACAAACCGGGCTGGGGCCATGACCTAAGGTTACCACAAACCGGTCATCTCAATGGGTCATTACTCAGTTGGGTAGACACTGGCGGTATCAGTGCCACACTTCCGCCTGAGTCTGAGTTGGCCTCCACTGAAGGGCTTGTGCTGATAGGTTGACGAGTGGGCTGGAAGGTCATAGCAGTTCGAAGAGCCTCCTGCCTACCTTCTATCACCTGCTTTCGAGGCGGTGTACTGGAGCCCGTGCACTGTGTAAGGAGTCCTCTTCTATGTCTCTGGGAGTTACGCTGTGATATTGGCTGTGTAGAGTCCATCCGTATAACAGGCAAAGTATTGGGGAAGGTTCTGTCCAGCCAATCCCAAGCACTCTCCGGTGTATCAAAAAATAAAGAGCGCTGATTATATATGATTTTCAATTAGGCCGGGAAAAGTAAGGCAAAGGTGAGACCTGCTGCACAGACCCGTGCCTTGACTTCCATGAATGAGAAACATTTGCACTGGAAGATCGAGGTTTTCACATTGTCTACTTGTAGTGAGCCATTGTCGCATGCTACCTGTAACAGATGGTCACGGTCCCTATAGTTCAAGATTCTGGCCAATATTGGGCAGGGACTTGCTCCAGGCACTGGCCGCCACGCCAGACTCGGTGAGCTCTCTCGACAGTAAAGTGTGCAGATAAACCGACAGGGGCCACTGTCATTTTGAACCAGTTCTCTATATAAATCGTCGGGTTAGGGCCTTCAGAATCCTCTGGGAAGCCAACTATTCTGATGTTATTAAGTCAGGCCCGACCCTCTGCATTATCCACGCAGGCCTGGAGGGAGTCGATCTGTTGACGCATTTGACATAATTGCTCTTCATAGGTGGTCACTTGTGGCACCACTCTGTCCAATGTTTGTTCCGCGGTCTTCACTTCATCCGCCAATTTTCTATGGTCGTCATTGAGCAGATTGAGCTCCACAGAGACCGTGCCCAACTGATTTTCCAGTGCAGTTCTGGAATCTCATATTTACTTCAAAATCATATCTAATTTGTCCTCTGGAGGATTAGAGACAGCTCCCTCTACAGAGCGACATGAACGCCCCGGGGAATGTTCGGAGGGTGACAAGAGCGACCCAGCACTCCCGGATCTTGAGGTTGATTTTGGCTTGCCTCTGCCCATGATGACTGGTGCGCCGGCCGTTATAGGTGCGGTGCTGGCACTCCAACCCAGCCAGTCAGTGGGGGGGGCTCTCTCCACTCAGTGTCAAGTAAGCGAATCAAGCCGGTGCCCAGCTGGTATTATACAAGATTGCCTCTATGAAGACACAGCACAGGTGGGCAGAGGCAAGAATGGGAGGGAGGCAGTAGAGTGCATGTTGCTTTATGATTTATTCTGGCCAGCCGGTGCCACACAAGTCTATGCCTCCCCAGCGGACACCACAAGAGGGTCCCCACTGCCCTGCCAATGTAGGCCCCCCTGTGGAGCCGATCGGGCAATCATACAAACTCCGGGACCTCCACAGCACTGCCCCGATTAGTGTCACGGTTTTCCGTCAGCCATTCAAGTCCAGTAGTGATTGCGAAGGCCAGCTTAGGCGCAATGCGGCATGGGCAAAATTTGCGCTCCACTAACAGGACACTTTCTCAACCCTGTCTCAAAGGCTCCTCGCTGCCGCGAACAATCCACGGCAAACACCCAGGAGCACCAGACACCATGGGGGTAAGGTGTGGAGAAGTGTGGCTCACTGGTTAGAGGAGGCAGACCTGGAAGCAGAGGTCAGCCCAGGACCAGGGTTCAATTCCCGGCTCGGCAGGGTCTTGAGTCCTAAAAATGTCCGTGGACTTGACAATTCTCGCTCCGGTGCCTACTCGATTCACGGGTTCACACTCTGCGACTCTGGGCAATAGCTTGCTTAATCTCCACACCGGCCCCTCGCGGCGGGATGCCTGGCTTTCACCTTGCGGATACCCTGCCGGGGTTATCTCACAGGGGAATACCAGGACGGGTTCCCTAAGCAAGCGCTTAGAAACCGCTTGGTGATTTGCGCTATATAAATTCCTGTACATTTACATTTACAAGGTGGGAGTCAGGCCCATAACTGTACCAGGCCCAGTCCGCTGCCCCGTGGATCCATGCCGCACTTTGACGAAAAGGGGGCTCTGCCACTGAGGGTCTAAGCAGCGCTGCCAAAGCGGGGGGAAAGGCTCCCTTGTCAGCAGTAGACAGACAGCAGTCACGAAGCAGGCATATTCACACAGCGTTACAGGGAAAGGATAACTGCGTCTCAGAGCATCCCAGGTTGCATGGCATGCAAGCTCTCACTGGGGGCCACTCCGGGCGGTGTATACAATTAGCAGATGGAGGGCCCAGGACCGGGGGCTCAAGTTGCGACGCCAACCGAACACAGGGCTATGTAGCCCGGCGTCAGAATTGGGTGAGCCCGCTGCAGCGCAGGCCCCTCCTACCAGCCAGGCCCAGCATCTCGCCGGAGCTTCTCACTATCTGGAACTCCGGCCAGCATAGTGGGGAGAGGATAGCTGCGCCTCAGAGCATCACAGGTTACAGAGCATGTGGGCACTCACTGGGGGTCAATCCGGGCAGTAAATGCAAGTATCGAATGGAGGGCCCGGGCCTGAGTGCTCAAGTAACGACACCAACCAGTCCCAAGGTGATGCAGCCCGGCATCAGGATTAGGCGAGTCTGCTGCAGCGCAGGTCACTATTACCAGCCAGGCTCAATGTGTCGCCAGAGCCTCTCGAGATCTGGGACTCCGGTCTGCGCCCCAATCCGAGACTCAGAATTATTAGCGGAGCATTGCACTCGGGTACAGGCAGTATCTTACTTGTCAGGCAGCCGTCGAATATAGCAGGGAATGTCGGATTCAGTTCGGATCTCTTGCCCCGGCCCGGAGCACGTTGCTTAAGCCACCACCATCTTGGGCAGCAAACCTAGCCCCCCCGATCATATAGATAATGTAATATCTATATGAATATTTTGAGAATTCTGTTTTTGTTTAAAGAAATAAAATGACAGTCACAAATTAGCCAACACATGCCAAGGCCTCATTATGAGCACCCCAAAATTCCATATGGGCCAGGAAGTCCGGGAATCATGAAGTCTATGGAAACACAACAGATTATTTTTTACTTTGGAGATTTCTGATATTGAAGAGCTAAAATGTCCAAGGGAAAACGCGAGGAGATAAGGCATTGCTATTGACAGCCAACCCAAAATTACTGTCTCCCTGCCAATTCCCCATTTGTCAGGAAATTTTCGGGGTTCATCGCATAATCTCATTTAATTCAACTGCCTTAGAGTTAACAGGAAATGGTTAATTTAGAAGTCAATATGTGCCTTGGGGTGATCTCACGCAAATTATTGCTCAGTTACAATGAAGGAAACTTGGAAAAACCTTTTAATACGGAGCTTTCTAAGAGAATTAATGTGTGCTGTATATATGTAATGCTGTGCTTGTAGAAGACAGACTTTCATTTACACACTGCAACACAGTTTCTGGCATTGCGAGACATCTTAAAGCCTGTGCCCTGGGGTTGTGTGGGTGGTTTATGCGTGATCATCGCGTACCCGCGGATGGAAGCAATAACTATTTCTTGGGAGAAAAGAGACCCTTTCCTCGATAGGAAAAAAAGGGGATTCTTTGTAAGAAGTCCGTTTCACAAATATTTACTACATTAGTATGGCTTGCTCATGAATACCCAGAATAAACCAAGAGTAAGGTACATCTACTCCCTGACAAATCAAATCTTTATGAATAATGTTCAATGTAAATGCACCTTAAAAGTTCAGCGTGAAGAGGTAAGCAAATCCGCGTGGTTCTTCATTTTCTCAAAGTAACTGCTTTTAGGAAATCATAATGTGAACTCATTTGGATTTGATATTGAAATAAAACTTTAATATGATTAAAATCATCATTTATAAATATACAACAAAGATATTTATTAATTGTCCTTTGGATTCAGCAAGGTGCAAACAGTCATTACATTTCATGAATTCTTTTTCACTATGTCATAATTGTTAGTACTTAGCGTTGCGACAAAGCTAGAATGTATAAAACACAATTTTGTTTGCAAAAGTTATATGGTGTTTTCCATCGAAGCATAAACGCATACTGCACTACCCAACACTTTTGGGGAACAAAATCCATATGTCCTACCGAAGCAGCACTTATCTCTGGGTAACTGAGGGAGCTGTGATGGAGCGCGGTGGCAAACGCAAAATTTTGTGTACCCCTCGTAAAGTTAATGTCCCATAACGTTAATATTTACTGATTGCATGTTTTGTGAAATTACCCAACCATAGAGTAAAATGCACACATTATTTTATTATTACACACGGGGAGAACTAACTTGCTTGCATGATGCAATAAACTCAGCTGATATGTACTGTTATTGGGTTGTGAATTAATGCACAGCTTGAAAAAAAGAAATCGCAATTTAAATGTGCTTATTGTATTCATTTATGTGGTGGAGAGGTCGAAATGTAAGTATAAAATGCATTTATGTGGCTTATTTGCTAGGTAACAACTAACTGGGAAACATTAGTTAGGTGGGAGGTAAACAGAACAGGTTTAAATTCAATAATTAACATAAATCGGTTTGTTTTTACGATAGTTCCAAAAGTGGCCTCTGAGGCCTGTGCAAAGATGGCAGGCGCGCCAAAACCTGCAAGTCAGAGTGAACTGCCTGTGCTCGAGAAGGTTCAAGGCTACCATGGCCCGGAACCTAGAATGGGTGCCAAGTATGGAAGATGTAATGCTTAGAGCCTGAGAGAGTTTATGCATGTTGCAAATGCAAGGAGGCGCCTAGGCCACGGACTGATTTAAACAAAGACCCTTTCTTTTTTCGCTGACACGTTGTGAAAATGATGCTGTAATGGTGAAGAGATGTTCACCCACCCCGATTTTGTCCAATAGGAGACCAAATAAGTGATAGTAATTACATATTAGATAGCGTAAATTAGGGAATTAGGGTATAAAAACCCTGGTTTTGTCTAGTTGGGGTCGCCTTTTCAATTTCTATCGGAGATGCTGCCCGATTGCTGACCGATTCCTGGATGTAAGAACTTTAATTTTTCTTTACTTGTTTGCTTTGCAGGATTGAAGAAGATGAGGGTGTTAGTGAAATTGGAACGATCTATTCTTTGCTAAACTTTAACTGTTTTCTAAAATAAAGCGATTTTCTTGAGCTCTAAATAAAATGATCATTTTGAAATAAAGTTTAAGTTTTACTGAATAAGGATTTACTAATGCATAAATGTCAGACATGATAAAGTTTTGTTCTGAATAAAAATTAGATAAATGAAGAAGTAAAAGCTGGTCTTTGATTCTTCCTATGCCTAATTTTCATTCTAGTAGATCCATTGCCATTATGGTGGTGTGTCTGAATAATTAAAGTCTGAATAAAACCATGGTAAATGTTTCAAATTTGCAGGTGTAAATAATAAATAGTTAAATAGGTTTAGACGCTCCACCAAAAATGTTACAGCGTTTCTCCATTGCGATTCACCAGAGCCTTGAAGCCGAGTGTAAGTGAACAGGGGAAATGCGCAGTGTTATGGGCCCCACTGATGCACGATTTGTGTGTTTTAAGGTTTCAGGGAAATGGTGAGTATTGATTAGAAATGATTTCTGGAGCCGCGCTGTAGCAGTTATAAACTTGGTAGCAGAGTAGTGATTACTAAGGAAATTAGCTAGGGTTATGGTAAAGTACTATGTTGAGTTTGTATTACGTTACATGTAGTCCTGGAAAGGCTTCATAGAGTAGGGTGAAGCCAGTGCCTCTGTCTGCAGGCAGAGGAATTGTGGCTAGGTAAAGTCGCACAGTGAATTAGTCTGTTTCAAAAAAGGAGTATTGCCGAATACTGCGGTGGTATCGTCGCATATCACTGTTTAGGGACCTTAGGTGTGAAAGGATAAATGTATAGTGAGGACAGTCTATGAAATTTCAGCCTTCAAGTTTAGGGATCATTCCGTGCTTCCCGACTAAAACTTACTTCTGGGAGAGTAATAGGTCTTAACCCGAGCTTGATTGAAGGGTAAAGGGAGCGGCGTCTCTCTTTTATTAACAAAAGAGGAATTCTGTGGTGGGTTAGTGGACGCGCTGCCTACTGGTAACACAGAATTCATGTTGTTGGAAAACGAGGCAGCATCTGTGAGGCCTGCACAAATAACATGACACATTTGTCCTTCACTGGGAACAAAACACCCTAGGGCAGCGCCTGACTCTCAGAGGTTAGCGTTGCAGAGCAGTCTGAGGCTTACTCAAGGGAGGTGGTGTGGGCTAGTAATCGCCATTTGCAGGTGCGCAAAAATAACACTCAATAATTGATTGTCCAGTCTGTACTTTGCTTTATAAAAGTAAGAGTACATTTATTAAACACACACACCACTCAATACTATACACCAATTTACAAATATACATAAGCTGTTGGAATTACTTTGTGACATTGCATAACAACTCCACCCCTCCCACAGGGGGGGTGGGGTCTAGTACCACCATTCCCATGTATGCACGTCATCTTGCCCCCAATGCGGTGAATTGGTCTTAACCTGGAGCGAGGGCCCTCCGCGCTGGCACCATCCCAGTGGCGACCCCCCCAATTACCTCAACACGCATTAAACAGGCTACACCTGCCTTGGTGATACATGACCCTGACTGAGCATCTCCTACTGACCATACAGTCTTCACCTCTTCATCTTAAGGGCTAAAAGTCTGGGGTCACCTAAGCGCAGCAGCAAGAATACATGTTTACGCACACTTTAGCATGACAGCACTCAGCACATTTGGATATCATTAGAATGCATGGCAAGTACAGCCCCTAAGAGCATTACAGATAAAATCACAGGTTTAAGTATCTACAGCCAGACACCCTAGCAGGAATGTCTAGCCCCTTAAATCCATTTTTCTTATGGCATCACCTTGCACCAGCACTTCACATTAACCAGGTGAAATTCAGTCCCTCTACAAGAAGTAACCATTAATAACCGCAGTTCAGTGCAATTACACCGCTTCACCTCCAGGGGATGCCCTTCTAGACATCCCACCTCAGCCTTTCACTCCGTGATGGAATTATCCACAACACCCTCAGCTGAAGAACAAAAGTCCAGCCCGGAAGGTGTTAACTGCCGGACGAGCCCTGGAGGGGTTGCTTCCTTGGAATCCCCAAGTCACTTGGGGTGGGACTTTGCTCGTGCTGGGGGGGGGGGGGGAGACTGCGCGTCTCCTGCAGCTCCCCCAGCACCTTTGCACCTGTATAGTGGTGACCCCGTTCTTCTGGGGCCACCACGAGCTAAGAAAACGCTGTATTGCCCTTGCAGGCCGTTCCGGGCCTGCAAGGCATTATGGGCTGCGCCGCATATTAGATGAGCGGCTCTCCCGCTGCTCCGGGGAGAGCCGCGCTGGCGCTTCGCCGCTTCCTGGGCCCTCGGTGGGGGGTCCGGTCCCACCCGGACCCCCAGGTAAGTCCTTCGGCTCGGGGAGCCCACCCCCGGCCGATCTGCCGATTTTCTGGGGCCCGGTCCCACCCAGGACCCTGACACCTCCTTTGCGTCTTCTAGGGGGCCCCGGTCCCACCCGGGACCCCCGCAGCCTTCCATGCTGGAGGGCAGTCCAGGTAGCCCACCCCTGGCTGTCCCCGCCGGCTCCCCGCTCGGTCCGCACCCTTGTGTGCGACCGCGGGAGCCGGCCCTTCAGTTCTCGTCTGCCCGCTCCGGCGGGCAGACACGGAGACCAGCGCGATCCCACTGGCCTCGGGGGAGTGCAGTGGCACTCCCCCCCACCTTCCTTCTGACTTCGGGGCCCGGGGATGGGGCCCCGGACTCCTTCGGGGGGGGGCGCGACGGCGCTCCCCCTCACCCAGGCACCTCGGGGCCCGGGGATGGGGTCCCGGGCCCCTCCTCCTATCTTCTTTGCGGGGGGGGGGGGCGCGACGGCGCCTCCCGCCCCCGTCTCCACACACGGGGCCCGGATTTGGGCTCCCGGGCCCCTCCACTCCCGCACCGCTTCAGGGGGAGCGCGACGGCGCTCCCCAGCGCAGGTTTCGGCGGGGCGCCAGGGTGGGCTCCTGGCACCCCGTGGGGGCATCTTCACGGGGTGCGCGATGGCACACCCCGGCTTTACTTCTTTGGGGGGCAGCCCCCGGGACCTGACCCACCCCGAGGGCATCTCTGAGACCGGCGGCGGAGCCCCACGCGCTTCGTCGGTCTTCTTAGGGGTCAAAGGTCGCTCACCTTCCGGGGGCCATATCTCAGCCCCTGGGGGTCCGATCTGCCCCATTTTCGCATCTTCTCGCTCCTGGTGGCGTCCCCCAGCCACTGGGAGCACTCTCCTCCGTCCTCGGGGTCTCCAAGAGGGTGCATTCTGCAGGGAGCGGTTTTCACGTGCTCCCTGCGCCTCTCTTCTCCCTGCGCAGAGGCCTCCACTTCTGCGCCATGATTCTGGGCTCTTCTTTTGGCGCTGTTAGGGACCTGGGGGGCAATCAGGGGTTTCCTCCTTCCAACTGCCCATTGCACCAGGCTCCAGCACCTTTCGCCTCCGCAGACCACACCCCAGAGAGAGCTTCTCTTCTTGTGCAAGTACTTTTTAAAAGTTGAGTAGGGGGCTGGCAGGAAGTCTCTGTGTGTCCTATCACACAGAGTCACATCACTTCCCTGCCCCCTCCATCCTTGTCCAGCCTCTGGGTTGTTCAAAATGGAATCGTCCAGTGTATCTGGCCACATGGCCTCTGAAACCCAACTCCTTCCCCCTTCACTGCCTTCTCTCCTGGGTGCAAACTGGTGCCTGGCATCCAGCGACAGCAGTTGATGGATTGGCTTTAGCTCCACCTATCTTTTCTCCTTAGAGGAAAGATCTTGTTCTGGGAAGAAAGGTCATTAATCTAACCTGCCATGGCCAGACCCCAGCCAGGGACTCAGAGAAATATGACATTTCTGGAGGACCCAAAAGCAGTACAAATAGGACTTTGGACTTTGCAGAATACTCATTTTCACATCTGCTACACTGGACATTCGTGCGTGTCTGGAATCTGCAGGCTTTGTGGAAGTCATTTTAGCCATGGGCCCCACATCCCCATAGGGAAATAATGAAGTAAAAACACAGTAAAACACACGGACTTTCCCTGGCATGTTCCTTCCCAGGGTATAAAGCCTATTCCATGTCACCGCCCAATTCTGCATAAGCTGGCCACGCCATTCCCTCTGTAGCTGCTCCTAGATTGCGAACGCTAGGAATCTCCCCTGCGCAGCCCCTACACGTGTGCACACGCATGTACACCTGTGTCTGCATGTAACCAGCACGTGCCCCATATTCCAGCTGCTGCACAGCGGCCTAGTCAAGCCAGGGGGACACCCGTAAAATCTCCATGCAGTCTCTTTTATTATGAGTTCACTGTGGGTGAGTCCCAGATTATGAGGCTCCCCCACAGTAAAACCCCAACAATTAGGTGCTCAAAAAGCGAAAATATCCGGCCGGCCCATAGTGTCAGAACCACCTTCTAACACATGTACATATGAATAGGGTTTTCCATATGAACGTGTGTAAATGATATTGCAATACGCGTTCAAGTGAAACTCTGGGATTATCTCTAAGGAGGTGAAAAAGATCTCTGTATGTGCTTTCCTAGAGAAACGAGATCGTTATTGCCTGACAGAAGGGTAAAGCCAGTAGTGTTGTTTTATCGACGAGTCTAGAAATTCTGAGGAGATAAGCGTTGTCCACTCCGGTTACAGAATACTTGAGCGATTGAAAATTCTATCACTTTATTAGCGAAACAGATTAGTGGATTTGTTTTGTGTAAGTTACTAACTGATTTTGTAAAATATCTTGTAAATGCGGCTTCTTGAAAAAACCCTGTAAGGGAGGGGTTAGTCGGCGCTGCAGAAGCCAGAGCGCTGGTGACGTCAAAAGTGTCGCGCTGGGATTGGTCCGTGTGACCAAGACAGAGTAGGAGTTGATTGGTTCATCACAGAAAGCAGCAAAAGCTATTGGTTAAGCACTATAGTGACGTATCGTGTTCTAACTGGTGCATTAGTGCGAACCGCGCTGTGATAGGTTGGTGTTACGGAATCAACAACAGAAATAGTACGCGATCTTTGAAAGCAGGAAAGTTTACCGAAAATGTCATACTACTATTATGATGATGACAGGAAGAAATCTTCATGGTTTAAAAAGCTGAAAAACATGTTCGTAAAAGACAAAGAGGTAGTTACAAGAGAGGGAAAAATACTTCCTTCACCGAAAACGCCTGCTTCCTATATGTTGATGAATATGGTTACCATGCGTGTGTTTGGTTGGAAAATTGGGTACATTATACCAAGGATGATGGTGTGTTAGCTTTTCCGGAAGGAGGATCGTTTGAACTAGCTATTTTGAGAAATTTGAGAGACAAAATGATGAAACTTGAACCAAGACCCAGACCAACTCAATTTGAGGCGCTAGTTGAGTGGGAAAATGAGATGCATCAAATGGAGAGTGAGAGGTTGAGTAGGCATCTTAGACCGAGAGGTAGAGGTAGAGGTAGAGATTTGTGGGGAGAAACACATGAGACTAGAATGCGAAGATGGAGGGATGGAAGTATGTGCGATGGCATGTATCCCGTCAGATTGGTTGAAGAATATGAGGGACGAAAAAGTACAGAAAAGAAAAAGAATACACAAGTGGGAAATCAAAGTTATGGTGAAAGCGAATCAGAGGATGCTGTTTTAGAAGAAATATTAAATAGGAGACCACCCCCATATCAACCAAGTTCTTTATGGACTACCCCAAATGCCCCGATGGCAGAAGAAAGAGTTAATGAAACGCCAAGACAACCATCAAATTTTAGAGATTTTCCCGAAAGAGTAGAAACAAGATATGTCCCGAGTACACAGATAGGAGAAGCTAGAATTACAGGAACTCCTGTACAAAGTAATGATTCACACAGAATTGTGTTAAGTGCAGAGAGACGAAGTAATGAACAGCCAAATATGTCTGATTATGAGCGTTCTGCACATGAATTAATTCAAAACCTTACTAAGAATATGGAAGCTGGAACTGTGCCAGTAACAATAGGACCTGTGATACCAGTATTTGAAGACCAGAAAATAAAAGAGCCAAGAATAACCATTCCATTACAGCAAAGTTTACAAAGAGCAAAAGAGAATACTTGTCCTGATCTATCAGAAATAAGGCAGAATTTAAGAGTTAACTTTTAATCAAAATTTGTCATGCGGATACCCGACAGGAGCAGAATCTGACTCTGCTACTCCAGAGAGAAGTACAGATAAAGTAGATTTAATTCAGACACCCATAGGACCATCAGAAAAAGAATTGAGTGAGTGGATAAAATCATTAAAATTAAAAGAGCAGGAGTTAAAAGTGTTGGATGTGTCTAAATTAAAAGTAGACATGGAAGTATTATTATTTGGAACAATTGGAACAGAGATTGAAAACTTATCAGGATGATGAGCTCATGTTTTTATGTAAAAGTATAACATGGAGAGCAAAAACAATGTACGGTCAATTAGAAGAAGTGGCAAGTGAATGTGGAATAGACTTTTTCAAAATAAAGTCATTGCAGAAATCTTATCGAGTAGATTTTGCAGAAAGAGACATTGAAAATATGAACACTGCAGGAAGACAAGTTCAGATAAAAGATTTGATTGTGTTGTTGCGCAAATGGGGTGATGTAGGCAAATGGAGAGTCAAGTGGGCAAAGAAGAAAGAGGAAAATAGTGTAAGTCTACATTAGCTTTCCCCATTAGAGAAAAGGGAAAAGTGGTAACTGAATTGCCTATGAGAGAGATTCCTGGAGGAGGATATGTATATGTTCCTTGGAGCAGACAAGATATATTGTCATTTACGAATGCTTTTCCCAGACTGAGAGAAAAGCCAGTAGAATGGTATCGACAAGTTGACAGATGTGTAAAGGTGCCAAAGGTACTATGGATTGATTTAGATGGATTGTTTGACATAGTGGTACCAACAGATTTATGGACAGAATGTAAAATATCTGTGGATTGGCCAAGGGAGGAATATCCCATAGATGAGAAAACGGGAGCTCCCTCACCAGACGTGATGAGGAAATACGAGCAAGTGATAGTATGGTTGAAAAACAAAATACCTCCGAAAGAAACTGATTGGGTAAAGATAGACGGAACAACACAGGAGCCGAAAGAAACCGTGCATTCATTTTACGAAAGGTTGTTGTTAGTCTTTAAACAGTACAGTGGTTATGAGGAATTAAATGAGAAAGACCTGAGTCACTTTGTATATAGATTTGTATATGGATTAAGACCAGAAATTTCAGACATGATTAGACATAGCATGATGGATTGGCAGTCGAGTTAAGTAGATACGGTTCTGAGACAAGCAAAATATTGTAGTGAGGAGATTGATGCAAAACAAAAGAAGCTGAAAGAGAAAGCCATGTGGGCACAAGTAAAAGTAGCCAAACAACAAGCAGCACAGATGGAGAATAAGAATGCAGGGAATCAAGGTGGGATTAAAGGTAAACCTAAATTGGGGGGGAATATTGATGAATTGAAAAAGAAAATGCCATGTTTCAACTGCGGCCAGGTAGGGCATTGGAAACTAGAGTGTAAATGTCCGCCTACAGTTAATGGGGAACATACATCATTGAATCCGCAGGTGCAGTTTGAGGTAAATCAGCAGCAACCGCAGCAACAGCAGATAGCAAATCAGCAAAGTCAGGTGCCGCTACCGCCACTGCCATACAGTGGGATTCAGCAGAGATACAGTGCAGAGACAGGATTCAGCGGTAGTGAGCAGGTAAAAAGGCCACAAAGAGTAAATGCGTGTCCTCACTATTGGTTGCAAGAAGAGAATGGCAGTGAGCCGGATGAAAGTTTCTGACGGTGCATGAGGGAGGAAGAAGAGTGTGTGCTTGGAGCCTCTCTTGAGGTAGATCAGTCCGGTCCATTTGTGAGCGGAGAAAGGTGAATGATGTGGAAATAACTTTTCTAGTGGACACTGGTGCTATCCGTTCTACTGTTAGATCAGTGGAAATTCAAAATCTTCCTCTCTCGGGTGAGACAATCCAGGTTGTAGGTGTAGCTAACAGACAAATAAATACTCCTTTGACAAAACCAGTCGAAATAGAGATTGGGACGTATAAAGATATGCATCGATTTGTGGTGTGTGACAGCAGTCCTGTTAATTTGTTAGGCAGGGATATATTGGGTAAAATGAACTGTGCCATATACTGTTCACCAGATGGCATAGAATTGCAGACTCCAGATGAAGATAGTTTGTACAAACTGACAATGCTCATGATTGAGGCAGAACAAGACAAACTGTTTCCTGTTTTTGATAAAGGGAAAATTCCTGTTGAACTGAAAGAGGCAGTGAAAGAAAGTGTGTGGGATTTCACTGGAAAAGATAGAAGACTGATGAAAGGAGTTGATCCTGTGAAAGTGTCCATAAAAAGGTGCAAGTTATCCAAATATACCGCAGTATAAAATGACTGCTGAAGTAATTGAAGGAATTACTCCAGTGATTGACAAAATGATTGAGCAGGGAATTTTAAGAGAAATTTGCCAATTATGGGATTGAAGAAGCCAAACGGAACATTTAGAATTGTACAGGACCTGAGAAAAGTCAATAAAATTGTTGTCCCATGTTGTCCAATTGTCCCGAATCCAGCAGTGATTTTGTACCAAATACCTCATGATGCAGAATGGTACACAGTGATTGATTTATGCAATGCGTTCTTTACTGTTCCATTGCATCCAGAAAGCCAACTAATGTTTGCGTTTCGTTTCCAAAATCGTATCCTAGCATGGTGTAGAATCCCACAAGGGTACACAGAGTCCATCGATTTTTAATCAGCTGCTAAAGAAATCATTGGAAAATTTGAGCATGCCTGGAGAATCTGTGTTAGTACAGTATATTGATGATCTTTTGGTTGCATTAAAAAAAAGGATGCCTGTGTAACAGATACAGTGGCATTATTGAATCATTTGGCTGAGGAGGGACATAAAGTGTCTCCATCAAAATTGCAGTTTTGCCAGAAAGAAGTACAGTATTTAGGCCACAAGATTGCAAAGGGAATCAGACAGGTCACAATTGAAAGGATTAAATGATACAAGGAATGCAGCCCTCCAAGCCTCAAAGACAGGTAAGAGTATTCCTAGGAATGGTGGGTTATTGTAGACAGTGGATAAGTGGATTCTCATTGATTGCAAAACCATTGCAGAGACTGACAAAGGCAGATATCAGAGACCCTATTGTTTTGACCAAAACAGATGGAGGAATTTGGACAGCTAAAAACTAAATTGTGTGAAGCACCAGCTTTGGGAATGCCGGATTACGAAAAAGAATTTGAACTGTACTGCAGTGAGCGTGAAGGATGTGCTCTGTCAGTATTAATTCAGAGGCATGGAAGAATGAGAAAACCAATTGTGTATTTCTCAGCTGTTTTGGACCCTGTTGCAAAGGCTTTGCCAGGTTGTCTGAAAGCAGTAGCAGCAACCAGTGTAAGTCTGGAGCAAAGTGAAGGAATTGTGATGGGATTTCCTGTGAGAGTCTATGTATCTCATTCAGTGGAGATTCTCCTCACAAGAGCAAAAACTCAGTACATGACTAACAGCAGAATGACACCTTATGAGAAAATAATTCTAGGAGCCGAGAATGTGACAATTGCAAGATGTGTAAATGTTAACCCATCAACACTGTTACCTGATACAGTCGAAGCAGAAGTGAAAGGTGAGCTTGATCACAAGTGTTTGGATGTTCTGGAATATTGCACAAAGCCTTGTCCAGACATTAAACATGAACCTTTGCTCGAATCAGATTTTGTAATGTTTGTGGATGGATCATGCTTGAGAACAGAAAGTGGTGTTCTAAGTGCTGCATATGCTGTTTTTACAGTGGCAGAAGTGCTGGAAGCATCTTGTCTGAAAGGAATTCATTCTGCTCAAATAGAAGAGTTAATTGCTTTGATACGAGCATGTGAGTTGGGAAAAGAGGTGAAAGTAACCATAGTGACTGACAGTCAATATGGTTATGGAGTTGTTCATGATTATGGACAGCTGTGGTCCCAAAGAGGTTATTTAACCTCTGCAGGAACACCCATTCGGAATGCAGAGTTTGTAAAGACATTGATTGATGTGATACAGTTGCCTGAAAAATTGGCTGTGGTAAAATGTTCTGCCCACAAGAAAGGTGAGGATTATATCACCAGAGGAAACAGTTATGCAGATGCAATTGCAAAGCATTGCGCCAAAAATCAAATTTCAATCAATCGGGAGACAACTGAAGAACATGTTCCAAGTCCTTTAATGCTAACCACTGTAGTGGAACCTTGGCAGGAAGTGAAGCAGATGCAGGAAGAGGAAGGAACCGAAGAAAAAGATATTTGGTTAAAATCAGGTTGCAGACAAAGGGAGGAAGATGAAATTTGGGTTTACAAAGATGAAAGACAGTAATGCCCGATAGCATGATTTCAGATATGGCCCGAATGTACCATGGTCAAGCACACATTGGCAGAGACGCTATGATTCATCTCTTTAGGCAGATTTGGTATAATCCTAAATTCCGAATGATCGCTGAAAGTTTGTGTCAAAGATGCTTGGTCTGCCAGCAATTCAATCCAAACAGAAAAACTGTTGTAAGTTTGGGAACCATAGGACGGGAGGGTGGCCCATTTACAAGAGTTCAGATGGATTTTGTTGAATTACCTCCATGCAACAGACTCAGATATGTTCTTGTGATAATCTGTTTATTCTCTCGATGGGTAGAAGCTTTCCCCATGAGAAGGAATGATGGAATAACTGTTGCTAAACTGTTCTTGCGTGAGGTAATACCACGTTTCGGGTTCCCGTCACGATTGAATCGGACAGAGGCCCGCATTTTCAAAACGAGTTAATGCAGATGATTTGTGAAGCTCTGGCATTCGCCAGAAGCTATATTGTGCATATAGAACTGAGGCTTCAGGAGTAGTTGAACAGGTGAATGGAACAATTAAAAATAGAATTGCAAAGATGTGTTTGGCAACAGGAATGAAGTGGCCAGATGCTTTGCCACTTGTGTTAATGGCATTAAGAAGCATACCTGACAGTAACTTATTAACTGGTACATAAGCCTGTTTTTCTAACTATAAATGATGACATCATTCTGGATTACTGCAAGAATCTATCTGATGTAGTAACTTCTGTGCTCCACCAGGTGGGAACTGAATCGAATACCAAGGAGAAAATTCCAGCTCATGATCTAGTCCCTGGGGACTGGGTGCGAGAGAAAGTTAATCGCAGAAGGAATTGTTTGGTACCAAGGTGGCAAAGACCACGTCAAGTGATCTTGGTCAGTACTACTGCAGTTAAGTGTGCTGGACTAAAAAGGTGGGTTCATGCTAGTCACACCATCCGTGTGCCTGAACCTGAATACCCATATGACGGTGAAAGTACAACTGACTGATTTTGAAGGTGAACCAGAGAAGGATCCAGATATTGAAGATCGGCAGGAACGTCGACATCTGGAACTATCAGAAGCCAGTTCTGCATCTGAAGGTGAAGGTGAAAGGGAGATTGTTGAAATACCAGATTCAGAAGATCAACTTGAAGGTCGAGAATCGGTAAAGACAAGCACCAGTAAAGATGCAAAGGATCCTGAAGAAAAAGTTGTTGAAAAGGAGAAAACTGTAAAGCAAACTGAAGACTCTAAAGGAAGGAACGGAAATCCTGAGACTGGAGAAAAGGAAGTAACTCACGACAAGGATGAGATTCCAAGTACCAGTTATGAAGGTGTTCCTAACAGAGTAACAGTGGAGAGAACTGAAACTGATGAAGACAAAGACATTGTAAAGATCATAATCAATGATACAGTAGAAGACACTGAAAGTGAAACTGATGACAGTGCAGATGAAACTCCACTGAGAAAAAGCACAAGAAAAAGAGCTTGGAGAGTGGAGCATGATACAATAGAGCCGAAGACTAAGAAAGTCTTGAAAGGAGACAATTGGCCTAAAGGAACTGGAGGATTAAGATTCAAAATAGTGAACAGAACAAAAGAGCAAGAAGATCAAGTGAATGAGATCTCCAGCCAGAAAGAAACATTGGGAAAGAAAATAGAGACTATTCAAAGGCCTAAAAGAGTAAGACGTCCAAATCAGAGGTATAAATCACCTGAGTGGACATATATCGTCCTGCCACCCATTGTTGAAGTTAATAGTAGTCAAGAAAATTTGTATGACCCAAAGCCAATTGGGAAAAGTGAGTAAAGAAGTCAATTAAAGAAATGGAAAATTAGATGCTAAAGGTATATGATATTAAAAAAAAAAAAGGCCTGAAGTCCTGTGAGACAGATTTGTAAAAATAGAAGAGGTCGGAGTTGACAAAAGGTCGAAGAAAACTTGTTAGAAAATCTAATTATAGTATAATTTAGAACAGAAACTGACATAAGGTTGAAGAAAACTTGTTAGAGTGCTAAGTGGTGTGAAAATTATAGGTGACACAAGGTCGAAGAAACGGTGTTAGAGAAAATGGCAATGAATAATCACAGAACGAAATGTTCTATTTTTAGAAAATGGTGTAGATGTTTTACTATATGCATGGGGTTGTTGACTATACTATGGATAGTTTTAGCTATTGTGATTCCTTTCCAAATTAATTTAACAAAATTAAAACCAAATGCGAGTTCAAGTAAGCCAAATGAGAAAGAAAAAGTGCAAGAGACTTATGTGTACAAGCCAGAGCTGCATCAATATAGGTCTATCAGTGATTACACCAAAAATACTTTTTCAAGATTATTGCTTTAGTATATTAAAACTATGAATGTTGATGACTTATGTTCGTGTAAAATTGCCAGCATCAGTGTCAGAAGGGATGACCTATCACCACCTTCGTCTTACATATGGAGTAACTTGTAGTGTAATTGCAAGTTTGTTTTATAAGACTGGGAAACTGGAGTATCATTACTCCAATGTGGATGAGATATTGGCGAAATTAAAGATTTATAATACGCTAAATAAGAGAAAACATGCAGAGGTAATGGGAGAATATTTTCTAGAAGTAGATGAACACATGAGTATGCATTTAATATTAATTTGACATGTAAAATGAGAGTTGAATAGAATGCATTCTTAAATATGGTTGAGGAAAGGAGAATTGCTTACAAACGAAAAGAGAAGATGAAACATGCAAAGTCTAAATATTACACATTCAATGATGAGAACATTGAGGATAAAAATGTGAATGTAGCAATCAATATAGATGCACCAATGTTGGGAACATTTTGTATTAGGAGAGACAATTCGATGTATGACAACTATTTTGTGGGTGCAAGTCAATGTGAAGATATCTATAGAATTATAGGGGGTTGGGGATTTAAAGGAGGAAATGATCCTGTTTTTCCTGGAATTTATTACATATGTGGGAATAGAGCTTATTATAGACTGCCAGACCACTGGTATGGACATGTTATGTGGGTTTGGTCTTTCCTAAAATTTACCATGTAGATAGAGGTACTAATGGAAAGCATGAGATAGGTAGAGTTTTAAGTAGAAAAAGAAGAGACTGCGTTAGAAATAATAGGTGATGTATTTGGAGCACTGATACCAGCAGTGGGAATTTCGTTTAATGCAAATAGAATCAGAAAATTGTCCACAATAGTTGATAAATTATCAACAGATACAGCAGGAGGATTCCTAATGGTAGATACTGAAATGGTTGCTATGAGAGCAAAACCGACTTGCCCTTGACATAATTTTGGCAAACGAGGGAGGAGTCTGTTGAATATTGAAAGTTCAACATTGTTGTACTTAGATTCCAGATAAAAGTCAAAACATTGAAAAGTATATTATAAATATTACAGATTTGTTGCATAAAGAAATTGAACCACTGGAGGTTGAAGGTGTCCTTGAAAGACTGGGTAAAAGTTTCTCAGCAATTAAGCATTGGTTTCAAGAAATAGGTAGTTCAATTACAGGTAAAATACTAATACCAATAACCGTCTTAGTGGTAATAATCCTTATGCTGTATATATAAAAGGTAGAAGAGATTTCAGAAACATGATAAAGAGAAGGAATGAAGAACGATTAGCAAGAATGAGAGAAAAGAATGAGATAGAAATGGAGGAAGTAAAAGAAAAGGTTTTAAAAAATTCGAAAGAGAAAGAGACAAAGTTATAGATGACATTAACAAAAATAAGTTGAAACATGTTCTGCAAAATTTTCCAAACTTTTGAGGGTTATTTGATGATAGAATCACCAGATGAGGGAATTGATGGAGCGAGGTGGCAAACGCAAAATTTTGTGTACCCCTCGTAAAGTTAATGTCCCATAACGTTAATATTTACTGATTGCATGTTTTGCGAAATTAACCAACCATAGAGTAAAATGCACACATTATTTTATTATTACACACGGGGAGAACTAACGTGCTTGCATGATTCAAATAAACTCAGCTAATATGTACTGTTATTGTATTGTGAATTAATGCACAGCTTGAAAAATAATCAAAACGCAATTTAAATGTGCTTATTGTATTCATTTATGTGGTGGAGAGGTCCAAATGGAAGTATAAAATGCATTTATGTGGCTTATTTGCTAGGTAACAACTAACCGGGAAACATTAGTTAGGTGGGAGGTAAACGGAACGGGTTTAGATTGAATAATTAGCATAAATCTGTGTTTGTTTTTACGATAGTTCCAAAAGTGGCCTCTGAGGCCTGTGCAAAGATGGCTGATCGGGTAAAATGTGAGCAAGAGCTGAACTGCGCAGGCGCGCCAAGACCTGCAAGTCAGAGTGCACTGCCTGTGCTCGAGCAGGTTCAAGGCTACCATGGCCCGGAACCTAGGATGGGTGCCAAGCATGGAAGATGTAATGCTTAGAGCCGGAGAGAGTTTATGCATGTTGCAAATGCAAGGAAGCGCCTAGGCCACGGACTGATTTAAACAAAGACCCTTTCTTTTTTCGCTGACACGTTGTGAAAATGATGCTGTAAGGGTGAAGAGATGTTCACCCACCCCGATTTTGTCCAATAGGAGACCAAATAAGTGATAGTAGTTACATTTTAGATAGAGTAAATTAGGGAATTAGGGTATAAAACCCCCTGGTTTTGTCTAGTTGGGGTCACCTTTTCAATTTCTATCGGAGATGCTGCCCGATTCCTGGATGTAAGAATTTTAATTTTTCTTTACTTGTTTGCTTTGCAGGATTGAAGGATAAGATGAGGGTGTTAGTTAGGGATGTTAGGAGAGAATGAAATTGGAATTATCTATTCTTTGCTAAACTTTAACTGTTGTCTAAAATAAAGCGATTTTTCTTGAGCTATAAATAAAATGATAATTTTGAAATAAAGTTTAAGTTTTACTGAATAAAGATTTACTAATGCATAAATGTCAGACATGATAAAGTTTTGTTCTGAATAAAAATTAGATAAATGAAGAAGTAAAAGCTGGTCTTTGATTCTTCCTACGCCTAATTTTCATTCTAGTAGATCCATTGCCATTATGGTGGTGTGTCTGAATAATTAAAGTCTGAATGAAACCAGGTAAATGTTTCAAATCTGCAGGTGTAAATAATAAATAGTTAAATAGGTTTAGACGCTCCACCAAAAATGTTACAGCGTTTCTCCATTGCGATTCACCAGAGCCTTGAATCAGAGTGTAAGTGAACAGGGTAAATGCGCAGTGTTATGGGCCCCACTGATGCATGACTTGTGTGTTTTAAGGTTTCAGGGAAATGGGGAGTATTGATTAGAAATGATTTCTGGAGCCGCGCTGTAGCAGTTGCAGAGACTCTCACCTCAGAATGTAGCAAATAGCAATTGAAATGTGGACAAGAAGCATCTGCTGTTTGTGTCCTTCCAATTCCAGAACAACGAATGACAATGCGTAAAACACAGCCACATCATTGTGAATACTGTGCTTGGCAAGCAATTTAATTTGTGTTATACCTATGCAGTGCTATGTTTGGTTACCTTATCGTGAGCCAGAAACAAGCTGTTTAGCTGAAATCAGTTGATTGTTCCTCAGGATTATGTGGTAAAATCTCCGAATAGAATGGAATAGGTCCACTACAATTTACCCAGGGCCATTTGAAACTATTAGTGTACATTTGTTCTCAATGTTAATCACACTTCCTATATCAAAATTTTATATTATAGAATCAATTCCCAAAGGGGTGTGAAGAATCATGTAAAAGTAGAAGTGATTGTAATTCTTTATATGGATAAACAGTATACAATTGCCCACCCTAAAGGAACTTTAACTGAAAGATCAGGAACAGATCCAACTTTCCCAAAGCTGAATGATGCTACAGTGTGTACAACAGATGTTCATGCACTCAAACTGCTTAACTCTCAGAGAGCTCTAGGAAAACTTTCTCAGAAGATCTCCATAAGCATGTACGATCATGCTGTTGCAATCTATTATTTTAAATATTACAGTATTGAACTATAAAATGATTTGGGAACACGTTCAACATCAGCTAAAGCTTCCACTTACATATGAACATGATTACAAGTGGCTGGAACAGGGTGCAGTATTTATCACACCCAGGAAATGCCTATACCGCGGGGTGTGGTATTTCCTAGGTGCACTAAAAGACTGTTAGTCCAGGTTTTCCTCTGGAAAATGAGGAATTATGTGAAGAAACTGGTGTTCCCTGCACCAGTTTCTTCATATATCAGAATGTGCTTCCCTGTTAGGTGTCATTACAGGTATGGGGTGACCCAAAAAAAGTCTGTGGACCTGGGTGACGTACGGTATAGAAAACAATGGTCCTCAAACCAGTGATTTAAACAGGTTATACTATGTGAGTGTTTCCTTAGTTAGGAACTAAAGTAAAGTTAGTGCTCCTTTAGGGCAAAAATGTCCAACCATATATCATGCCATGTTTTGTACATACATCTGTATATAAATTAAAAATATTTTTTCAAAAACATGAGAGAGTGGATGTGCAGAGACTTCAATTTGCTAAGTAAGCCACATGAATTTTTTTTCCTTACAAACTTATTTGCATTTATCATCGATAGTAACAGTGGTTGCTCCAAAGGGAACGTGCAGAGAAAGAGTGCTCGAAAGTTTGAGTGGGTAGGGTAGCATTCCCAACGTGGAATTAGAAGAAAAGGTAAAAAGATTCAAGGTGAGATTGATCAAGTGTATCAATCAAGGTGTCCTGGCCCAGTGGTCTATTTTACACCGTATATTTACAATTCTTCGCACAATCACAGATTGTAGTCATCTGTGGCACGTGTTTGTTAGGGGTTCGGTGGGTCCAGGTACAGGGGGATGGGTTTGTCGACATTTCGACTCGACTTGTGGCTTATGGGAGAGTTGAACCTTTGCCTGAGAGTCTTCCTCAGGACAGCATGGGGGTGGGAAGGGGGCAACCAACTCGTGGTTAAGAACCCTCATCCTCACTAGCCATAGTGGGAAGGGTAGCCGTATCATACGACTAATTCATTCTCGTTTGGATGCCTGGAAGGCCAGTCCTGAAGCCAATTCAATTGACGAGATCTGTTCTAAGTTCGATGTCCGCTGTGGATGACTCGCAGGCAAAGGTTCAACTCTCCCATAAGTCACAAGTCGAGTCGAAACGATGGATCATTAAGTGGCTCAACAAGGCCAGAATTGAGGAGCCTGGCATGATGGGACTAGCTCACAACCAGAAACTACTACTGACCTGATTACTCTGCCCTGCGACGGCAATCTTCAAATCTAGAGTGTTGCTGGCAACAGCCCTGCAGTGTTGAAAACATTGCACACAGCAGACGATGGGGACGCCCCTTCACTATATGAGCCCTGCCCTTCCTTCTTTACAACTGGGCAACTATCCACATGGACAGAGGTGGGATTGATAATGGCTGGAGACTGCTTCCAACTGGGAGTCCTACTCCCAATGGAGGAACTGGCGACCCAATATCACTTCCCCGGGACAGTTCCTAATGTATGAGACTGACATGAACCTTTGAGGACTTGTGGGCTTTCAAATGGGACGAACTACCGAAACAAGAAGTATTACAAGCAAGTGGAGGATTCCAGTCCTGGGTTTGGATCTCGGACCGGACCGCGACCGTGAGAACAGAGTGAGTGAGCAGAGCAGAGCAGAAGGAGCTGCATGCCGTGGGAGAACATTTCAGGAGGAAATCACCCAAAAACACTGGCCCTGAGAGCCAAAAGCCATGAGGAAAGAGGGTGTTGCGGTGCGGCGGACCACTGCCTGGGTGAGTGCGTGCGGACAGCAGGTAAAACCTGCAAAACACTAGCCGCTATTATCACTATCCGTCGGCCGCCCCTCACCCTTCTCTCCGGCTCCATCTATCAGCACTGCCTACCAGAGCTAGCTCTATCCCGTGCAAAACTCCTGCTAATCTCTCGCCGGTTCCCAGCCACCGCCTGCCAAAATACCACCTCACCCGGTGCATTGTGATAGCGGAAGACAGGCAGACTTTCAGTCAGCAGAGGCAGCGTAGTCCGGCTGCTGGACCAGCTGTTGTGGTCACTGCTGAGGCCACTGCAAACTGCTGAATCGGCTCACTACCGTCACGAGACTTTGGAGCGACATGAGCCTGGCGAGTTGAAGCTGAGCTGAGGTTCAGAGGACAGGAGGTGACAAGAGGAAGCTGCAAGGTGGAGGCGGCGAGTTGCTATTAGTTGTTATTGGGAGGAAATATTTCACCGCTACTGCCACTGTTAAAATTACGGGCTGGAACAGACTTACCCGTACTTTGCTTTCATTAGCACTTGGAGCTGGGGATCATTGTTGGCCTGTGGGGGGATTCGCTCTCCCGGCGTCCCTGAGCGGCGCATCTTCACAGCGTCTTTCATCAGCGCCTCCCGCAGCGCCAGGAGAGGGCAGGGCAGGGCAGGGCCACCCCCCTTTCATTTACAATCCGGACTCCTCAAGTACTTGGTCAGTGAACATTTAAATATCATATTGGACTATGTTTGGGAATCACCGTATTAAGTACTGATTATTTGTTTGTGTAACTCAAATTCAATACATCTTGAATATGAGTAAAGATATACGTAAGGGGCCAGGAGGCCCTGGGGTGGTGGGTACTTTAGATGCCTTTTTGCTGCGGTCTGAGTCTGTCCTTAATCACGAGATACAGCTCACCCAAAGGAGACTTTCTATGGAACCTCGTTTTTCTTTGGGTAAAGATCCTTTAGTTGGTACCCATTCCCTCACTGATCCCATTTCTGACCGATCATCGCACGTGTCACTTGGCCCCCAACTATCACAAGAAGTTATCTTATCGCCTGCACATACTATCTCAAACACATCCTTAACATCTACTCCCACCCCATCTCCAGTAGGGCAGGCTCGCACACGTAAGCAACATTCAGAGCAGGAGAAGGCGAGGAAGGGAGTCACATTAGCCACTCAGGCAAAAAAAGGAAAGCCGGCACTCGGGAGGGACGGTTAGAGGGAAGGAAAAAACGGTTTTGGTAGAGACAGAAGCAGGCTCCTCTGGAAATTGCGTTCAGGTACTCTCAGGTCAGATAGACCCTGCTTTTGAAGATTGCTTGCTTACAAAACTTGAGGCGAAGATTGTTGCAATGCTCAAACCCGTCTTAATCATATTGACAGATATTGACACAAGGTTGGGAAAAATAGAGGAACATCTCTGCCCTCCAAAATCAAATATTAACAACGATAGCACTAAAGCAGTGGGTGCTCCATCTGTAAATAGTGGTAATATGCAAGCCACATCAGTCAGGGCGAGGACCCCTTTGGAGTTGACGAAGAGAAATGACCCAGGAAAAGTTAGGGATGATTTGCATTATGTTAAGGATTCTCTTTAATTACCTCCAGAATCCACGCCCTATACTGTTATCCTTACCAATGTCCCACCACTACCTCCTGGTTTGGAGGAACATTGGTCAGCACTTAGAAATAAGGACCTCCACCTATTAAACAGTCGAACAGGGCTGGCTAGCGATCTCTTTCAGGAGTTTAAAATGATTTGTAGAACTCCTTGGGTCGGGGGTCTTCACAAAAAAGAAGGCAAGGGCGATTGTGTGGTCTTGAATTTTAGGTCCACAAAACTTGTACATACCATCTTACAATGGGCAGATACGAGATATTTGAGAAAGGATGGAATTTCCATACTGCCACTTGGGTTCTTCTATCGCAATATGATGCCGCCTATTCCAAGTAGGGCTAATCGTAGGAACGGGCCACAGATGCAAGATGCTTATGATTTTAACGTCCCCGTTCTTAACAGATTTGACCTTTTCTCAAATTTGGAGGAAATAGACTGAGTTATATACCACCATCGCTGGTAATGTCATCCAAACAACAAGTCCTACCTGCTTTCTGCAGGCCGAATAGCTCTGGGACCAGTACAAACGCCAGTTCACATGTGTCATATACTGCATTGGATCAATCCTCGGAGTCTTGGACCCTTCTCGCAAATAGAACACTAATAGATGTAGATTTGGCCCCGCACACTATTAGGGAGAATGGTTCAGAAATTTCAGGGATTGATTCAGATATTGTTCAAAGGCAGGATGTTCTAGATTGTAACAACGTGGAAGCAACGAATGCAGAAACATGTAATATCTTATTTTGGAATGTAGCGGGGCTGCGATCAAAAATCACAAATGATATATGGCTCACTTTAGCCGTTTAATTTCAGGTGCTCTGTCTACAGGAGACATGGGCCAGTACAACTATGCATATTGAGGGGTATAAGACTTATTTTTCACCCGCTATTCCCTCGACTTCTGGTAGGGCTAAAGGAGGTCTGATAGTCTACACTTCAAATCTCCTGGTGTCTAGGTCTATAACTTACACAAAATCTGATCCCAATCACCAAATTGTAACCATTCATATGAATAAAAGTTAGTTCTGATAAATTTTTATAATATCATTCACAAGGACCATTTGATTTTAACCTTAAAAGAAATTTGCATCACTCTTCTGGAGATTCGGAGTAGGAACACTTATCCACCCTTGGTGGTATGGGGGGCGATTTTAATATATCGCCATGCATTCAAAGTAGTAACTTAAAATGTGGTATATCTGATGAAAACAGTGTTAACTTAACTCATTTCCCTGACACTATAAGTGGTGAATGCTTAAATGAGACCTTATTTTTACTTGAAATGGGATTTGCAAACAAACTAATTTCTCCACCAATCCCTCTCTAGCAAATATTCAACGGTAGAGGAGCCAGTACCGTCATAGACTTCATCTTCATTACGGATGGGGATGCCACTCGTCTGACTAACTTTCAGACCCATGATTGATGAGTTCAGGCCTCAGCAAGGCCCAAAGGTACCGAAAGGGTTCGCCCTTCTGTGTACAAAGTCCTTAGACTTACAAATGAAGTTGGCAAGGAAACTGGAAATACAAAAACATAGTTTAATAAACCTTTAAAGGTGGTGATACAACCTCCACAACACTTCTACAGTATTGTACAGAGTAGCACACTGAATACAAGCACATGGCCCCTTTTATACACAGTGGAAGGGGTTCAGCTTACAGCTTAGACAGAGGTTGCAACCACGCAAGGACATTTCCAAATATATCAGTGGGTGGAGCTAACAGTATTTCTAGAACATGGGAGGGCTATGCTAATAAGGAACAACTGTTACTTCTGCTGAGCATGCGCTACACTCTCAAGAAGGACTAATAATAACTGTTGCTAGGTAGAATCCACAGTGTAACTGGCAGAGAGGTAGGACAATCAGAACATTGAGCACATGGCAATGTAGGGCATGAAAATGGTGGACTCGAAATACAAATGAAATCCCTATACTAGATATTTGGACTGATGCATTATGGCTTCAGCTAATGCTTAATAATACCGCTGTTTTATTTACAACAGACGACCCTTTCAGCGTTAGCTGAAGCCATTCCATTTCATAGGGTAGTCATCAAACTCATCTTGAATATCAATGCTCATAATGTTAGAAATCTCTTTAGTTAGACTCTTTTGATAAGCAGCTTCGGAAACAGCTTTCTTATTGGGTATACAAGAGGTAATGCAAAGGGAACATATCATAGGACCACATTGAATACACATACAGCAAGAAAAAAGAATTACTACTATTATACAAAGGCCAGTGAGGATCTTCCAACCCCATGTAGTAAATAAGGTCCAAAACCAACTAGAGAAGGTCCATGTACCATTATCTACATGTATGTCAGCAGCTATTTTATGCAGTTTATTTATCGCATTATAAACAGAAGGCGAGTTGTCTGGGATGAAGACACAACAGCTACTTCCAATAAGTCTACAAGCTCCTCCTTTTTCTGCTAATATGACATCTAACACCATTCTGTTTTGCAGGGCAACAATTCTAGTAATTTGCAACTCTTCAGTTACGTTTCCTAGTGCTGCAGCAGTTTGGTTGGTTACTGCCTCTACAACTCTAGTTAATCTTCTTATCTTTCTACTGTTTAGGGCAGCTCCAACAAAAAAGAATAACCCTAGGTTAAAATCTACATATTGCTGCAAACTAGTGTCGGTCTGGTCCACATCATCGATAGATAAAGTACGTTTGTATCTATTCACAGTGGCATTATTCAACAATTTCAAGTCTTTATGATAAGTGGCAGGTGCTAAAAACACTGGTGGTAATAAAAACGATACATAGCATACTCCTGACCAGCCAGCTGGTAATCGATAATATCCTCTATTACCGCATACAAAATATGTATTATGGGATGCTAAAAATGTGCTATTATTCAGACCATCTATATTTAAGACTTTAATACAATCACTAACACCTACAGGGATGTTCCCAACACTTTGTACGCATAAGTCCGCTTGTGCTTGTGCAACTGAGATCACAAATTTTTCACTTTCGACAGTGTCTCTAGTGTTCGTAAAAATGTAGGGAGTAGACTCATTGTCCGGTCGATATTCTTCCCACTCCCATATTGTTCCATTGGCTTGTGGATAGCCTTCTTTATTCTGGTGACATTCTTTGTTTAGTCTAAAAAGTAATCTTCCAACAGCAGGCTTTCTTGTGGCAAATAGAAGAGTATACCAGGCACGACAAGAACCATTATGAGAGAAAGGGAGAGGTATAAACGGTGTTCCCCCCTTCTTCTGGTGCGCTGGCATCATACCACATATCCAGCAATTTGTTTCATTTGTAGCAGTGTGGGTATGATGTAGCATCTGAATGAAGGTGTTATTTACAAAGGGCAAGCGGTGTTTTGATTCCTGATAGGGGAGCGTATAAAAGAAATGCTCCTCTGGCACCGGTGTAGAAACCACATATAGATCACGGGCAGGAATTACATCCTCAACAAACCACGTGATAATGGCAACAACTGCCACACTAGCAATAAATCCGAAGGCGCAGATCACTTTCTTTCTCTCCATGTTGAACAAATGTCTCGCAAATCTTCCTGAAACTAAAAAAAAGGCTGTCAGAACTCTTCCCCCAAGGCGGCTGTTGTTTTCTTCACCAACGGGCCAAGACGGGTGTCACTACTCTAATGCAAGGCTGATCCCCCCCCCTTGCCTCATCGGCTCTCCGTTGCACCAACCAAGAGGCCGTTCTGACAGCAGTCTAAACAGCAGAAAACTTCTTCCTGGGTCGAAGGTTGTATTTTCTTACTCCAGAAGTCGTTGGGTCCGGGAAGAACTCCTCTTGCTCATCAGGTACCACAGCAGGGCCTTTCTCTGTAGTCAGGATTTCTCGATGGTCAGTCAACACGGCAGGCTCCACCAATCCGGGTTGCACTCTGCGACAATGAAGGGAGTGAATCCAGTTCTTCCGGTTGGTCACTCGGACGGCCGTTCTTGTTGCGAGCAGAACCTGCTCGGGACCGCACCATCGGGGCTCCAGGCCACTCGTCCTCTCGAACGCCTTGATGAGGACGAAGTCACCGGGTCGGAGACTATGACCCTCACCTGTGGACCGGTCAGGGAGTGCTTCTCAAACCTGTTGATGAATAGAAACCAAGTTATCAGTTAATTGTGCCAGATAGTCATTCATCAATACACAAGGTACATCATATACGGAACTTGGTTTGGGCACTCCCCAAATATTCATGGGACGACCAAACACCACCTCATACGGTGTAAGGCCGGTTCGGGAGTGTGGTACTGATCTTATTGACAACAATGCCAAAGGCAAAGCGTCGGGCCAAGTCAGAGAAGTGGAAGCCTGGATCTTTGCTAGTTTAAGCTTCAGTGTTCCATTGTAGCGTTCCACCAGGCCAGCCGACTGTGGATGGAACACTGCATGAAACTTCTGTTTTATCCCTAGACCTCTCAGAACGTACTTGATAACGTCTGCTATAAAATGAGGCCCGTTATCACTCCATAATAGTCTACAAACACCATACCTAGGGAAAAACTCCTTCAGTAGCACCTTTGCTGTAGTCATTGCAGTATTGTCCTTAGTAGGGTAGGCTTCAATCCATTTACTGAAAGCACACACCACTACCAAGACGTACTTTAGATTATTACAGCGTTCAAGTTGGATATAGTCCATTTGCAGGACTTCAAAAGGTGCAGTAGGTATTTCAAATCCTCCTGCTGGAGTCCGTGTTCCTTTCCCTGGGTTGTATTTAAGACAGATCATACAGGTCTGTACCACTCTCTTGGCCGTGCTAGCAATCTCTGGATGCTCCCAAACTTGCGCAAGCAATTTCACAATCGCTGAAGCTCCAACATGTGCTAGCCCATGTGCCATTTGAACCATAGGTTGGACAAAAGCTGTGGGCAACTTCCACCTATCCATTTGTTTGTTGCGCCAACAACCTTCATCATCCAGTTCTCCATTTTCAGACCATTGCTCTCGTTCTTTATCAGAAGCAACTCTCTGTATTTCCCTCACTTCTTTCCTAGCATCATGCCATCGTTCTGCTTGTGACTTCACAACATACATTGAAGTGGAGTCAGGTCTCATTGCAGTTTCTCGTGCTACTTGGTCAGCGAAAGCATTTCCTTGCCCTACTTTGTCAATAACTTTCTTATGTGCACTGCATTTCACTATAGCTATCTTCTTAGGAAATGTCAGGGCAGTCAAAAGATTGTGCACCAATTCTCCATACATAATTTGTGTTCCGTGTGATGTCAGAAAACCTCTTTCCTTCCAGAGCAGGCCAAAGTCGTGCGCTACTCCGAAAGCATAGCGGCTATCTGTATAAATATTCACACACAACTCTGCACTAAGCTCACATGCTCGTGTCAATGCTATCAACTCCGCTGCCTGGGCTGATTTCTGTGGAATGCGTGCTGTTTCCACGATAGTATACAA
This sequence comes from Lissotriton helveticus, assembly GCF_964261635.1. Lineage (NCBI taxonomy): Eukaryota > Metazoa > Chordata > Amphibia > Caudata > Salamandridae > Lissotriton > Lissotriton helveticus. Next base: position 92,882,663 of record NC_136058.1, read on the forward strand.
AGTAGTGATGGCATATGCTGCCGAAGTCGTACCATCCGGTAGCTTCAGGCAGGAGCCATCCACCCATAATTCTCCATCTACATCTGAGAAAGGCGTATCCTGGAGATCGATACGACCCTTTGTCTGTTCCTCAGTCACAAAAATACAATCATGTGCTTCTTGTGCCTCAGGCTGAGTCGTCAGGAATGGTAACAATGTTGCTGGATTTAACGTAGCACATCTCCTCAATGTGATATGGGGAGCCAGCAACGTTAGTTCATATCCGGTCAGACGGGCACTTGTTAAATGCTGCGTCTTTGTTTGATTCAAAAGGGCGTCAACAGCATGGGGAACCAACACTAACAGCTTGTGAGATAACACTATTCCCTCACTCTGACGTATTGACACAGCTGTCGCTGCGACCGAACGAAAACACCCCGGCAATGCCCGAGCGACAGGATCGAGCAATGCCGAGAAATATGCACACGGACGCTGCCTGTCCCCGTGCATCTGTACTAACACAGATGACGCACATCCATCTCTCTCATGTACATATAATGTGAAAAGTTTCGTGTAATCAGGAGTGCCTAACACTGGTGCTGAACAAAGGGCCTGACGTAACTGTTGGAAAGCGTTTTCACATTCATCTGTCCAAGGAAGGGGAATTGGTGTGTCTTTTGTCAATAGCGCTAACAGTGGTTTGACTATATGTGAAAACCCCAGTATCCACTGCCTACAAAAGGACGTAAGTCCCAAAAATGCTCGAACATCTTTCTGTGTAGAAGGTGTTGGTGTGTCCAGGATGGCTTGGATACGATCTGATGTAAGTGCACGCCCCTCCTTAGACAAAAGGTGGCCTAGGTAGGTCACCTTAGGTCTACAGAATTGCAATTTCTTCATAGATACCTTATGATTGTGAGAAGCCAAAAAGGAAAGCAAGGACAACGTACAAGTCTCACATTGCTCAGGGGTGTCAGCAGCCAACAAAATATCGTCGACATATTGAATAAGCACTACCCCCTCAAGCAAGACAAAGGAATCCAACTGTCTTTTCAATGCCTGACTGTAGATACTAGGGCTCTCAGTATAGCCCTGTGGAATTCTACAAAATCTATACGATCGATTATTCAAAGTGAAGCCGAAAAGGTAACGGCTATCAGGGTGAATAGGGATCGAAAAGAAGGCGTTCTTCAGGTCGACAACCGAGAATGTTGTCGCTGTTGGTGGAACTAAGGTAAGGAGTGTCGTGATGTCAGAAACAACAGGGTATTGGGGCACCACTATCTTGTTCACCTCCCGCAAATCAATAATAAATCGATATACCCTAGTATCAGTGTCTTTCTTCAAGATTGGTAAAATAGGACTGTTACAAACATTGTATGGGACTTCTTCCACCACCCCCACTCGGATGAGATCCTGCACAATCTGTATGAGCGCCTCCTCACCCTCCTGTGAAATCCTATATTGAGGCAGGCGTGGTAACACAGCTCCCTCCTTCACACTAATGTGAACCGGAGGAATGACCATCTGTCCCACATCAGTGTCTGAAGTAGCCCACAACGTGTGAGGTAAAGAGGCTAATGCAGCACTTTCAGCGACCATACACACTCTCTCTTTTGCAGGGTAATTGTCATTTAAAATCACGCGTACTCCTTCAGGGGAGCAGCGGATTGTGGCTCTAAAATGTTTCAGCATGTCTAGACCCACAATGTTGTCAGGCGTGTTTGAGGAAAGCAAGAATGGACATGGTGCTGTAAATTTGTCGACATGAAATGCAAGGGGTTGGGATAATGGGCTAAGAGAAGGTGTTCCATCGAACCCTACAGATGTGATCATTAAGCCAGACAGGGGAGCCCTCGGAACCAATTGTTTAGACAAAGCGCTACGAGTAGCCCCTGTATCAACCAAAAACTGATCAGTAGAACCCAAAACATGTGCTGTAACATAAGGACCCCTCTGATCTACTGGTACTTCAACTGATTCCTCCCCCCATCCTACGCAATCCTATGCATATTGGGAATCATGACTTTCGGGGTGCACATAGTTAGACATCTGATACTGATTTCGTCTATCAAAGGTATTAGACCCTCCTTGTTGTTGCTCCCTAGATTCGAATCTAGCCCTATCATTTAGGTTACCTCGTGGTCCAGAAAACCCCCCACGATTTCTCCCAAAACCTCTACCCCGTCCCATAGCCCTGTGTTCTCGCGCTAAAGGACACTCATTGGCCCAGTGGCCTCGTTGCTTACAATATGCACATTGATCTTTAGCCAAGTCTGTGCGGTTATATGTAGAATCATAAAAACCCCGACCACCTCTATTATTTCCTCTCTGGGGTGGTCCATACACTTGTGCTAACATAACTTTTGTTTTCAAATCCTTAGATTTCTTATCTTCATTACTTTTTGCTTCTAATTCCTGACGCTCGTAATACTGAGCCATAGTCAGGAGGGATGCCGGAGTCGAAGTCGTCCAGGAGCTTTCACTCGCTTTCAACCGAGCTGCTACTCCCGGTAATAAATTTGAAACATATTTGTCTACAAACAGATGTCGACCCGTGTCATCCGTCAGAGACTGACCACTAAAATCATGAAAAGTTTCTTCAAATCGCGTAAAGAAGTCAGAAACTGATTCATCTGTCTTTTGCTTGCAAGATGCTAACATAGTCCAGTCAATCTTTTTAGGGGGAATAATCGTCTTTAATTTAATCAAAATAGCAGCAGGGAGGTCTAGAATGAGCTGGGGTGGTTTCTGCGCAGGTTTCCTAGCTCTGTCCTCCTCCTCAATGTCTTCCCATTTAGCTTTAAACGTCACTAAATCATCAATTTTCCGTACTGATCTCCACATGTCAGGGGGTAATATAAGACCAAAGAATAAATCAACGTCAGCTAATGTCATAGTACAAGAATTCAAAGCCCCCTCAACTTCCTCATAAAAGGCAGCAGGATTTTTCCGTGGGTCAGGTAACGCTTTCTTTAAGGCCATAACATCCGCTCTATTCCAAGGAGTATATACCCAATTATAGATAAAATACCCTCGGGCATCAGCTGAATCTTTATCTGAACTAGTACCCGCTCCTTTAGGAGGAACATACAAAGGCGCTGCCTCTCGCATAGGTTTAACATGCACAATATCGACCTTATCTGAAGAAAAGATAGGTGATTGTTTCCCGTCGCCACTCAAACCCGTCTCTTTGTCGTCTACCGTCTTTTGTCGCTTTTCTTCTCGTAACCGAGACGCCTCATCCCGCAATACGAATAACCGTCGAACTGCATCAGCTGCCTGGGAAGGAGAAAAGAGACCTTTACGCAATTCTTTCTTATCTTGTATTATGTCATCAGGTTCAAGAACAGGAGAATATTTTCGAAAAGCCCCGACTACTTCATCAGAAAAGGTTTCAAGAAAATAAATTTTTTCCCTGTTCGGCCATTTTTCAAGAGACAACAATATTTCAGCAAGAGGAATTGTACCCTTAAGAATACGATAAGAAATTTGTCGGAGCTCCGCCATACGATCAGATGTTAGCTTAGACCGCGTGTCTACCTTATCTTTAAATGATCCAGAATCCTCATCTTCCCCTTTCGGAGCGGACGGGCCAGCATACGGAGGCGGAGAACGATCTAGTAATGAAAAATCATCATCAGAATTATTAAGGACAGGATAAAGAGGCCGACGAATGGGATATTGGCCAGATATCTGCAATCTACGTTCCTTTTCCCGTTTTTCTTCCGCGTCTTTTTGTTCACGTTGTCTCATTTCTTGCGCCTTCTCACGCACATTCTTCCTCTGCTCTTTCTCAATCAGCGCATGTTCACGTTTCTCACGCTCACGTACTTCTTTCACCCACATTCGCACACTCTCAAACATATCTTGTCTCGCTCGGCGCTTACACAGGCACTGTTCCACATACTCAATTTTGCGCACATCAAACGAACCATACAAAGGCCATCTCAACTCAGGATCCTTCTTGGTATACTTCCTCCACAATGTGCTGTACATTATAGGGGAAAGACCAAACTTAATGTACATATCCCTATTCGGCGTCCCTTCTGGGGGAGCCGGCTGCGATTCTTCAAGACTTAACCAGTTTCCACAGCAGCACCACTTACGTAGTGCGCTAAAAGTAGACATGCTAGAAATAGTGCGAAATACGCAATATTATACAGAAAAATGGCACTTAATCGTTGCGCCGCTCACAACCATATGTTGGAGAAAAATCTCCACATTGCCTACCTATATGTGTTGCAACGCATATATACCCATATTCATAATCATAATATGATCGATCATCCAAACATCTCCATATCCATATCCATAAGCCACAGCAAGCGTATCCTAAAACTGCCTTGCTAATCACTGGCTACCATAAACACTCACAGTAATTACCATACATTGGTCCTTACCAAGCACGAGCGTCCAGATTCCACTTGCCAAGTTCCACAATTTGCTCAAACAGCTTATCCACAGCAAACCGACAGAAGAGGTCTCAGTCGAAGACCGGCGCCACCCAGATGGTCAGATCGGAAGGAAGGAAGAAATACCTCAGGATGCCAGGACTAAAGACGCCGCTGGCAGTGATCACTTCCCCGGCAGAGTTCCACTCCTTCGTCACGACCAGTCCTTCGAGCCTCCGAGTCGCCGATGAGCCCCACGTGACGGGCGCCAATTGATGAGTTCAGGCCTCAGCAAGGCCCAAAGGTACCGAAAGGGTTCGCCCTTCTGTGTACAAAGTCCTTAGACTTACAAATGAAGTTGGCAAGGAAACTGGAAATACAAAAACATAGTTTAATAAACCTTTAAAGGTGGTGATACAACCTCCACAACACTTCTACAGTATTGTACAGAGTAGCACACTGAATACAAGCACATGGCCCCTTTTATACACAGTGGAAGGGGTTCAGCTTACAGCTTAGACAGAGGTTGCAACCACGTAAGGACATTTCCAAATATATCAGTGGGTGGAGCTAACAGTATTTCTAGAACATGGGAGGGCTATGCTAATAAGGAACAACTGTTACTTCTGCTGAGCATGCGCTACACTCTCAAGAAGGACTAATAATAACTGTTGCTAGGTAGAATCCACAGTGTAACTGGCAGAGAGGTAGGACAATCAGAACATTGAGCACATGGCAATGTAGGGCATGAAAATGGTGGACTCGAAATACAAATGAAATCCCTATACTAGATATTTGGACTGATGCATTATGGCTTCAGCTAATGCTTAATAATACCGCTGTTTTATTTACAACATGATAATGCAACCAGTGACCATTTTCAAATAGTATTTCTCTTTTCTGCCCCTCTAATACAGATAACAATAAGTCCAAAAGAAAGTTAGGGCCGTTAAATCTATCCATTGATAGAACAAATGGATATTCTCTCGGATTGGCAAAAGTTGACCCACATCAAATCATGAAAACAGTGGTAGTGAATTCCTTTGATTCGATAATTAAATGTTTAGATCCCTCAGCCACACACCAGGAGGTTCTAAGTAACTTCTCGGTAATTACCAAGGAGATAAACAAAATGTTATTTGCCAAACAGAAAAACAATAATGGGAAGAGCAAAGGTTGATTTAATAAGACTTGCACCAAGGCATATCGTGAGCTAAAAACCGCTCTACACGCTGAGGTGAGGGACAGAAATAGCATTATACAGCTAAGAAGAGCATATAATCAGGCCATAAAATCGTGAAAATTAGAGCTGAAAAAAGAACTCAGGGATGAACTACATAAAAGCTGTAGAAATTAGGACAGTGCTGCCTTTTTGGAGAGTCCTTAAAACTCCCTTCTTCTCAGAAGGGAGTCTAGGGCCGACAGTGGAAATTGCTATTGACAAAAGCCACTGGATAGATCATTTTCCCAACATTGTTAGCTGAAACATGGATGTAAACTCTGTGACCTACAATAATTCCATGACAAGGTCCCCTTCTAGTCCGGTATCTTTCCCCATAGATCTTGATATTAACTTATCAGATGTTGAAGATGCTCTACTGTCCAGCAAAGGAGGAAAGGCCCCGGGCCCTGATGGGGTTCCAGTGGATTTATTCAAATGTAATATGGACTTATGGTCACCATTATTGACAAGAGTATTACAAGCTACTTGCTCAGAGGGTCTTATTGATTTATGGTCAAATTCAATCTTAGTCCCAATTTTTAAGAAGCCAGATCGACAGAATCCGGCCTGTTATCGTCCCATATCCCTTTTGGATTCCATGGGAAAGGTGGCAGGCCGTATTCTATTTCAGTTTGGGTTTAGAGAAGGTCTGGGCACCATGGAACAAGGTCTAAATCTGTCACTTCTTATGGGTAAATACGTGAAAGCTAAGGGGGGCAAGCTCAACATGGCTTATGTAGATTTGACCGCTGCTTTTGATTGTGTTAGTCACGCCAAACTTTGGACTATCCTAATAGAAATGGGCGTGGATATCCCTATAGTTAACTTTACCAGAGATTCCTACACAAATGCTACGGCCAGGGTGCGGTTTGGTGCAGGTGGGGAGCTCACGGCACCGTTCAATGTAGAGAGGGGGGTTAGGCAGGGTTGTGTCCTGGCTCCCTTCCTTTTTACACTCTATAGCAATGGTCTTGAAAAAGCCATGTTAGAGGGGAGCCGGGACCTGCCGTTGCTAAAGAAGCGTCCAATACCTGCCCTACTCTACACAGACGACGCTGTAATCTTAGCAAGAACCTCCCTAGAATTACAATGCGCCCCTAATAGGTATCATGCATTCATGGCTAACTTAGATCTAAAAATCAACATAAAAAAGACATTTGTAATGGGCTGTGGGGCTGGGCATAAGAAGCAGAAGGACCTCTTCATAGAAAACGCGAAATTAGAACCAACTGTTACATACCCTTATTTAGGCATTCTAATTGACAATAAGAGTTCCTGGAGACAAGCAATAATTGCCAGGAAACTCCTCTTTGTTAGGGCGACTACCTCTTTGGTCAATTTTGCCCAGAGGCTTGGCAGGAGGCCCCCGGCAGAAATGCTTCAGATATACCAAGCCAAATGCACTAGTACGGCAATATATGGGGCTGGAATCTGGGGCTTCTGTGGGATAGATGCTATACAGAAAGTGGAAAATGCTTTTTTTGAGGTATTTGCTGGCAGTTCCTCGAGGGACATCAACGTATAACTGCCATGTGGAACTAGGAATACCCTATATTACTGACATAATAAAAGCACAACCCATTCTATTATGGCATTGCATTTGGTCGTCTCCCAAAACTGAATTCAATCGGGAGATACTGAAGGACTGCCTCACCCTTGATCATGTCGATAAGATTGGGTGGCTCATGTACCTGAAAAAGTTCTTAATTGACCTGGGCCTCTCAACGTACTATTCCAATCCAGCGTTGATAGCTCAGATCCCGAGGAAACAGTTTAAAAAGCAGTGCATGGGGCATTTGGAGGGGCTTAGATTGCTTACTGAAATTAACAAGCTCTCAGTAAAATACAATTTAATGATCCAAACCACTCTAACGATACAACCATATATGACTTTCAATTTAAATGGGTATGAGAGATTTGTGCTAATATGGTTCAGGATGAACATATTCAATCACTTGATATCCTTTCCGAAAGAGAATGAATGGACAAAGGTTTTGTCATTTTGCCCTTGCGATGGCAATTCTGCCCAGTCGACAATGCATGTGGTCTTGTTCTGCAAGTTCTACAAGGAGTGGAGGGGAAGATGGATAAAACCAATTTTAGGAATTTTTGGCCTGAGATTATGTCGCCCAGCCTTCATCGCCTTACAATGTCTGGAAATAGAGTGTTTCGCGAAAAATATTGCGCAATTCCTGAAAATTTGTATTAGGCATAGGAAAAATCTTCAATAGTAAGGCATATTGTATATATCTAAATTGCGAATAAGGTCCTTTTTAAATCAAACGCTATCACCTTTTAATTGTCGTTCTCCTGATCTTGTTCATGTTTTTAATTCGCTTGATTGAATTTCAATTCCTGAAAGAGCAGATATTTTAAATATTTAATGTATATAGCGAACGTATTGCAATTTTGAAATGTAAATGGTATTTTTTCACTACTGTACTTTTATGTTTTTTTTATATTTTACGAAAACCGAATAAAGGAATTGATTGATTGATATGCTAGTGTCAATGGGCTCGGCAAACCACTGAGTTGGTTCTATAAATCACTGACTTCCAAGGTTCGGAATTCTCTCTGGACACCTAGACGCAAGTGGGAGGAGCTACTGGGTCATGGCTTTAAAGACTCAGAATGGATTAAAGTCCTGGCATATCTGAAGAAGGTCTCCAGAAACATGAAACTGAAGAACACTCAGCTTAACTATATCCATATGACTTACCTTACCCCATACACTACAGGTCATCTAAGGAGGTGACCTGAGCCACTGCCCCAGGTGTGCACTTCCGGATGCAGACTTCTGCCATGACCTGGAGCTTCCCCTGTTATAACCATTCTGGGAGGCAGTAAGCAGTGCCCTGAACAGGACACTCGCTTGCATATTGGAGGTCTGTCTGGTCCTAAGGCTTCCTAAGCCTTGAAAACATACGGTTGGTTCCTGATTCTTAGACTTGGCTTTAGTATTAGCCAGGAGACGGATAGCTATGGCTCGGAAATACACACAGACCGGTGATTGGGCACTTGGACAAAGGATGTTACAGTGTGGTAGGTGTGGAAAGGCTGAGGAGAGGGCCCTGATTTGTGAAGATGCTGGGGGGATACGACAACGCCCGATAGTGGAATTGTGTACTGAAGTACTAGAATCCTGGCAACACCGGGAAAGGGAAGGCAAGGGCAACTTGGGAGAGCCAGATAGACTGCCTGGGGAAGATAGAAACAGCCCCTCTGGTGACTCAGACGAAGAAAGAAATAGCCCCTGGGGTGTTGATACCGCAGATCCTATGTAGTTCTCCCCACCACCAATTTTTATGGGACAATTCGCCATGCCAAATGACCCTCTTTCCCTCCCCCCCACTACCAAGACACTCAGTGTTTGTACTAGAGTCCTGTAACCTCCCATGGAGTGCTCCTCTTCTCCTCATACCGGATGTAGATACCCAAACTCTCCCTATCTGTTCTTTCTCCTTCTTTCCCCACTGGAATGTGCAAGACCCGATACACTTTTCTTTTTTCTTGGATTTAATCTTTTTTCTTCTTTTCTTTCTGTTATAGTATTATGTACGAGAGCACTTATAATTCCCCTTTCAACTTAGGAACTGAGACTTAGTCTGCATATTGTTAATATCATAGAAAAAAAAACTTACAACTCTTTTTTATCACATGTTTATTTGCTCTGTGGATACTCAGACAGTCCTAATGTGCCAGACCAGATTAGGAATCCTTAATGCTTTGTTCTTAACTGCTGTGAATTCTGACTTCAAGACTACATCTTCTCTGGATCACATGGGGATATTTGTACTTTTGGTTCACATTTGCATATCAAACATCCTATTGTTCGAAAAAGGTTACCTTTTTGAACGGTTATTATTTGAACTGAAGTAAAATGTATCAATGCACAGAATGTGTTAAATGCCAATAAACATGTAAAAAATTTTTTTATATATATATATATATATTTATTTTAGTTTTATGCACTGTGGGAGGGCAGGGCAGATGTACAGACGCGTAGGCTGGATGTAGTGACGAACAAGAGTTTCTTTATTGTCAGTTGACACAGATTTAGGTTTTACTACAGGGTCAAAAGTCTCTTCTTCTGGGGTCTTCCCGCTTCCTGAGGGGTTAAGTGACGATGCCAGCGTTGGTCTTCCCTCTTCGGTTGGGAGACGAGGTTATTGGGGCGTTGATGCGTCCGTGGCATAGGTTTCACCCGGAGGATCACCGGAAGGAGACAAAGAATGGAGCCTGTCAGTTTTCTTGGCCAACAATATTTATCCGACCCCTACACCCGGTAGTGCTCAGGAAGAAACGGAAGGATGGTGACGGGGTAGTGAGGGGTTAAGGATTACGCATGATGGGAGGGGGAATTGCCATTAAGTCCGTGGTATACAGGGATAGAATTATAGGGAGACAATAGGCCAGTATCCTTGGTCAAGAGTTGTACAGACGGAATGGTGCAATAACACAGAATAGGATGGCCGAGTAAGGTCTCTGCAGTACATGCATGCAACTCGGGGCTTTAAACACTCCCGCTTACACTCCTTCCACCACCCGCATAAGGACTGTACCTCCCACCTCCCTCAACAGTTTCCCAGGTGCGGTGTCACTCACCGGCCCCGCCGCAACTCTCCGGAGTCGCGGCTCGCTCTCCAGCTTCTCCGGGGGATACCACCACTCCTCCGACCAGGGTTCTTCGGTCTCCCCCGCTTCCTCGATATCCGGAACATTGTCCTGGCTCTCAGCTCTCTGTTCCCGGCTCCGATCCTTGGCGTCCTTCTCCACACGCGCGTCTTCTTCCGTCCTCAGCTCTGCCTTCCCGCTGGTCCAAGACACCTCTTCCTGGGACGCGTCAGTTCTTATTGGTGTTGCGCGTCTTCTTCCGGGTTCGGCTCCTCCCTCTGTCTCCAGACTCCGCTGTGGATTAATAGGAGAGGTTGTTGTTGTTGTTTTCCGTTTCCCCAGCTGTGGATGAGGTCGCCTTTGTCCGGTAGGGCATTCTGGGAGATGAAGTTCGTGACTATGGCGTCTCAAAAAGGGTCCTTTCTCACATCCCCTTTCCCTTGCTGTCTCGTTACTAGGGGTTTTTCCTTGGGGATACCTTGACAGGAAGTTCACATTCCCTTGCTTAGCTCCTTTCCGATGTTGTGTATGGAACCTGTATGGCTGTAACTCTAAAAACCACCTCAACACTCTATCATTGTTTCCTTTGTTACGGGCCAACCATTCTAAGGGTGCATGGTCAGTGAATAGGGTGAATTTCCTTCCTTCTAGGTAGTATCTCAGGGTTTCTATCGCCCATTTAATGGCTAAGGCTTCCTTTTCTATAACAGCGTAATTTTGTTCCCTCAGAAAGAGCTTACGGCTGATGTACAAGATAGGTTGCTCCTGTCCCTGTGGTGTCACTTGGGATAATACCGCACCTATTCCTTGGTCAGACGCATCTGTCTGTAAGACAAAGGGAAGAGTGTAGTCGGGACTGGCCAGCACGGTCTACGACGTCAGAGGCCCCTTTAGGACCTTAAAGGCTTTTAAGATTTCTGGGGTGGGATGGTTTAACTGTGCCTCAGTATTAGTCGCTTTTAGTAAGAGATTTGTAAGGGGTGCTGCTATCTGGGAGAAGTTAGGAATAAATCTCCTGTAATAACCGAGCAGTCCTAAAAAGGCTCGGAGATCCTTTTTAGTTTTTGGTAAAGAAATTTCGGAGATGGCTGTCAACTTGGAATTTTGAGGCCGTATCATTCCTTCTCCTAACAAATACCCCAAGTATTTCACGGTCTGTGCTGCTAAGTGACTTTTTGCTGGATTGATTTTGAGACCATGGTGTCCTAACGTTCTGATTACTCTCGACAAATGGTCCATATGTTGGTCCCAATTGTCGCTATAGATGACTATGTCATCTATATACGCGCCGGTGTATTCCTCATGGGGCAGTAAGATGCAGTTCATGGCTCTCTGAAATGTAGCTGGGGCCCCGTGTAATCCAAAAGGTAATACTTTAAACTGATATAACCCGTCGGGTGTGGAGAACGCAGTTTTTTATCTGTCTTGGGACCGCAACGGGATTTGCCAGTACCCTTTACACAGATCAAGGGTGCTAATGTATTTGGCTCTCCCTATCTTTTCTACCATCTCGTGCACCCTTGGTAGTGGATAGGTGTCAAATTCTGAGATTTTGTTGACCTCTCGGATGTCAATGCAGAACCGAACCGAGCCATCCGGCTTCGGTACTAAGACAATTGGCGAGTTCCACTCACTAATGGATGGCTCTATTATATCCATTTGAATCATCTTCTGTATCTCCTCTCGTATAGTCAGGCGACGTGCCTCTGGTATACGATAAGGTCGAAGACGCACCCTTTTCCCTACAGGGGTCTTGATGGCGTGCTCTACCAAGGTAGTTCTTCCAGTGGTTAAGGAAAAAACCTCTCTGAGGGGCATTAGAACATGGGTTAGCTCGTCTAAGATGAAATGGAAGAATAGGGTCTATACATTGGTCAAACAAGGGTGTCTCTAACCCTATGTTTGCGGCCAGAGCCGGTATAGGACCTTCCCATTTTTTTAATAGGTCGATGTGATAAATTAGTGAGGTGCCCCGAGCTGGATCTAGCGCAATACGATATGTAACTGGGATTACCTGTTCTGTGACTATGTAGGGACCCTGCCACTGACCCAATAATTTGTGATCCGATGATGCCATCATCAGCAAAACGGGATCTCCCACATCAAGCTTCCTTTCCTCTGCTTTTTTATCATACTGAGCTTTTTGTGCTACTTGTGCCTCCTCCAGATTATTATGGACAATGGTCCTAATTTGTCCTAGATGGGTTTTTAGGCTTGGTATTGTCTGGTTCACTTTCCCATTTCTCCTGAGCCATTTCCAGCAATGTTCTAGGCTTATGGCCATATAACAGCTCAAAAGGTGAATAACCAGTGCTCTTTTGGTTCTTACACCGGATAGCAAACAGGGCCAGGGGTAACATATCCTCCCATTTTCTGGTCTCTAGAACTAAAAGTTTCTTTAATATGGTCTTAAGGGTGGCGTTGTATCTTTCTACCAGGCAGTCTGTCTGTGGGTGATAGGCAGTTGTTCTAATCTGATGTATTCCTAATTGGTTGCACAATTGTTTCATGACCTTTGATATAAAGGGAGTCCCTTGATCAGTTAAAACTTACTTTGGAAATCCCACTCGGGAAAATACGGTTACCATAGCCTTAGCTATATTGATGGCATCTGGCCGGCGCAAGGCTATTGCCTCTGAAAATCTGGTGGCATAATCAACAAGGACCAATACATACCTACACCCACTTCTTGAAGGTAGCAAAGGACCGATTATGTTCATAACTACTCTACTAAAGGGTTCTTCTATAACAGGAAGGGGATGCAAGGGAGCACGAGGAGGCATATACCTACTGTGTCTCTGGCATATGGGGCATTCCCAGCAGTATTTGTTTACTTGTTGAAAGATGCCGGCCAATAGAAACGCTCAGTGATCTGTTTCTCGTTTTGTCGGCTCCAAAGTGTCCCCCCAATAAATGACTGTGGGCCAGAAACAAAACCTTTTCTCTAAAGGGCATTGGAATCAAGAGTTGGGGTGTTTGGGTAGGACCTCCTTTCCTACATAGCAACCCATTCTTAATAAAGAAATAAGGACCTACATGGCGGGGGTCTCGGTGGTTTAAAGCATTTTTCCAAGCTTCTTGTAGTACAGGATCTTCTCTTTGGGTGGCACGAAAACTTCGGTCGTTTTCCCAGGGATTCTCTGCAGGTATAGCGGGCAATACCGTAGGAGCTTTTTCTTTCTCTGCTCTTTTCTGTTTACGGCTTTTCCTTGGTTTAGGGACAGGCCAGTCGGGTCTTTCTTCTCCTGAAAAGGGAGCTTCAGCCCACCATTCTTCTCCTTTATTTGGGTTTTGCTGGATTATTTGTGGAAGATGTGGATAGTCACTTACTAAGATCACTTGTTCAGGGAGGTTCCGAATGAGACCCACCTTTAAGGAGGTACCCGGATCGTTATGTTGAATTTGGACTTGAGTGGTTGGATATTGTTTGGTGTCTCCATGTACACAGCGTATGGCCACTGTGCCATTGCTGGTTCCAATCCAGGGTTCCAGGTCTTGGGGACGTATAACACTTTGGCGGCATCCCGTGTCCGCTAAGGCCAGGGTTTGTTGTCCATTGACTTTTACTGTGCAGTGATAAGGAGGAAGAGGCTTGCTGGATGAGGAACAATAATAATTCCTGGCTATGCCTATTTCCATCGGTTCCTCTTTTTGGGGGCAGAATCTAGCAATATGCTAATCCACCACAGTGGAAACACTGTGGACCTGGATTTAGCGGGCGGAACACGGGAGTTGGGGTGACAACACCCAGAATGATGGTTACAGGTTCTGGTTTCATTGGGGGTGGGGGTCAGGGTAGCCTATGGGTTCCTGGTCCACCAGCCTTCCAAGGTGGGTCCTCTCGTCCTTTTTGTACTTCTTGAGCGTGAATGGATGCACTGGCTATTTCTACAGCGGTCTCCAGAGTAAGGTGAGCTTGTTGTCAGACCCATTTCTGTATGGGGGTGGAGGGAAGCCAGGTACTGTTCTAAATAGATTTTGGTCATAATACCATCCTTATCAGTGGTAGCTGGTTTCAACCACCGGTCTGTCATGTCCTTCACCCTATAGTACAGGGCACGTAGTGTTTCCTGAGGACCCTCTTTGATTTGGCGTAACTTTATCCTATATGATTCGTCATCCACTCCCAACCTCTCCATGATACATTGTTTAATATCTGCATATGGCACTATCCCTTCCACTGTAGCTGCCTGGTAAGCTGCTTGCAGATCGCCTGACAGGAGAGGGCCCAAATATTGTCCCCATTTATCTGCAGGCCACCCTGCGGCCGTGGCTATACGCTCAAAATTGTTAAAGAAAAAGTCTGGATCTCCTCCACTGACATATTTCTGCATCACCATAGTGGGAAGGGAAGTGTGTCCTTTCTGATTGCCCAAAACTTCAGCCAATTTATCCATAGCGGCTCCGTGCGTTTGGCTTTGTCCTGTTATGACCTTCTGCATCTTTTCCCGATCTTCTACTACGAGCAGGAACCGTTCCATCACCTTGCCCAGGTGTTCCTGGTGTTCAGCCATCTTTGTAAGGGCAGCCTCCATGTCTCCGCTGGATCCCACTTCTGACACCGCTTGTGGGAGGGCAGGGTGGATATACAGACGCGGAGGATGGATGTAGTGACGAACAGGAGTTTCTTTATTGTCAGTTGACACAGATTTAGGTTTTACTACAGGGCCAAAAGTCTCTTCTTCTGGGGTCTTCTCGCTTCTTGAGGGGTTAAGTGACGATGCCAGCGTTGGTCTTCCCTCTTCGTTTGGGAGACGAGGTTGTTGGGGTGTTGATGCGTCCGTGGCGTAGGTTTCACCCGGAGGCTCACCAGAAGGAGAGAAAGAATGGAGCCTGTCAGTTTTCTGGGCCAACAATATTTATCCAACCCCTACACCCGGTAGTGCTCAGGAAGAAACGGAAGGATAGTGACGGGGTAGTGAGGGGTTAATTATTAGGCATGATGGGGGGGGGGTGGGGAATTGCCATTAAGTCCGTGGTATACAGGGATAGAATTATAGGGAGACAATAGGCCAGTATCCTTGGTCAAGAGTTGTACAGACGGAATGGTGCAATAACACAGAATAGGATGGCCGAGTAAGGTCTCTGCAGTACATGCATGCAACTCGGGGCTTTAAACACTCCCGCTTACACTCCTCCCACCATAAGGACTGTACCTCCCACCTCCCTCAACAGTTCCCCAGGTGCGGTGTCACTCACCGACCCCGCAGCAACTCTCCGGGGTCGCGGCTCGCTCTCCAGCTTCCTCCGGGGGATACCACCACTTCTTCGACCAGGGTTCTTCTGTCTCCCCCGCTTCCTCGATATCCGGAACGTTGTCCTAGCTCTCGGCTCTCTGTTCCCGGCTCCGATCCTCGGCGTCCTTCTCCACGCGTGTGTCTTCTTCCGTCCTCGGCTCCGCCTTCCCGCTGGTCCAAGACACCTCTTCCTGGGACGCGTCAGTTCTTATTGGTGTCCAGCGTCTTCTTGCGGGTTCGGCTCCTCCCTCTGTCTCCGGACTCCGCTGTGGATAAACAGGAGAGGTTGTTGTTGTTTTCCGTTTCCCCAGCCTTTGTCCAGTAGGGAATTCTGGGAAATGAAGTTCGTGACTATGGCGTCTCAAAAGGGGTCCTTTCTCACATGCACCCACTTGCAAGTATTAACAAAATCAGGTTTTAAAAGTCCACTGGACTACCCTCATCCTACTCATGTTGATTCATGCTTTTTTCTTTTCTTTTTTAACAGCAAACATCCTGGAACATCTCAACTTATCTTGTTCTTCCACATGTTACAATGGAGGACCAATATAAAAATTGTGTGTCCATTAACAGGGTAGTCAGATATTTTGTGACGTATATGTACCAGATATTACACACATCAGCACTTTGCCTAAACCGATGATGTTCACGGAGATAAAATAACAGGTGGAAAGAAGATGGCCGCCAACATGAAGCCCCCATTGCGTGGGGACTCCGGAAGCCTGGGATCACAATCCTGTGAATATCCCCACCTTAGCAAATATCAGGTATGCGCTGCGCCACGCTCCGCAGGGCTAGCCAAACTGGGAGCGCCAAGACTGCACTGCTCTCATCAATCCTCAATCTACTTACCAATATACAGCAAGACCATCCACCACCATGACAAGGCACAGATCTCCAGTACTGAACACCAAGCTCTGGAGACTCTCCAGTCCCGGAACATGACTGTTCAAGCCCTCAAGAATATTCTGCACATCCAGCCGAGTCTTGCAGCTACAGGGAGTAAGCCCAGACACCTCTATGTAGGAGGCAGAAGGCAATGGGGAGCTGAGTACTTCATCTAGAATCCCCAGCTGCCAATGAGGAAACCCAGCTACCCCCTGATAATAGCTCAGCCTTGTGACCTTTCTGGGCTCTGCTGTAGCCATTAATGGCCAGTCTACCTTCTGCACCCTGTCAAGATTATTTTTGTGCTACCTAGTCCAGGACTTCACGATTCACTTCTCCGAGTCTTCCAAATAGTTATCATTATAGCTTTCTGCAACTCTTGCTCTCCCTCTCAAAACAGTTCACTAAATCTAGAGTAACTTCCTTTACAATCATTTTTCCTCCAAATGTATCGAAATAATTCATGAAACAATTTCAAACATAAGATTCCAAAGGTATTTCTGGAATCTGATTCTCAATGAGGATTACAGTGCTTGGAAAGCATCGCTCAAAATCAACCTACTTTTTTACTCACAACATGGACCAATGATACAACTTCTGACACAGAATCCTAAATAGCTCTTCAACAAATTTCATCCCTCATCAGCAACAGTACTTCGACTGAACCGCAGGCCCAGCCCCTTACTCCCACCGTGCCTTCAGACCCTCAAGGGTGAGCAGTCGAGCTTTATAAGTCCTTGATTGAACGTTTTCCCCTCTTCAGACTCCAATGACTAACTTTCTATCTCCATCTTCAGTGAAGGAAAGATTACGTTCCAATCCACTGATGCAGGTCTAGTCTTACTAGAAAACCTTTTCCAATCCTTCAACTCTAACTCCCCTCTTTTCCACTGCCGCCCTTGCTCCCAACCATGATAGTACTCTTACTGAGTATCTCCCTACCCATGGATCACTCCTCCCTATCCACCCATGTTAACTTGGCCATCTTTGGCTCCCCACATCAAAGATCTCCTCCTAACAGCTCTCACATTAAGGCAGCCAACACCACAGCTCTACCTATGCCCCTTTATGTTGACACCTCAATTTCTTTAAGTCACTCCTCAGCTACCATTCTGCCAGACTGTACCTCTATCACTACTCCGAAAAATCTTCTCACAATTCTCCCCGCTACCTTCAACCCTTAAATCACTGCTCCAATACACTCTTGCCCCAATTCAACCCTTCCCAGTCCTATTCCCTACTCATTTCAAGCTGATGTACCTACTGACCTTGCTTAATTGATCTCTCTATTTCACTTGTGTACTACCCAACAGCCCTGTTGCATACATCCTACCACTATGTCTCATTCCCAACCACTCTTCCAACTATAATCGCACCCACCTCCATGATCCTCCTCCCTTCCCAACCCTACACATTTGCCTACTTCTCACCCACCAACCTCCCTCCTCTCCTCCCCTTAGTACTAATGCAGCAACTACCTGAGCTAGCGTAACACAGCCACCCCTCTCCCCTTCTCCTTCCAGCTTGTATTCCAATTTCTACAATCCTTCTGCCACTTTGGGATTTCAAACTAGTTATTCCACAAATACCAATGGTACCTCTTAGATTTTAACCTCCTCACAGACAACTCAGTTAAACAAATCTCCTGAACGCATTCCCATGCTGATGAATTCCTCTAAATCACATCCATCTATACCTCCCCTGCCTTCCTCACCCGAGCTTCTTGCCTCTCTGAATTTTCTATCGAAAACATCTGACTTGTCACAAGCAGGTTCTATACTGTTATCCACATTTAACTACTGCTTGTCCTATAATCTCCAACCCGGTGCTCACTCTCTGATGAACAAGACCCGGGATGTCAATCTACTGAAAACAAACCAATTCCAGCAGCGAATTATAATCATTTTAGCTGACTTAGCAAAAGCTATGGTGACTTTAATGTAACCAGCAAACCCATCCATAATACAGCTGAAGGCACCTCCTGCATGCCTACCATCCAGAACCACCCAGACCCTTCAACCAGGCATAAGGAACTCACCAACCTTATTCAAGTTCCCACCAACTGCACAAGCTGTTTTCTCTCCAATATCCCTCAGACAACTCTGTGATGCGTGCTATTGAACTGTTGATCTTCAGTCAAAGACTACCTGAAAATTTCAGACACAATTTTGAACCTCAAGCTTGATGTCTGGTCCTCACAGAAGCTTGGTTAAATGACACCTTGAACAATGTCCTAGACCTTTTTCTCCCTCCACACTATTCCATTCTCTGCTGTGAACATGAAATTAGACACTTTCTGGTGGTGTAGAAAGTAAATCATAGGAACACACTTAGCTGCAAATTACCTCTGACAGTGCCCCTCCTTTCCAAAGCCTCTATCTCAGAATCAGTGCCCACAAAACCTCCTCTCTCACAACGAGCATCATATACCACCCTCCTAGTGAAAAACACCACATTTGAGGAATGCATTAAATTTATATAATCACAGCTGATACGCTTGAACCCCTCACATCAGGTCTGATATTAGCCAATCTGGAAGCAAGAGACTTGCACTATAACATCTCCCAGTTTTCGCTAACGGCCTTGATGGCTGACCATTTGAGTAATGAAATAGCTAATCGAACACCCATGCCAAACCTGTCCTGTAAAAACTGACAAATACAAATATTTTCACAATTTAAGGGATACAACTAGAATCCGCTGCGGACACATTAGTCTGTGTGCTAGTCTACAGGCCACCGCACTAGATGCCCCATTTTCCCCCATCGCTTAGCGAATAGATTGCTAATCTCGTCATCGACCATGCCAAAATCCTTCTCGTGGGCGATTTTAACTATTGGTATAATGACCCTCACGAAGGGCCACAATCTGTCGAGCTGTCCGATCTCCTCACCAACCTGAACTTCATCCAATAGGTCTCTTCCCCCACTCATCTGAAAGGGCACATCTTTGACCAAGTCTGGACGAACGGCCTGACAACATCTGCCACCATAATTGTCCCTTGCATATGGTCGGACCACTATTTATTTAAAATGTATGTTGGTACTCCCTACCATTGGTAAAACCCGCACAATCGAAGGCGGCTTTGCTAGGAAATGGAACGCCATAAATAAAAAAAAGATTTCCTTGACACCCTGACCAGCACAGCCCCGCCACCTGGTCTTGACATCAACGTAACCAAAGCAATTCTCTCCGACTGGCTACTTGAGGCCAGCAACAAGCACGCACCCCTCAAAAAAGTTAAACTGGCCCAGAATCACGCGGCCAGATTGATCCTACGACAACCCAGATGGCAACCAGCAACTCCTCTATTAAAGAAATTGCCCTGGCTACGCATCCCTCAACGTTGAGCCTTCAAAACAGGCTGCCAGATCTTCAAATCTCTGCACGGTCAAAACCCAAAATTTATAAACAACCTGAAACTCAGGCACACCCCCTCTCGCAACCTGCGCTCAGCTCACCTTTCGCTCCTTTCCACACCCCGCAACATGGTCTCAAACGTGCTGAGCACTGGGGACCACACTTTAAGGAATACATTGGCAAAGTCATTGAGATGATACCATGTCCAGTGAACTAAGAAAATGTCCCCTGAATATTAAACTATTCTCTGGCTGTGGCCTTCTTAACCCCTTCCATGCTCCCGTCGGCCAACGGCCGTCGGAGCCCCGCCCACTCAATAGAACGCCCGCACCGCGGCGGTTAAGGAGTTAAAAAAAGTGGATAAGTTGCTGATCATCTTGGGACGGACACTAGACCCACATTTGTTTGGAATTGTGTCCCAATGTAGTCCAGATTATGTGAGGGGTAAGCAGAGTTCTGTTGAATTTATGAGAAACCCATAGGATTGTAAATCATCAATTTCTCGGTCTTATTACCTGGTATTCTAATCCTTTGATTTTGCATGGATCAGTCATTCAAATAGGGATGCAAAACACTTATTCTTTCTGCAGAAAGCCAATCCCCCCTTGGTGCTGATGTTATCCCAAACGGAGGAGCTGCGAATTGGAAATGTTGATCTTGGACCACAAATCTTAGATATTTTCGATAGTTATGGAAAATCTGAATTTGCATATAGGTGTTTTGTAGATCTATAGCCACCATGAAATCCCATGGTAAAACCACTGGAAAGGTCTTCTGTAGACTGTCCATTTGTAGAGGTTGTTCTTTATCCAGTGATTGATCCTTTCCAAAAATAGCAGTGACCTGAAGGCTCCTGATGAATTTTTGTACCACAAAAACGATTGAGTAAGAACCCAGACCTCTTTCCTCCATAGGTAGAATGGCTTTATTTTGTGCCAGAATACGTTCCATTTCAGCAATAGCTTTTGTCTTGCACACGAAAAGCTATCCAATAATCTCTTTGAATGATTTTGAGAACTCATTGATCCGTCATATCCGATTCTCACTCTCGAAGGAAATGTTACAGGCGACCTGAATTGAAAAATAACATTTTGCAGATAGTCAGGACCTTTGCTGCTTTGTCCTGGTTTGAAAGACGGTGATTCAGAACCTCTCTCTTTCCCCTTTGTTTAAAAACACCTTCTGCATGAGGATATGTTAGTAGATGGATTTGCCTTTTTGTCATTCTAAGACCATGAAGTGTAGCTTGTTTTTGTAAACTAATGCAAAGTTTCTGTTCTTTAATGTCTTTGTCGTCATTTGGTCTAGCTGCTCTTGGAACAACTTCTTCCGCCTGGAAGAAATCTTTAAAAGAGTTGTTTTCTTGACTGGTTCTAACTTACAATCTCTCAGCCACATATGACTTCTGGAGAGAACTGAAACCCCCATTACCAAGGCAAATGAGAATTGAGTCACAAGAAATACTTGATAAAAAACGAGTCTGTTGTTCCAGGTTGATTAGCTTCTCTGAACAATCATCTCCTGTCTGTCCCGCTGCAGCCAGATTCTCAAAATCTTTCACAAGTGATAGCGCCATATAAGTGGCCTAAGTTACAGCACTCAAAGCCATATTATTTGCTTTGCATGGTTTCTTCATTACCTTTCGATCCGTTTATCCACTTGATCTTTTGCAGTGGAATCCTCCAGGTTTACTGAATCATTGCCTTCTCAATGTTACCAGATTTGCGATCAATCTTTATAGAATGAGGAAGAATATTTTTAACTACATACATCTTTTGTAGGAATATATAAATGTTCCAAATCTTTCCACTCAAGTAGAATTGAGTTCTTGATCTTGCCATGAAGTGGCATTGCCAAAAGTGCTGTTCTTGGACACTGAAGACACTGCGTGACTTTCAGAACACCCAGGCTGCTTCTGACGGGCTCAAGGGACCAAGCAGACCTCTTCTATGTAAATGTATTTGCTGCCCACTGTAGCACTGGTGCCTGACTCTGAGGATGAGTGCAAAGAGTCATCATTCTTAACACCTCTTTTCCTTACTTCTTTCTTCCTTTAAGACACTTGCTACCCTTCATGATTCAAAGCCTGAATATTCACAGGGGATAAGGATTCCTTCTCAGAGTGCTTCTTTCTCTCTTTGAAATGCCAAGACTGATTTCTAGGTTCTCTTTTTCTTTATTCTCTGATGAAGAGTGGATGCACACTTCCCCTCCATGTTTGAGATCAAAATTACCTTGTAAAAAGAAAAAAGGGGTGGGGGAGAAGAACCTTGTCTTTTGCTTACATTTATTTTTTTTATAAATAAAAATGGTGCTGGTGAGGTTTCAACTCAACTCTAATATGCTGAGCCTGCCAACAAAGCATCCGGGCTACCGGAGCATACTTGAATTTGCACACTTATCTACATACAGACCACTATGCCAACTGGCATTTAGGGCAGCAGCAAAGGACTTCCACTTCGGTCCTCCTTCGATATGGTGCCACAGCTGTAGTCATCATTTCGGTTCCTGCCGTTCTATTTTTTTTTTTGTCAAACTTGTGTTTATTGAAAGTTTTTCAAGTACATCAGTAAAATATAACCATCACTTCGCTCATCGCAGTGAGCGTCAGACATATCATCGAAAAGGAGGGTTCGCACAGTATCACATTACCTGGCCAGTGTCCCACCCCTGTTTCATACGGAATGCAAAAATAGAGGGTACAGTTCCTAATGAAGGAGGGGTTTGGGTCAGTCCCCAGTATTCATTATATGAATCCAAACAAACTTAACTGAGCGTGCCATCATTCTTTTGTGATGGGGTTCTATCAAACCCTTCCAACAGGAAGGAGCAATATGAGGTAAATTAATGCCCCGGAAAAACAATACCCAGGAAATTAATAACCAAAACCCCAACCCCCCTCCCAAACAGTGGTGGCAGCTCAATAGTATTGGCTTGCTCAACGTAGGATAGTTGAAGTTAAATCAAAATTGAAAAAGATGTAGTGCTCTGAAAGGAGGACAGACAGACAGTGGCAGCCCCCGTGAGAGGAAAGTAACCAACGGCACCCATTTAAATTAAAAATTCTTGTAATTGTTCCAGAAAATATTGGACATTCTTTCTAGGCTAAGTAGCTTCCATAGTCGGGAATGCCAAAGAGAAAATCGCCGGAGCTTCCCTCTGCTTCCAGGCGGCTGCTAAGGTCACTGTAGCCACACCTATACATAGCCACATGATTGCCTTGTCCGCTCGAGTCTGGTGTTCCAGGGCTGGATCATGGAGCCCCAAAAGAATTCCTGCCATAGAGGTTGGGATGGGGTACCCCAACATATCTTTACTGTGTGCTGGTATTTCATCCCAGAAGGGACGTATTGTAGGGCAGTCCCACCAGATGTGTTGGAAGTCACCTAAGAGCCTGAAGCCTCTCCAGCATCTATCAGAAGTATTGGGAAAGATCTGTTTGAGCCTGGAAGGGTGAAGGTAAGGTACCAGTCTATCATGGTCTTGAGAGGCGCTTCCCGGAGCTCTATGGAGTGATTGAATCTAGTGATGTCAGTCCATAGCCGTGACCATTCTTCCTCTGAGATAGCGCGCTGCAGAATTCCCTCCCACATGCTCATGTACCGTAGACGTGGGGAGAGTGTGGTGATGAGTAGGTATTTATATATAAACGGTGGTATCTTTGGAAAGGAAGGAATCAAATCTCGTGGTGGGGTGGGTGGCTGCTTCCCGTACTTGTGGAGTGAGAGCCCAGTGTAATAGCTGAGTGTAATGGTATTGTTCTGCTTTCTCTAGGCCATAGTCCCGTTTGCAGTTGTCAAAGGTAAGGGGGTCAGTGTTATGAAAAAGGTGCGTCAGGGCAAGGCATCCTCCCTTTCTCCAGGCGTCAAAGGGTCCCTCGCATAGGCCTGGGGGGAAGGCTGGGTTGAAATGAAGTGGTGTAAATGGTGAAGGAAAGGAAGTTCATCGGTCGTCTCCTGTGATCGAATCCCATACCTTCAGGGTGGTACGCATAGGATAACTAAGGTATGCATTCTTAGGCCTGTCCTTCCTGGGACGCCAAGCTAAATTATTATTATTTTATTTATTATTTAAAATTTTATATGGCGCGCAGTTACCCTCGGGCGTCCCAGCGCTTATCCAGACACCATCAGATAGAAAGGACGGCAAGGTAAATGCACTCAAGCAGGGAACAGATAGGTCTTGAGACACTTGCGGAACCGCAGAGTACAAGTTTCGGCGCGTAAATTAGAAGGGAGCGAGTTCCACAGCTTCGCAGTGTTAACTGGAAATCTTCTCCCGCCAGTACCAGACCTTTTGATTCTAGGGACTAGGAGAAGGTTTTTTTGGTCGGAGCGCAATAGTCTACTCGATTTATATGGGACCGCTAAATTCTTTAGTATAGGGGGGCCTTTCCCCAGAAGGATTTTGTGGGCTGTACAAAGTGCCTTGAATATAACTCTCTCCCACACTGGGAGCCAGTGCAACGCCTTAAGAGCAGGTCTTGCTGATTGCGTCCTAGGGATGTCCATAAGCAGTCTTGCCGCTGCGTTTTGGACCTGCTGGAGTTTCTTAAAAGTAGAATCAGGGGCACCCAGAAAGATGGCATTGCTATAGTCCAATCTAGATGTTATAAGACCCTGAATCAGCAGCTTCCTAGATGTTACAGGTAGAAGAGGAAAGATTTTGCGGGCAGACCGTAGCAACGCAAAGCACACTCTAGCAGTTTTCTTAGCTTGGGTCCGGAGTGACAAGTCTTGCTCAAGCCAGACTCCCAGGCTCTTGATCACCTCTTTGGGGTCAGGAAGGTCTCCCATACAGCTCGGCCAGCTGGTCAAAGGGAGAAAAGAATTTTTACTCCCTAACAGCATTATTTCCGTCTTCGAGCCGTTCAATTTAAGGGATGATTCTTCCATCCAGGAGTGAACGTCCGACAGGCAGGAGTGCAGTAACTCCGGGTTCACCGCCAGTTGGGAAAGAGAGACCACCAACTGCGTGTCATCCGCATAACTGACGATCTTGATGTCATACGGTGACACTATATCCTCCAAGGGGGCCATATAAACATTAAACAATGTCGGGCTGAGAGACGAGCCCTGTGGCACTCCACATTGGAGGGGGATCGATTTAGATCGCTCACCGCCTTCCCAGACCTGGTATGTTCGTCCGGTGAGAAATGATCTCACCCACTGCAGAGCAACCCCGGACACCCCTACCTCAGCCAGCCGCTGGATCAACACCTGATGGTTTACGGTGTCAAACGCCGCACTGAGGTCCAGGAGGATCACTGCCACTGATCCTCCGGAGTCCAGAATGCGTCTAGATTCATCAACGACCGCCAGGAGGGCAAATCCCAAATAGTTCTTCCCGCTACACTACGATCCATATGTAGCGAGTGTTTTTTGGACTCTCGTTTGGACCACTCCGTCAGTACTCTCAAATGCGCTGCTTTATAGTGCAATGTCTGGGAGTCCCACTCCGCTCTCTGCTCGGGAGCGACGTAATAGCGTGAAAGAAAAGCAGGCACGCCCCCGCCAAATGAAGTGAAGAATCATGGATTTAACTTTACGGAAAAATTCTCTATCTAGTTCTATGGGTAGTGCTTGGAATAAGCAGAGGAGCTTGGGAAGGAGTGGCATTTGGACAGTGTGTATATGACCAAGTCAGGAAAGAGAGTTTTCCGCCTTGCAAGATTTCTTTGAATGCAGGAGAGAATGGGGGGAAAGTTAGCATTAAAAAGACGCTCGACCCACGATGTTAGCCAGACCCCCAGGTACAGTATGGAGGAAGCGGTCTATTGGAGAGACGAGAGTGGCTGTTGCGCGCACATTTCCGCTTGTGGGAGAGTGAGATTGAGTATGTACGATTTGCCGAGGTTTATCTTGAAGCCCGCCACTGCTTCAAATCTCTCCAGTTCGGACTGTAAAGGGGGACGGACCTAGCGGGATCAGAGGGTGACAAAAGGACGTCGTCAGCAAAAAAATGAGATTTTGTGTGAGTCACCACTGAAGGGATTCCCTGAATATCGGGGTTGGCCCTGATAGCATTGAACCCTTGGCGATGGCTAAGGGCAAAAAGTAGAGCAAGAGGGGCACTCCCGACGGGTACCCCTGGAGTGGAGAAAGGAGGCTGAGTGTATTCCATTGACTTGCAACCTGGAGTGAGGTTGGACATAATTAGCCCGAATCATGGTGATAAATTTAGGTGCGAACCCAAAGCTTGTAAGAGTGTTGAATAGGAATGTCCAATCTAGACCCATCAGTACAGCGGGGATACGTCATCGGTCGGCCTTCTCTATCAGGTGTACAATTTGTCGGGTGTTAGGTGTACAATTTGTCGGGTGTTGTCATGTGTTTGTCGACCCTTAATCAATCCCGATTGGTCAGGGTGTATAAGATCAGGCATGAGGTCGTTAAGTCGCTTAGCTAAGATAGAGGAATAAAACTTTGCGTCCAGATTTAGTAGAGCGATGGGACGATACGAGGCTCATAGATGGAGATCTTTCCTTGGTTTAGTTATAACCGAGATCAAGGCCTCAGACATTGACCCTGTAGTCTCCCCTTCCTCTGCCATTTTGTTAAATAGCCGCGTGAGGTGCAGTATGATGTCTGTAGCGATCGGGCGGTGTATCCGTCTGGGCCAGGGGCCTTTTGGGATTTGAGAGCTTTTATAGCAGCGGTTACTCAGAGGTAATGGGGGCAGTAAGTGTGTTGTTCCAATCGGAAGAAATCTGTAGGAAGCGCAGTGTCTGAAGATAGTCGTGTCGAGTGTTCATGTCTAACTGGTCCATGGTGTAGAGAGTCTTGTAAAAGGAGCCAAAGATATTAGCGTTTTCCTCATCGTTATGCATGAGCCCCCCCCTGCCAATCTTGTTACCTTTGGAATAGGATAGGTGTTGGAATTTAAGGAGCGTAAATTCCGCCCTGTTATAAATAGCTGTGAGCTTGCCCCTCATAGCAGTCTGGTTGTGAAGAGTTTCCCTTGTGGGGGTTTGTTTTATGTGCGTGTTCGATTGTGGCGACTTCTTTTTCCAGAGCTTCACTATCCTTGGTCCGTTGTTTGTTCAACGCCGAGTTAAGGGCAATGCATTTCCCTCTAAAGACTGCCTTAAATGTGACCCAGGTGGTATATTCAGATGTGTCTTCTGGTTTGGTAATGTTAAATATTTCAGCAATGGATTCTCTCAGTGCATTACAGAATATTTTATCACGCGTGAGAGAGGATGGAAAATACCATCTGGGAGTGGTCGAGACATTGCTATTCCAGGCCAAGCATATTGACAGCAGACTATGATCCGACACGGAGAGGGGAAATATTCTGGCGTACTGCAGTGCACCCAGTAGTTTCACTAATGAAAACGTAGTCAAGTCTGGAATATGTACGGTGGACATGAGAATAAAAAGTGTAGTCACGGGATTGGGGGTGGAGAGTACACCAGGGGTCCAGAAGACCCAGGTCTTGGAAGCATTGCTTAGTGTCTGTGGAGAATGAGCCCGTGTCAGAACGGTGTGGGTGAGGGTTATCTAGGTCTTTCTGCCAGGTCAGGTTGAAGTCACCCATGAGTATCATTGGTCCCTCTACAAAATCTAGAAGTTTCCTAACTAGTGTATTTAAAAAGGCTGTTTGTCCAGTATTAGGTGCGTATATTGCTATGAATGTACAAAGTTTGCCAATCAAAACGGCCCTTGACCAGAACCAGGCGGTCGTCGTTGTCAGACTGGACATCAAGTGGTTGAAATTTTGTGGAAGAATGAAATAGAAGCTCCACCCCTCTATAGGATCTATATGCCAGTGGGTATTACTTATGGCGGAAGCGCGTGTCCTGAGCTCTAGCAAGGTGTGTCTCTTATAAAGCCACTATATCGAGATGGTGATCAATGATATACTTCTACACCTTTTGCCGCTTTTGGAGTGAGTTAAGCCCCTTAATGTTCCATGATCCAATGGTTACCGTCATTATGTTAAAGTGTAAAACAAGGTCCCACTGCTAGGATTAGCCGTCTCGTCACGGTCTCCTGGATGTCTCCAGAAGTGAGTATCCCACAATTGGATGCTGTCCGTAAATACGTTAAGAGCAACAAAAACAAAAAAAAATCACCATGATAAAGTATTGGAGAGCCGCCACAGTCACACTCCCCCTCCCCAAACCCCCAAAACATCAGAATAAACGTTAACAATAGGTGCAGTTGAGTAACTGCTGGCATGTCCCCAGCTGGGGAATTAAGACCCCACGGGGAGGTACGACCGAGGTCCCCGTCCGCACCCATCAGGACAAAACTCGAGATTACAGCTTTGTGCGGCTATAGAGGAAACAACAGGGTTGTGCATCAACTTACAGAAGTGTGGTGTCATTGCCCCAGGCTAAAGGGTCGGATTACGAAGCAGGTCCCCAATCCACAAATGTTCACTATTACCTCAAGGGCCGAGGCTAAAGAAGGATCTAAGTCTCAAGGGCACAAATGAGAACAGATCCTGATCAAAGCAGAAGGAAGCTACAGTCTAAGCGTCACTTCGGCCTTTGGATACAAAATGAGTCCTACCTCGTCTGAGGGCAAGGGTCCACACTGCGTTGTTCGCCCAACGTGTCAAATCCGCCAAGAACCCTCAGGGGTGCTGCATAGGTCAGAGAGGTGGCCCGGCCGCGGCCCCACAGATGACTTATAGAGCCAGGTAGATGGCCCGTAGTGGTAATAGGTGAACACTTGTTGACCCAGGACCACGCTGTGGCACCTAGATGCCTTGGTCTCAATGCCCATCCGAGGCCAGGAGTAGAATGTCCATTTCATGCACTTTACTTGCGGTTCCTACATGAGTTAAAGGTCCAGGGGGAAACCGGTGGGCTACCTTGTGTGGTTCCTGGCGTTGTTATGCGGGCAGGTCCAGAGTCTTCTGGGGGGAGACCCAGGAGTTCCAGACCAACTTTCAAGTCCGTAACATGTCGCCGTTTGTTGTTAAACTTGAAGCTCAACCCAAATGGGTAGGTACATCTGTACTGTATCTTGCCGTCACGCAGCTTCGCGATGATGGGCCTGAACAGTTGCCTTCTAGCCAGGGTGGTAGGCGCCAGGTCTTGCTAGATGGTGCATGAGTGGCCCTGGAAGGAGACGTTCCCCCTTCTTCCTAGCTGCTAGCAGTAGCATTTCTTTGACTTTGTAAGAGTGAAACTTGACTAGAACATCTCGCAGACGTTTCTTTTCGCCTGTCGATAGCCTGCCCACCCGATGAGCACGGTCCAGCTTAATTTTTAGAGTCTGGGGACTCAGGATTTCCGCAAAGAGCCCCTCCAAGAAGGCATCGAAGTGGGGCCCTCCGCTGTCTCTTCCAGGTCCCGAATTCGAAGGTTCTCTCTTCGGGCCCGGTTCTCAAGGTCCTCCGCATTAAGTTGTGCCTGATAGAGCTGATCCTGGAGGCTCCAGACATTTTCTCTCAGTTTGGTGGTACACATATCATGTTCTTGTGTCTGCGTTTCAAGATCTAGCACTCTTGTGCCTACCGAGTCTACATCTTGTTGTAGGGAGGACAGCCTGTCTGGGACATTAAATCGGAGTTGCTCCATTGACGCCTGTATGTCTTGGCTAAGATCTTTCCGAAGCTCAGTTATAAAGTCTTTGGCCATGCCCAGGAGGTCTTCTTTCGTAAGGGCCATATTGTCCGCTCCCTCATTAGGGTTTGGCGCAGAGCGCTTATCTATCTGCTAGCGCGAAAAAGTTACAGACCTTGTTGGGTGTTTTGCTTGTTGTCTTCTTTGGTGGCATATGGACGGGCCCAGGAGGACCCCTGCTATGGTGGGAAAAGAGATGTGTTGGGCTCAAGTGAGTAGGTCTACGGGGGATGGCTGTGAGGCGGTCAGTGGTGACAGGCGTGTTCTTGGCGCAAAAGAAGGTGCGAAAGGCCGTAGCACAAATAGAATCACAGGCCTCTCATCTGATGAGCATCGCCATTACAAGTCTTCATGAGCTTCGTGAGTCACGCCCCATCCGTTGGTAGACAAGTGCCCACGAGATGAAGGCCAGGTAGAGTAGCAAATGTGCCCGGTGACCGCACGTGTTCAATGTGTCCTCGTGAGGCAAGCCGTTCTCAGCAAAGATGTGTGATCCTGCAAAACACAACCTCCGCAAGGCTCGTGCGCCGGGATGTGCAGAGCAAGTAAGCTGCCCGGGTGCCATCCAGAGATGGTAGTAGGGGTCGGGCTGGAGGGTCACGTTGCAAATGTTGCCCGGTCCGCTGTTGTCTAAGCCACTGTTGCACGGGTCCAGTCACTGCGGAGCATGCACTGGATCACGCGTTCAGGGGAGTCTCAAGCCGCGCTCGCAGCCATAGAAGCGTCGCAATCTTAAGGTCAGGTGCGGCGCTTGTGGAGTGTAACGCAGCGGACCCGATCCTCCCTCCATCAGCGACTAACCTCCGGAGTTCTTTGCTGACAATTTCCACACGGGCACATCTCCAGTTGCATTCAAAGCCAACGACCCCACAGCAATTCGCGGTGTCACCCCTTGCCTCAGTATCCAGTGAAGCGACAAGTCGGCATAAATCCTTTTCTCCTGGGTGGATGTTTAGGACTCGCTGCCGCTGCAGTCTTGCTCCCTGGACCTGGTATGTAGCTCCATAAGGTTAATTTCTGCCAGACTTGTAAATCTCTGGGTAGCGGTTCTCTCGGAGCTGCGGGTGCCATTTTGGGGAGCTCCGACGTCTCGCTACAAAGCTCTCAAACAATTTATAGCAGCGGGGACGGAGCAAATCAAAGCTCTCAAAGTGTGCCCCGCAGTATCTGCATTTCAGTGGTGTAGTTTCCCGTTGGCGGGGCAGTGGGTAGCCGCGGCAAATTAGTCGGGAACAGTGCACGGACCGGGAGCAAAGAATCTACGTCCGTTGATCCCTCTTGCCCGGCAACGCCCCCCCCCACCGTTCTTTTTAATGTGCTCTTTGGTCTGCCTCACTTCAGTTTGCCTTCTGGGGTCCAGTGGAGAGCTATTCGTGTGATAGTGTGTGTATCTAATCCATCGCAAACTTTTGCTCATAATTATGGTGTCTATGCTCTCTTGCTTGCATCTGGTGACCAGAGTTCCTGACTGGAAGTGGTTCATGGATAGAAAATGCACAAGATTCTGCTCATGTTACTGGTGTGGAAAGCTGACAGTTTGGTAAAGGTCGCTTTTCATAAATCACTCTGATCTATACAACTATGTGGACTGGATTCAGCTTAGGTAAAGCCTAAGCTTAGTGTTGGTGCTGCACTGAGCTGACCTCCACAAACTGTCCAGCATCCTAAAGGCATTCCTGGTCAAGTTCAGCCTGCTCTTGATATCACTGCCTATGCCGCCTTCATCTGATAGTGTTAACTAGGTAGATGAATTTTTCAGTTATGGCTAGGTCCTCTCCATCTCACCCGATCGGAAAAGGTTTTGGGATACTGAAAAGCATGACTACTAATTTCTTTGTGATCTTCAGGCCCACTTGCTGTGCACAGATGTTGAGGCAAGACGTATTTTCCTGCATATGGTGACATATGTGAGAGAACACAGCTAGGTCACCCGCAAAGCCAAGCTCCTCCAGTGTAGACAATAAGGTCCATCTGATGCCTCTGGCCTGGTTTTAAGTTGTGCGTTGCATCACCCAGTCGCTGACTAGGTTGAAGATCAATTCTGACATCACACATCACTGTCTCTAACTGGGTTTGACTTTAAAGTTGTACTTAGCATCTCCTACCTTGCAATTAAAACCATCATAGAAGCTCTTGATGTGGATACCTATATGCTGCTGTGTGCTACAGGCTCTTGGTATACGCCATAGGCTTTCACAGTGGATACGGTCCAAAGACTTTCCTAAAATCTGTTAAGCCAATGTTTATTTGTCTCTGCCACTTCATGTACTGCTCTGTGATGTGAACAGTAAGGATCTGTTCAACACACCCTCTGCCCTTGTGGAACTCAGCCTGTTCTTTTCTTAACTGCTTGTAGATGGCATCAGAAATGCGCTGTATAATGATTTTCACCAGGAATTGTGATTGATAGAAATGCGATTCCATGCCAGTTGTTACAGTTGGTTAATGCTCCCTTCTTTGGAATCTTCACTAGAATGTGCTGCGCTCAACATAGTTTATTTTCCCTTCTTTCCAATACAGAAAACGAGGGAACACTTCAATGGAGGCAAGCACATCACTATGGAAACCGCTCTAATGGAATCTCCACATTAGCGAAGCCATCTGCACTCCCAAACAGAGCAGACTCTGCAGATTAGCTTATTTAAACATAGAAACAGGTGGGACTCGCCAAAAGGCTCTAGAATGCAATAAAACCGGCAGCAAAATAGAAAATAAGGAGTCACATAAAATGTAAACACCTTACCTTATACACAAGCAGGACCTGGCACAGAAGCAGTTCTGCCCCCTGAACACTGTCGACCACGACCCACGGCCTGCAGAGGTTACATTACTCAATCACATGAATGCTGCTGCTTGTGCATCACACTCAGCTGACCATTAGAGACCAAATTGAACAAGTGGAGCCAAGTAAAAGGTAGCCATATATGCACCTGCTGGAGGGGTGTGTTGAAGTGGTTTTCAATAGGAGAGTATGTTTTTTAAAACTTTTCAATGGAGGCATGTGTCCATATGTAATGAGAGGAGCAAGTAAGGTGACAACGAATATGTGTTCTCTCTGCTCACATGGTTACTTACTGCTGATTTATTATGATGGTTATTGTAGTAAAGGATGGAAGCACAGACATGTAGTTTGAGATGGGTTTAATCAATAATCTAGATTAACAACCATATCCAGTCTATATCCTCTCCGGCTGCTTAAACTCCTCCCAATCTAATCATAACATTCTAAGAACGCTCAAAGCAGAAGATTCCCTACATGCACAAGACTGCACACATCTTCCCCCTTTAATGGTGCACACAATAATATGTACATGTGGAATTACACAAACCACAGGAAGTAAATCAATTGAACAAAATACTTAGCTACCTACATCTATAGGAACTACTTATTACCATTACAAATGCCCCCATACATTCCACATAATGAATAAAGTTTTTCTTTACATTTTCTTGAGCATTTCCTTTGCCGTTCCAAGGTTTTGACTGTAGAATCCCCCAAGTGCAATAGCATATCTTCATGAAGACATCCAATCCTGGCTGCAAATTGGAACACTTAGTTTTCCCATCAGATTCACATATATCACCCATCAGTGCATTATATTGGACCACGTTGCTTAGGTTCCAAAATCTGTGGTATTCTGTCTTTATAGCATTTTTGAACAATTAAACTTCTTCCATTGGATTACTGAATTTAGAAATGCCCATATTTGAAACAGGAAGTCTAATTTTGACCCAATTGCAAATCTGTCCTTTTACATTTATTTTTTTTAACATGTTTTATTTAGTACATTCAATTTATTTATTATGTTTTGGCTCGACGAGGGCCACATAAAATTCACAATACAAATTACATACCAAAAGAAAAATACAATCAACACACATAAAATTAATTGCATCCATTGACAAATACACAAGAGAAAGCAATATCAGACCTCTCCAAAACACCTTAATAAATAGCTAAAAAACCTTTAAAAAAGTTGAAAATGTGAAAGCAAAACATTTCATTTGGAGGACAGAATAGAAATTGTAAAAAAATATTCACGTTAGAAATCCCCAATTGGAGACATATTGGTTTTAACCATTTAAGCCGCAATGGGCGGAGTGCGGGGCAGATCAACAGGACATGCATACGATCCTGAGTACTCACGTTACAAAAATTGCACAAAGGGGAGGTTCCATACCACTTGGACAAAAGTAAATTTAGGGGCAATAGATCATATCGTAAAAGAAACCATAATCTGCGAACACCATGTGGCATATTCCATGTAGCATAGGGTTGGGCCAACTTCATAGAATAAGAATTAAGGAGGAGATCACAACCCCTTTTTTCTTGTATTGTATTCTTATCTGTTTGAAAGCATAGTTCCCACGATGCCTGTTTTAGCAAGAGTTTTAGCTGTGTCGATGAGTGAAGGAACAAGACACTTTCATCTAACTTTAAAAGTGACACAGATCTTCTAAAGTTCCTTACTAATCGTGAGAACTCTTTAAAGTTGCCCAGCAATTCATTTTTAAGGAGGGCTCTCATTGACCCGGATTCTGCTCTAGCCAAGCAAACCACCCATCTTACCAGGGCACATAGTCCCTGAACCCAACTGCTCCTCAGGCCGAGATCGAGCCTACATGCGGCCAACGAACATGCGGTGTTTAGGGTAGATAGGGATCTTAAGAGTTTCCCTTCAATTTTGTGACAAAAATCCCAGTGCTTCAGCTCTATGAGTTCTATGCCATATAATATCGTAGGAGGGATCTTTGCCCTATACACCTCCATTAAACAGGCGAAGTGTCTTTTTCCGGTGGCAAGATAGAGGGAATTTAAACCTTTGCCGTGTGCGAGGGCTTTACGTGAACTATGCTCGATGTGGGGCCTCTCACTCAAATTGGCCGCAATTATTTTACCCAAAAAGGTATAAGATTTAACAACCTCTAATTTCTGGCCGCCGATAAACCATCCAAAGTTTTCGGAACGGCACTTCTTTTTCCCGGCAATACACATAATTTTACTTTTAGATATGTTAATCTTCATATAATGGGAGTCAGCAAAAACATGTAAAGCTTGCAGCCGATTAGCGAGGCCTTTGGGGGTTAAATCTAAAACAAGAATATCATCGGCATACATCAGACAAGAAATAGGTGCCCCCCTACCACTGGAGCTATACCCGCACAAGCTGTCAAGGAAGCAGGAAGGTCTACAGTGTATAAGGAAAACAATAGTGGGGCCAAAAGACAGCCTTGTTTAAGGCCGTTCAAAGATGGAATTCTATGCGAAAGTCCCCTTTCGCCCCCTTGGAGAACACTGCACCACGTTTCCGTATGGAGAGCACGTAAAAGATCCAATAGATAACGTGGTAGACCAAGGGCTGCTAACTTTCTCCACAGCGTTCGACGATCAACTTTATCGAACGCCGTGGAGAAATCGATGAACGCAGCGAACACCACCCCCCCTCTCACACGTGTATATTTATCGGAAATCACATGTAGGGTGGTGAGATTGTCTAATGTACTGTGCCCCCTACGGAATCCAGTTTGTTCAAATGGTAAAATATTATTCTCCTTGATCCAATTATCAAGTAAAATTAAAATACATTTAGCGAAAACCTTTCCGACTGAGTCGAGGAGAGCAATCAGACGGTAGTTCATGGGGTTATCCCTAGCTCCCTTCTTAAAAATAGGGATCAATATACTTCCCCTCCACGAGGCAGGGACCATTTTAGTATCAAAACAAGATTTAAACAATGGGAAAAGGATCTTACTCCATAGTAATGGTTCCTGCTTCAGAACAGTCATAGGGAGTTCATCGGGTCCTATTGCGCCGGAGGAGCGCATGTTCTTAATGGCCATTTCTATTATTTTCTCCGTAGGATAATTAATCGGACCCTCAGATGTTAAATCAGGGTCACTATCTGCCGCCGATGTTACATTCCCTGCATACAGCTTCCGGATGTAAGAGGACCATACTTCTTCTTCTTTAATTTAGTACATTTATGCACAGTACATTATCACAACCACGGATCATTTTTATCAATCACAGGTGCTGGTACTCAGAGGCTACAATTAGGTTTATTCCTCACTTATCACGTTTCCAATCAACTGATAGTTTATCTGTCACCCCCTTTGACTCTCTTTTGATCAAATTCTTTCATTCATTTCGGAATTTTATCTCCCACCTCACCATCCCCTCATTGCATTCTGTTCTCCAAACACCATTAAAACCTCTCCTCTAACCCAAATTGGACCTATAAAAAACTGTTGAGCTTTCTACTTTTAAAAAGCTCAAACAGAGTCATTCCTGTTATCGTATGCAGAGTCAGCTTATACACTTAATTTTCCCATCAATTCCTCCATCCAACATTTTCCACTATCGAAGGCGAACTGAATGGTTCCCTTAAGAACTTTGCTGAATTGTTCAATCATTCCATTAGATACTGGAAGATAGAGCACAGTTTTCTTACAAAATATCCCCTTACTCTTCAAGAATTGTTCCTTCTCTCTAGAGCGGAGTTGCACACCATTATCTGTCAACGAAACAGAGGGATACCATTCCCCATCAAATATTTCCACCAGGAACTTAATCACAATGTGTGTGTTTTATCAAACTAACAATTTTTATTATCTTCGGCCATCGAGAATACATGTCAATGCAACTCAAAACGTACTGACCCACAATGTCCAGGCCAATTTTTTGCCAGGGTCCAGATGGTAACCTACACAAACCCACTGGTTCAGTTCCAGGTTTTAAAACCGGATCGCTACCTAAGCATTCCCTACAATCTCTCACCATTGTTACTACCATCAAGTACATTCCTGGTCACCAGTAATTCACAAGAATATGTTCCTTGGTCTTTGAAATACCAAAGTGACTAATGAGTCACTGAAACTATACGATCCCTCAATCTCACAGGCGGAAATAACAGGAACCTCTCATCAATATCCCATATTTCAAGGAGAGTTCCTAATCCCCCCCCACCTGCTCTTCAGATGACCACCAAGAACTCTAAAATAAATAAACTCTTAAAACCATCACTCTTTGTAATGTCTGGTCAGTTTCCATCTCTTGCAATCACTCATCCTCCGAAATTAAGCCACTTGTTACTTCACAAACCTTCAATTGCTCATTATAAGCATCACCATCAAAAATGCCACCTACATCATCCACGAAAGAAACATTTGATGGATGGAATGCTGAACAATGCAAACATTCACCCCCCGCCCCCAGTCACAAGGATCTGGGTTTAATCCAGCATTCTTTTGCTCGTCACGCCACCCCAGTTTGAACCCAGCCATATGCAAATCAGTCTTGACCCCATTCCTTATGGGAACAGTCCAGCCCGAACTGCCAATCCAGGTCCTCCCTGGACCGGAAACAAGCATCCTGGGACCGGTTTCTGGGCATCACCCTCCATCAGCCAGGCTAGCTTGAATCCAGCGGCGCAGTGAGCACAGGACCGACATCTGGGCATACCCTTCCCACTTGGGCGACAAATGCAAAAGAAACAATTGATGGACAGAATGCTGAACAATGCAAACATCCACCCCCAGTCACAAGGATGTTGGTTTAATCCATAATTCTTTTGCTCACCACGCCACCCCCGTTTAAACCCAGCCATATGCAGATCAGTCTTGACCCTGTTCATTATGGGAACAGCGCAGCGCGAACTGCTAAGCCAGGTCCTCGCTGGACCGGAAACAAACATACTGGGGCTGGTTTAGGGTCATTATCCACTTAATCTTTTCCACACACACAATCCCAATCTGCTAATGAGTCCTTAACACCAGGTACATAGACAAAATTTAGCTCAAATTCCTGGAGAGCCTCTACTCATTTATGTATCCTAAATGACACCGAATCAATACCTTTGTTTGTGAATATATCCTTCAAGGGTCAGTTAACTTCAAACACACTTCCCCTCAAAACTTTCCTCAATTTCCGCATGGCCCAATAGATAGCCATGGTGTCCTTCTCGATAACAGAGTAATTCAACTCTGCACCCTTCAAAATGCAGTAAAGAAATGGTCCTTTCCTGACTATCAACGTTTTGCAGAAGGACAGTTCCCAAGCCTTTTGAGCAGACACTGGTCATATGTATGGTTTTCTGGTCAGGTTTCAAACTACTCAAACAAGGGGCATTTCTCACATTTGATTTTAGACACTCAAATTCTTCTACACTGGTTAGATCCCAAACAAGCGTCTTCCTTTTCTTCAACAACTTATGTTTTTGATTTTCTCTGCAAAATTGGCAACAAATTTCTGATAGTATTCAGCCACTCCCAGAACCTTCACCAAGCCACCCTTGCTAGAGGGCTTAATTTACTAAATCATCTTTAGGTTGAATCCCATTAGTTGTGATAGACTGACACAGAAGACTAGCAGTTCTCAAGCTTAACCACTAGTTTCTAACCTTTGAAGAACTTCCCAAAGACACTCTTGAGCATTATCACCACAAACCAACACATTATCTTGATAGATTCTTACCCATCTGAAATTAAACCAAATGGCATTCTGAGATATTTAAAGGTACTGAAAGAAGCGAAAAAATATGTTAGTTCTTGCGACAATGGATGCAATTTAATGGTAGGCTGAAGTCAAACCAAAAGACAAGAAATGTGTGGCATCTCCCAACAAGCTTAACATTTCAGTTTTATTTGGTAGAGGGTAATAGTCCACAATAACACTTGTTAAATTCCCTGAGATCCACACACAGTCTTGCTTTTCCCATCA
Organism: Lissotriton helveticus; assembly: GCF_964261635.1. NCBI lineage: Eukaryota > Metazoa > Chordata > Amphibia > Caudata > Salamandridae > Lissotriton > Lissotriton helveticus. The sequence continues at coordinate 92,920,656 of NC_136058.1, forward strand.
CAACAGGAGAAAATTACTCAGAACTCCCCACTTCTTCACTCACACCATTGTGCTTTAGTCACTAATTCAGGAGTCATGTCATCTTTTGCCTTGGAAGGAACATTCCTCACATTACATGCTTTGGGTATTGAATTAGATCTAAGTTTAATGAAATGAAGATCATTTTTAAACAACCCAATTCCTTCTTAAAACATTAAGAAAAGTGTTATCATAATCCAACACTGCTAGTGAAACCTAAACAGAGTTTACCTATTTTTAGTTTACCTGACAAACAATGACACATTTTGATAAATACATACCATAAAATCTCTCAGATGAAACTAACTAATTGACAACCATTGAATCTCCTTTTATTAAAATATAAATCTTCCCTGCCACAATCCTATTATGAAATATCATGCAACTGTTTAAATAACCTAGCAATTGAATATGTTATCCACCATACCCTTTTGGTTTAATGTCAGGTTTGTATAATGTTTTCCCTTACAATTTAGAAATATAAAAAAACCTACTGAATTAAAGTAATTTTTACTCCTGAATCAAAACGCATTTTGTCTGGGGCACCATCAACATATACTTCCTCAAAAGGTTTAATCTCACCTTTGGCTACTACTTGAAGAATAATTTCGCTACAATCTTCTTCGGAAGTATTGATATTGCAAGGTTTTTGATGCGAGAATACTCGGGACGTTTTGTCACTGGAGTCTGCTAGAGAAAAACACTGAGGCAGGAGCCTTACAGAGGGGAAGAAAACAGAAAAGTCTTAAGATGTTTCCCGAAGCTAAGCAGGTTAGCTTGACCTCTCAGATGTGCTGGTAGATTGTCCCAAAAATGGCATGTAATGTGAACAAAGCTTCTACCATCCCATATCTTTTTGATAATTTTAGGAACATTAACTGTTCAGGCGGTGGCAGGGTGCAAGGTTCTCCTAGGAATATACCAGGAGAACTTCTTTTATAGGTGATCAGGGCCTCTGCCATGCAGAGCCTTCCATGCCAAACAAAGTGCCTTAAAAGCGATTTGGTTCTTAACTGGAAGCCAATGAATCTCCACCAGAACCTTGGTAACCAATTCAAACTTTGGGACACTCCTAAGGAGTCAGACTGCTGCATTCTGCAGAGTTTGGAGTTTCTTTAGTGCTTGTTGATGAATGGCTAAATATAGGGCATCACAATAGTCCAGCCTGGACAAAACCAGCACTGTAACCACTGGCTTCTGTAACTCATAAGATAACAAGCATTTGCAATTCAATAGGTCTCACATTTGCGAGAGTTTTAAGCTATTGGCATTGTAAAATGAGAATGCCTTTTATTTAGGTTTTAAAAATTAACACGTGTTGGTTTTTAAAACAGATAAATAAAAGGCATTGGCATTTACAATGGCAATAGCTGAAACCCTCACAAATGTGAGACCTATTGCATTTTAGTGACTTATGTAGATGGCACTGTTTTGCTTATAGAGGGAAAACGTTGGTTACGGGAGGGACAACATGGTATGCAATGGGGCACTGCAAACAACTTTATGATTAATATTGACATGTGGACATAAATTTTAGATGTTAATGGCAATATATTTGATTTTAACTCTACAGATATGCACCCCTGACGAAGGGCCAGAACGGCTTGAAATGCATTGGGTTAAACATTTGCATATATTTATGGAGCAAGGGATTTCACATGCTGTATCAAAGGCGATTGGGCATAATACATGCATTTTCAAAATTGAAATCACCTTGTTTTGAATACATCAACAAACGAACAATAAACTATCAAAAATATGAAACGTAAACAGCGGACTGTGGATTAATTCTAAATTTACGATGAAGGTTTTCAACCAATACGGTGTGATGCATCCTGGGACTGATAGTACTTTGTATATCAGTGTTTCGTTAGAGCTATTGCATTGCCACTCCATTCTTCCAATCATGCATTTATCTGTGCACTGCACTGGCTCAACTGCCAAGTGATCAATTACACCTGTGATCGCCTCCGCCAGTTCTGCGGTGCTTGTGTAAATGGGTGTTTGTGTGTTGTTGCTGGTGTGCACTGGTTTAACAACTGCTCGTATTTATCTGCACCTGTATGCGTGCTTGGTTATGCACAAAGGGGAGCATGCAGCTCTCTTGCTCGGTCTGAAAATGTCCATCCCAGTATCCAGAAGCTCACAGGTTTGGTTGATGCTTGTCGTGCTTCCCATCTTCCCTTTCCTTAATAGTCAAGCATAGATTAAAGGCGGGAGCGGAGATCAGCACATTAACTGGGCGGTGCAGTACTCATCACTCACCACAGAGATGGACTAGACCAGATGACTCAGTTATTGGTTCCAGTTTTGTTTCTTTCTCGTGCTTCGTATCCCTAAAGCCTGCAGCAGAGTACTGGTACTTCGGTCAGCCAGGGCGGCCTACCAGCGGAAAAAGCTGTGGATGAATGAAGTGTATAGGACTTCAAACTGTTTAACCTTGCATTAAAATGTTGTCTCCAGCAAAAACAGTACATACAACAAGCAGCTATGGTACTGCTTGCTATAAATGCCAACCAGCGACTGTCGAAACCAGTACGAGTGAAGGAAAACAAAACAAAACTTGGAAACGGTTGCACTGATTAGACAAGAAACGAAACTTACACATCTAAAAAAAAAAAAAAAAAGGCTCTCTAGCTGTTGTGTTCAAGCCTATTTTACATTATTAACGATAAAAGAGTCCAAGGCAGCCGTACAGTGAAAGTTATTCACAGTCGCCTAGCGCAGCCAACCACTACCTTCCCAAACTGAACAAAAGGTAAACAAGAGAAGAAAAGAAAAATTGCCCGCCCTTGTCCAGCGAGTGCTTGCAGGGGTGGGGTATGGCAGTCACTATACAGAAGTGACTTAGACAACTGCAACAGAAGGGAGACGACAGAAGCTGGCAGTCGGTGATTTGGTGGTCGTTTTTAGAGCCAAACACTAAATGCAGAAAGCGGATAGCATGTTTATGCTAGTAAAGCAGACATGACTGGCCGCATTTAAGTCTGTAAATTAGTACTTTGCCGGTTTAAGGCCACTTGACTACGGTGTCGTATGTATATTCCAGTATTACAAACAGTGCGGGTGCTGTCCCGAAAGTGATGTGTGCAGCGGCAGCTGCCATTGTGAAACAAATATGAAAGCACTCACGGCGCTTAGAAAATTTAAAAAATGACAGGCGTCCGCAATTGCTCGAGACCAGTGTCCCACGGGTGATGTGTGCGGAGGGCGTCATTGTGAAATAAATAAAAATTAAACTAAATGCACATAAGGTGCACTGAAAATTATGACTAGAAGCAACCGCTTTTATTGATTGGGGTGACAGGCTGCTTGGAAAAAGCACATGATTATTTCAAATACTGAGGGAAGGGTGAGTGGACCCCACACAAAAGAGTGCCTGCAACAGCAGGTAAACGAAGCTCATTTAAGAAAATAAAGCGCTCAGGCTGTAAATGAAACATACGGAGTAACAACACCAGTAAAAGAGCCAGGCCTCATGGGAGGTTACAAAAACAGAAAAGGCTGTACTAAGGAGGGACTAATCCGAAGCAACCATTTAGAATGGACAGTAATAGGAGCCATCTGAAAAGATGGGTGGAAAATAGGCGAAGCTTCAAGTCAATACCAGAGTACAGCATGTCTCGAAAAGACAGCGCAAGCACTGCCTAGGCGAGACCTAAAAAGGGGATAACCTTTCTTAAGGTGTGTAGTAAGAAAAAAATAAAAAGAGGAGAGTGTTAATATGAGCATTAAAAGAGAGGCTGGATTCAAAAATACCCCCAGATCCTTCACTGAGGATATCGGAGGAGGAGGGAGGCCCAAATTCCGAGGCCACCACGATTGGTCCCAGAAGGAGGTGTCCCTGCCAAAAAGAAGGACCTTGGTTTTTATCCAAATTGAGCTTAAGACTGTTCTTGTTCATCCACTGCACGCATACAGCTAATAAAATAGTGTGCAGTTTCAGTTACACTACAAGAGTTTGATATCACTATCTGAGGGTCATCTGCGTATGCAACTGATGAGGAGTAAACAATCTTACTTTTTGCTTGCATGCATTAGACCTGCAAAAGTTGGTAAAATGACATTTCTTACTGCATTTTTTACAAACAGTTTTCCAACCTGGACGATCTTTAAAGCTAGCCATGTGATCAAAGTGATTACACCTAAAACATCTGCTGTGACTTTTCTTAGATGATTACTGGGGTTCCTCTTATTTAAGATGCTGGCATTTACATCTCTAATGTTGTCACCATCACCTAGTTCCTAAAGAACGTTCTCCTTTTTAATAGTTTTAACAAATACCATGAAACGTGCATAGGTTTTGGCAATCTTTAATGCATCCTTTGATGAAGAATTACCTTTCTGCATCCTTTGATGAAGAATTACCTTTCTGCCAAAAAGATTATTTGGCCTCTTCTATGATACAACCTAACATGAACTGATCCCTAACATGAACTGATTCCCAAACACGTTACTCATAAGAAGAACCAAAATTACAATTGGAAGCTAAATTGCATAAAGAGGTTATATACTCTTCAACAGATTCATGTTATGTTATGTTATGTTATGTTAATTGGCTCTTCTATAGCGCAACGGCTACTCGCAATGGAGTGTCCCGGCGCTTTGGCGAAGAGGACCTTTAATGGAAAGGAAACATAACTGAGAATAAAAGACAACACAATTCCTAAATAAAAAGCCATGTTTTTAATGCCTTTCTAAAAGACAACAGACTAGGGGCCTGTCTAAGAGCAATTGGAAGTTCATCAATTCTCTGCTTGCGTTTCCAAAAATTATAGCGTTTCAGAACACAGTACTGACCTTTGTTAAATGATGAATATCAAACTTCTTTATACAAACTTCAAATTAATTTAAACTCACGTACTCTTCATCAGAAAAGTCAGTCAAACGCTTGAATACTTCTTGGCCCTCACATTTGAAATAGTGCAGAAGTAGGGATGTTTTTCACTCTGCATTTAGTGAAGTGCCACATACCATAGCATTAGGATTGAAAACTTTATTCTGCTTTGCCCAATGTAGAACAGGATCACAGGGATAGATAGCAAAAAACTGGAAAAGCATTTACAATGGGAGAGGATGTGGCCTAACCGCTAGAGAGGTAGACCTCAAAGCTGGTGAACAAGATTTGAGTCTCAGCAGGACGCTCCACTTCCTGTGATTCCAGGCAAACTTAATCTCCCCATGCCTAACAAAATGAATATGTCTCTCTGTAATGCAACTGGTGCTCATGTAAAGCACTCCAATACCTACGGGTCGAGTTTGCACTATATAAACCTCCCTAAAAAAATTCTGCATGATTGAAACACCTAATAAATCTTGCAAAAGAAATTAGACAAACAGAACATTTGCACAAAACATATTGGAAAAGATACCCGAGACTAGAAGGCCAGTTTCTTTATTGCTTTCCAGTTGCGAATAGGTTGTTTAAGTGGGGTTTGTTATTCAGAACTTACTACCAGCTCTCTTGTACAGCGCGCTAATGTCTCTGTGTAAAGTCTACTCCACATAAAAACTGCCATCAAATTTTGATTGTATTTCAATGAGGTTTCAACCATACGCTACAATGATGTATAGTGCAAGGCCTACAGATATTCTACTGCTACAGCCGACGTCTTACGCCTTCATGAAAAAAGAGGGTGGAGTTTGTTTTTACTATTTTACTAATACATGTTTTTATTAAATTTTTACAGAACTTCATAACCTATGTAATTTAACTACGTTTACCTCGTGCGGTTTACCTACCTCCCATTCCTTTTTTATAGTCAGATAGAATAGCGGTCTACTCAAGACACAAAACAAAAGAGATAGGGCAGCTTTACTATGGCAATTCACCTTGTCAATTAAGTTGGTGGGTCAGCTTCTCAAAAATAATGCAAATACACTCGCAGGCCATTGGCTGGCTGTCACCCGCTCCGCTTCTCACTGGTGAGCAATGTGTGCATTCCCGGAACATTTGATCTCCATTTCCCGGCATTGCCTGTGTCCTTTCCTGACTCCTCCCGTTTGGTTCCGGCTGCTCTCACCGTTATTCTTACATTGTGAGTTCTCGATCTCCACGGCCAGGAGACACTCGCCACCTTCCCAACCCACGAGGTCTGCTAAGGTACTACTCAGAAGGAACAAACCAACGGAAACAACCTGCAGGCGAACACTTCTGGGGCGGCATGGCCGTCTCTTCCGGGGCAGCAGCTGGAGGAGGAGGACCCTTCCGGGATAGGCGAACCTTCTTCTTCAGGGCAGTCATCCTTTCTGGCCAATCACAGGATTGATAGCGAACTACAGTCAAGAAGGCCCGCCCAGTATCAGCACGTAGCCTGCCAATCACTGTAAACTCGCTTTTCTTTTCGCCGCCCCATTGCCTTCACTTCTTGAACTTGGATAGAGTAGAAAGGAAAGCGGAGACAAGCGGATTTTACGGTCTTCTGGTGGGATGCGCAAGGTAAGATCGGCACTTTCTGATCAATTTGGGACGGGTTGTTCTGTGATAGCTGCTGAGTGGTAAAACATTACGGCAGTGTGTGTTCATCAGTGACATACGTATATGGAAAATGTCCGGTGTGAGGGCTAACGGTGGACTTGAACTGTGCCCCTTGTGTGTTTTTCTTACTGTGCGGCTGTGAAGTAATGTGCAGCATTGTCCTTAAGGGAATGTAGCTAAGATGAGGGCCAGGTTTCGGGTTCGACTTGCTTCTGGCAGAGTACACCACACACTGATTTGGGGTGTTTGAGTTGTATTTTGTCAGAGGGGGGTATATGTTCCTTGTAGGCGCATCGGGTCCTTTCGTAGTCAGTCAGGTTGGGGACCAGGAAGTTTTGGAAGTTATGCGGAAGTCAGCCCCATCCACACGCAATTAAAAAAAAAACCAAAAAAACAATTCTCTCTACTTTGTTGACTCGCTCGTTAACAACTATCACACACACAGTGCAATATTCTCTATTTTACCATTTAAAAGGAAGTCCGCCCTTCCAGCCTCAACACTCTGCTTAGTCATGCAGAATATAACATTTAGAGAACACATATGCCAACGTTGAATGAGTGTTTCCTCCTTTGCACTCTTAAAAATCTGTTGTATTTGTTTGTTTGCAAGGAAGTGTTGTGGAATCGTATTTAGCTTTGTGTGCCGCAAAGACATACATTCAGTGCTTGGCGATATGTACCTAGTTGATTGACCCTTTCAATAAGAGTATACCGAATCAATACGAGCACACCGCAAGTTGTGTACTGAAAAGCAGCAGCACAGTAATTGAATTTGGGTATAGTCACGATGTCATCTTATAACTGACTGCACCTATTGACGGTCACCATGTCATACCTAGGTGTATGTAAAGTTATTATAACACATTCTAATCAACTTGCTTGTATGTGTACATGCACACGCATACTTGTCAGAAAACGATATGCTTAAAAAGCCGCAGTACCACACTATAGTCTTATAAACGCTCATGGATACCTCAATGAACCGACACGTTTAGAGTTTCAATGCAAATTTTTCACGAGCACACTCTCCTATGCAGATACCATGCACAATTATAAGAAACTCCCCTTTGTGTATAATGAACCTACGTCTTTCAAATCAACGACCATGGTTATAACAACTCGCTCTTCACGGGCAACATGCATGATTCTAGTATATTTCATGTGTGTTGATTGGCCTTCATATTGTTCTAAAAACTAAAATTAACTTCTTGTTAAGCGTTCATAGATGGGTGTTCACTGAATTGGTTAGTTTTAATAGTCTGCATTTGTGTAGCGTACCTAATCACTGTTGCAATATCCTAACATCTGCCTAAAGTTCTTGCAGTGCTGTGCTCCAGCCTGTTGATAATTTTTTCGTATCCGTTGTCCAAAGGAAGGGGAAACAGACATGTAAGGCTTCTGCCCCAATAATATTATGGCAGAGAACTGCTGCCCTACCTGTAGCCACTGAAATCTGCAGACACTGTCCCACCTGCAGACACTGTCCCACCTGCAGACACTGTCCCACCTGCAGACACTGTCCCACCTGCAGACACTGTCCCACCTGCAGACACTGTCCCACCTGCAGACACTGTCCCACCTGCAGACACTGTCCCACCTGCAGACACTGACCCACCTGCAGACACTGGCCCACCTGCAGACACTGGCCCACCTGCAGACACTGGCCCACCTGCAGACACTGGCCCACCTGCAGACACTGGCCCACCTGCAGACACTGGCCCACCTGCAGACACTGACCCACCTGCAGACACTGACCCACCTGCAGACACTGACCCACCTGCAGACACTGACCCACCTGCAGACACTGACCCACCTGCAGACACTGACCCACCTGCAGACACTGACCCACCTGCAGACACTGACCCACCTGCAGACACTGGCCCACCTGCAGACACTGGCCCACCTGCAGACACTGGCCCACCTGCAGACACTGGCCCACCTGCAGACACTGGCCCACCTGCAGACACTGGCCCACCTGCAGACACTGGTCCACCTGCAGACACTGGCCCGAAGGGATGAAGCCTTTTTGACCAGAAGGGACTTGACACTGAGCTTGCTGAACAGGAAGAGAGCAAATATCCGGTTTGTCATTAAAGCACGTCCAGCCACAGTTTCAACTTTCACTGGCTGATGGGAAGACGCACGGTTTTTATGTAAACGTACGTTATCAAATGTGATTTTTATAGCAAACCCACGTTTACAACGAAGAAGAGCTAATGAGGAAGTTCAACATGTTCTCAGGGAGTGTATAATTAGATCTTTCGTTTAACAGTTCTTTTGCCAAGATGGCTCAAAATGTACTTGCAATGTTCTTTTAGACCCCATATTCCTCTGGAATGTCATGTTTTCTTGGGCGAGGCTTTGACAATGTTAACACGGCATCTCTTTTCATTATGATTGACTGTCACCTGTGTAATTGTTCAACAACCAACAAAGGCATGTGGTTTTCAGTAGGCATTCATGGGTAAGTCCCCCCAACTTCGTTAATCCTGTGATTGGTACCTGGTGCTCACACCTTATCGCAGATTGTTTTTAGGTGCATCACCCTTGTGCCTGTGAAGGCGAGATGGACCCCTTGAGTGATGCTTCTGTTTTGTGATTGCCAGAGCAAACTTAAACATATCTCTTAGCAGCAAAATACCTGTATGCAGCTTTTATGTATGTATCAGAGAATTTATTAAAGCCTTAGGTGCTCTTACCACTCTCCACCAGCCACAGTGAACCCCCATATGTTCATCCTGCTTCCTTAAATGGTGATGTGATTTTCGCATCTCCTGGCCTCTCAGTCCATGAAAAATTGCCTGATAGGTGGTCAGTGTTGTAGGAACATCCACATAGTGGTGTTCAGCCCAGATACAGCCCTCCTGCATTACACCCTTAGTCCTAATGGCTGAGGTAAATCTTTTCACTTGCCATGTAAAACGTCTTTGGGGTTGGAGAGACAGAGGCTCTCCGCATTGGGATGTTTTCTGCATGTATTCCCAAACCTTTTGCGACACCTGAGATCAAGGTAGGTGCACAAAAATATAATTTGCGATTAGAAACTCTCATTGCTGTTTCAAGGAATCGAGAATGATTTAATTTTATTCTTGCAATTGGATTTGCACACCGAAAATTCTTCCATTATTGTGGAATTTCTGTTTTCGCAGTTCTGGTGCAAGTGGCAGATTTTTCAGGTGTTTCTGTGCTTGCCCACCAACAAACCACTGTGAACACATGCACACTTATTAGTTTGAGGGTATATATCCTCACCCTGGAAACAGATGCAGATTTTATTTCTTGCAAATGCAGGCAGTACATGTGTTTGTAAGGCACAAGCAACAAGGAAATCCTCCTAAAATGGAAGGGGATTTTGGGGGGAGTGTGAGTTTTCGTTAACAAACAACATTTTCCCAACGGGGAAAGAAAAAGAGTGCATTTTAAAAGTACAAAAACCTTCCAGATGTAAGATACTGTTACAGTGCCACATATAGAAATAGTTGAGTACTCCCGTATGTACACGAGTGTAGATATTTCAAATTCTCATGCAAGTATTTTTGAATTCCCAAAACTTTGGAAATATACTCGAAATGTAAAAGTAATTATCTGTGAGCAAAGTTACAATGTTTTTTTTCTGGACATTTCGTGAATTGCACCCTAAATACATTATAACAAATGTATTATTTCATGTGGGTAGAGCTGAGGCATTTTAGTTTTAAGAGAGCATGGTACATATGTTTGAAAATTAAATTGCATTTGATGGTATACCATTTCATCTTCTACAGATTAGTAAAGCACTTTATATATGTGAAACATATTGATCCTGAATTTGTTTTGTAGAGTAAAATAACATGCTTTCCACAAGCACAAGATTGAATATATACATTCTCAAAAGCAAATTAAAAGGTTTCTTAATATTTTGTCAAGTTTTCATCACTAGAGTAGCACATTTCTTCCATTTGCATAGTCGTGCAGTACTGTGTTGTTACTCTGAGAGTATTGTAGAAAGCACAAAGAATGTTTTACTTTTTGCAAGAAACAATGCCTGCACCAGTAGTGAGTGAGATTGCACAAGATTTATCAGCTGGGTTGCGGCTGCATGTCTCACTCATAGCTTTACCACTTGTATAAATCTTCCTAACAGTGGGGCATTTGATTACAGAGGTGGTGTTTTTTCAAGCAAAGCTTGTTGTCCTTATGTGGCTGAGCTGTTTGATTTGTTGGTCTGTCATCTCCTGGCGCACTCCCCACATCTTGTAGTCGAAATTTGGCTTGATTGTTTACCTTAGTACTGTATGCATTGTTCACCTTTACAGTACATACGTATTGGTTTGTTTTTTCAGTTGGTATTTGTTATCTTTCTTTTGTCTGCGTTTCATAGAATTGTTGTTCAATCGCTCAAATTTCCTGTAAAATGTTTTGGTAAAAATTCTATCAATAAATCATGGTTTTATTATCATTTAAAATTAAAATGCAGGCGACACTACCTAGGTTGTTGTGAAGATGCGATGGTCCTTCAAGAATGTTGTCGGTCCCTGTTACAGTGGGCTCAAGTCTGCAGAAGCTGGACTGACTGCTCCTTGATCCCTAGCCTGTGGCAAGGGACTTCTTCTCAAGTAAACTAAATGGCTCAATTTCTATTTCTTTGGCAATCTAGAACACGACAAATGTGTTATCATGGGGTCAGTACTCATAGCAATAGAAACAATTTATGACGGCCTCTTATATAACAAAATGTACTGACAGGAGTAGTGGTCAGTTACTTCATCTTTTACAGAACTTGTACACATACATTAATTCTGTGCTGAAGGGGCACTGTGCAAAGTGGCATATAAAGCCATATGGCCTGTTTCGTAAAATGTACATATACTTCTAAAGGTTAAATCTCACATTTGGTATAAATGTAGGATTCTTTTGGAATTTCCAGAAAATTCCAGGGTTGCTCCAGAAGAATTGTTGCAATCACAAATTTCTAGGAGTGCATACTTTTATACATGTTTAAATGTACCTGATGTACATTATAGACGTACATCTGTGTGCCACGTTTACCAGTGGCAGCACCAGAACCTGCATTTTTCTACAGTGAATGTCTCTGAAACTCCCTTAAAAACAAGCATTGGCATAGCCAATAGGTCTCTCCTTTGGGTCCTTAGGAGTATTTAGTCATGCAGCACAATATCCTTGGTGCAACAACATCAACTGTTGCATGGCTAAACACTTATAAGGTCCCAAAAGGCGAGACCTATTGGCCATGCCAATGCTTGTTTTTAATTGCATCATGTCTTGTAACAGCTACCTTGTCAACCCAGATCTAAAAAGTCGGCTCCAGGAACAGAAATTACACAGGATTTCAAGAGCCTCGTTTGCTTTTGTAATTTGCTTTCCCTAATGCCCACGGACCAAATAAAGGACAGTTAAGGATGTAAGGATAGCGCAGTTGAGTGAAATCTGTGATGTCATCAGGGCCAATAGGTGTGGTGTAATTCCTGCAAAATATGGCATGTTGGTGCATTAAGCAGCCCCCCCAGGATATAGCGGCATGGATTAGCAAATTTAGCGGCACAAAAATGGAAATTTAGCGGCACAAATATGGAAATTTAGCGGCAATTTTGCGGCATTTTATGTGGCCATCTTTCCTACAACAAACAGATATCTTAGTTTTTTTAATTATTTAACAACATGAAGCTATGTATATTTGGTTTCTTTACAATGTAGACACTTTGGGGCAGATTTACAAGCCCCTTGCGCTGCTTTTACGCCGCCGTTGCGTCACTTTTGTGATGCAGCGGCGGCGCAAAAGATGCACCATGGTGCAGGGTATTTACTACGTGACGCATCTCCCAGATGCGTCACGTTGCAAAGCCTTGCGCCAGAAGAGGCGTACCATTGCAGGTCAGATGGTGTCTTGCAATATCCTTAGAGCTTGGTGCCACTGTACCTGCTGCACTAATGATGGCTATACCTATCGCCCTTTTTATTAGTAAGCACATTAAATAGTACAGTGTATTTTGAACACGACCTGATATCCCACCGGATGCCCATTCGACAGACCTAAACACTAGAGAAAGAGCAGGCAAAACCGCCAAGTGGTCACTTGTTAAACAGTAGCGAACTGCATGTTGGTACTTGTAGCTTCGTTGCAAAATGTCAGCCTGCAAATCGTCTCCGATTTAAAAGCGGGGACTGGTTGAAGTTGACACCCATGACATGGGGCCACTTGACGCCCGTGTTAAATTTCTCGCCTCTAGGATTTTTCCCATGGCTCACTCCCAGGGGGAAATGGTCTGCAATAGGTGAGCTCAACCCTCTGACTTCATCCCTTGTCCAGCGCGCCTCTGCAGATACCCCGTCCCGTGTGCGCCTCAGCTCTCTCGGCTGAGTGGTTCTGTCTGTTTATCTTGAGGGACAGACATCTCTGCACGGCGCTCCGTCTCCAAGCCAGCGAATAGGGTGACCAACTGGCATTGGTGCAAATTCAGGACGGTGAGTGTAAAAATTCAGGACAAAGGGTCAAAATTCAGGACACAAATTCAGGACAGGAGCTCAAAATTCAGGACAAAACTTCAGGACAATAGGTACATTTTACAGACACATCAGAGGTCGCGCAATAGTATATAAGTAAGCCCAGCCATTTCCAAACATATTCAACCGTTTGCAAACCTATCCATCATGTATCCTTCCATCTATCATTTCACTCATCCATCCCTTCATCCATCCCCTCATCCATCCTTTCACTCATCTCCAATATCCATCCACCCTTTCACCCTATCCATCTGTACACTTATCCATCCACTCTTCATCCCATCCATCCATTCACTCATCCATTCATCCATTTACCCTTTCACCAATCCAGCCATCCTTTCACTTACTAATCCTTCCACCCATCCACTATTTTAGTCATCCATCCATCCTCCCTTTCTCTCTCCATCGACCCTTTCACTTAGCCATCCTTCCTTCCATCCATCCTTTCACCCACCCATCATCCATCCATCCATCCATCCATCTGCCCTGCCCCTCATCATCCATCCTTCCCCTCATCACCCATCCATCCTTTTCCCTCATCATCCATCCATCCTTTTCCCTCATCATCCATCCATCCATCCATCTACCCACCCACTCTTCATCCATCCATCCTTCCCCTCATCATCCATCCATCCTTCCCCTCATCATCCATCCATCCTTTCACCCACCCCCTCATCAACCATCCATCCATCCATCCCCTCATCATCCATCCATCCATCCATCCTTCCCCTCATCATCCATCCTTCCCCTCATCATCCATCCATCCATCCTTTCACCCACCCATCCATCCATCCTTCCCCTCTATCCATCCCCTCATCCATCCTTCCTCTCATCCATCCTTCCTCTCATCCATCCTTCCTCTCATCCATCCTTCCCCTCATCCATCCATCCTTCCCCTCATCCATCCTTCCTTTCATCCATCATCCATCCTTCCCCTCTATCCATCCCCTCATCCATCCATCCTTCCCCTCATCCATCCTTCCCCTCATCCATCCTTCCCCTCATCCATCCATCCTTCCCCTCATCCATCCTTCCTTTCATCCATCATCCATCCTTCCCCTCACCCATCCATCCATCCATCCTTCTCATCCATCCTTCCCCTCCATCCATCCATCCATCATCCTTCCCCTCATCCATCTTTCCCCTCATCCATCATCCAGCTACCCTTCCACCCATACATCCAGCTATTTACATTTTCTCTCCATCTTCCCCTCTCATCAATCCATCCATCCTCTCTCATTATCCATTTATTCAATCTTTCATTCATCCATTCACCCTTTCACTAATTCATCCAGCCATTCACCCATCCCTTCACTTACTTACTCGCCGACCTTTCCATATTAATTTTGAGCTGAGCCCTTTTGAGAAGAGGCCCATCAAGAACTTCACCCTCGCTGCAGGGGCCGTTCCAGGACTGGGACAGAAGCCACCCAGGGCGGAGACAGGATCCACCACAGGGGGGGACACGAGCCATCACAGGTGTAGGTGGACTGGAGCCACAACATGGGGGGACAGGAGCCATCACAGGCGGGGGGTGGACTGGAGCCACCACATGGGGGGACAGGAGCCATCACTGAGGGGAGGGCAGGAGCCATCACAGGAGAGGGAACAGGATCCACCAGGGTAGGCACAGGGGTGGGCATGCAGTATTCTAGTATCATCTTGGGCTCCTCACCCCCTCCTGCACAAGACAACGAGAAGACAGGCTCTCTGTCCAAAATGCCATCCCCCACTGTGATGTACAGTACTTACAGGAGATACTCTAAGAGAACTGATTGAACTGATTGTCCTCCATACTTTGTTAATCAGTGTGGGTGCGATTGTGCCATTTCTTTATTTTCTTAAATTATAGACTGCATGTTTGAAGAACCGAGGTTTGCTTACAATTTAGTGACAGTAATTACGCTCTGTGAAGAGAACCACGTGCTGCCTCGGTGTAATCAGGGGTGTAATCTGGCCGAGTCTCGGATGTTTGGGGCCCTGGGTAGAAATGGAATGTGTGAGCCCCCCTCTAAATAGCAGAGACATGACATATTGCCTCGTACAGGAATTCACAGACGCAGGGCGCTTGCCGCCCCAGAGCTCGAGAGACAACCCTCCAACCTCACCTCTCTCCAGCCCCTCTTCCACCTGCTGGCGCGTGCTGCCCTCCTGGGACCCTGTGACCTCTGCGGCTGGCCCCTCTCGGGCTCTCCGTGGCTGGATAGCTGAACCTGTCTGCTCCTTAACAAGCACGTGCGAGCTGGGATCAATGGGGCGCAGGCTAGCCACTGAAAGGTGCTTTTATCTGATAATTAGCATCAACTTGGAGACAAATTGATTGTTGGCTCGGGGTAACAAGAGGGAAATGGCAGTCGCGGATTCCACCATCAGGCAGGGCTGTTTGCATGTGAATAGATGTCACTGCTCCTGAACCTGCAGCCCCTCCCTCTCAGTCACCTTCAAAGCACCTCTTAACAGGTCATCAAGGGCTGGAGGTGTGAGGGTTGCCATCCCGCTGTGCCTCTCCAATGCTGCTGATAAAGCAGACCCCTCAGGATATAGCGAAAAATGCCGCGATTTCTACAAAAATGCCGATTTCGCGGGCATTTTTGTAAAAATCTCGGCATTTTTTAAAAAGTGCCGATTTCGCGGCAAATCGCGAAATCGCGATATCCTGGAGGGTCTGATTAAGACTCATGGTTGTATATGCTGTAGGGAAATTCTTCCTGCCCCCCTCCATGGTACTACTATGTGCAAGCACTAAACTCTGTTTTAAAGAAGTGCGGTTTATTGTGTCTTGTGATGGCCTTCATCCTAGTGAACTATGCATTGTTAGAGATGTTTATGTAACACACTATTCTTTGATTTTATGTTTTCATCTAATCATAGGTATTTCAATAGTCTTTTGTTTCGAATTAATCATTTTTGATTTCCTGTATATGCAGGGGCACCGGAATTATGCAGTTCTGCGCCTATAGCATTTTTTTAGGTCTCGCCTATCCCATTCCACAAGGAATGGATAGGGGAGAATTATAGTAGGCAAAATAAGTTCTCAAACCATCGGCGGATTTCCAACAGTTCACGTGAACACAAGCACGCGCTTTTCCCCTACAAGAGCTCTCATTGGCTCTTCACTTTGTGCACGCAGCTGCCTAGTCCTCCCACCCCCTCCCTCTCCAGCGCGCGCTCCACTCGCATCTGCCTGCTGCTCACCCGCCCACCCCACCACCCCCACACAGCAATGCTGAGAAGCTTGTTTCTTTAACTGCCTTCCTCCTAGAGCTTGGCCTCGCACACCACCTCACCACATCAAAGGCTTCTTCTCCCCCTCACTCACACCTCATCCCCATATGCTCGCTCCTTCCCTCCCTCCCACTCTTTGAAATTGCTTTTCCGCCCCATGCCGTGCCTTTCACGCGCACAACATGCCATGCCCGCTTTCACTTTCTCCTCCCCCCCCCCCCCCTCCCCACAGCAATGCCAAGAGCTTTTTTTATCCTATGTGTACTAGTTGCAGTTTGCCCCTTGTTTATTTCCAGGAGAGTCGAGCGCCTCAGTTTAAGCAGAAATTACAGTGGAACTGCAGCAACAATGCATTCACAAGCTTCCTTGAAGTGACTATTCACAAAGAGAACACAGTGTCATTGTAAACTTATTTTAAGCAAGAGAGGCTGCGCTGCATATTTCAGACACTCGCCCTTGTCTTTTATTTCCACATCACACAGAAGTGCCATCCGCGATACGTAAACAGTTGGAAAGTCGGATTAAATATGCTTTTGATTATTTGTTTTCCCTAAAATGAAGCGCACCATTACAATAAATTTCCCTTAGCATCACTCCGGCGTGTGCACGGCTGAATACTAAAACCTTTGCATGAGAAGGTACAAACATCAAAAGCCCCCTGTTTACTGTTCATTTATAACGCTCGCTTGCTGCCAAAAAAACAACCTCAGAGCTACTGCGGGTCCGTTTCAAAAGGTGTGCTTTGTGCCTGGTACTGTACTTTGTCTTTGTAGTATATTTTGCAGACGAGTGAGTACAGCAGGTAAAGGTGGCCGACACTGAAGAGAAAGTTTAAGAAGCCGAGCAATGCGGCGGAGCCATCCAAGGAGCCAAGCTTCTGGCTTCACAATGCTACATTTTTACAGCCTGTGTGCGGTAGATAGTTTATCTGGGTGTGTGGTGTGATGGAGTTGGCAGCCTTTGTTTGGTAAAGACGCATTTCAAGAGACTGCTTGCATCATTATTGAGGATGGGGGCAGTTCTAGTATCTATGTGAAAACCCCACACGAAATCAGCAGTAACCATTCGCAAACAGGAAAGAGAAACATATACAAAGGTCCACCGGCGAGCACGCATTAACTAGGAATGTGTTATGTTTTGCAACACAGATTTGTATAGCGCTCTACCGTCATTAGTATGCATTTGCAGCACTGTGGTGGTGGTGAATAATTTGTGCATTTGGTTGCAGTGTGGGTTGGGGGGTGTATGTGTGTATCCGGAGATCTTTTACAGTTTGGATACATGTCAGCTGAAGAGTTGGAGCGTCAATGTCCGGCTTGGGGTTTGTATATTAAGTAACTCAGACTATGGTGTTGTGCTAGAGCCCTAGGCACCACTTTGGGCTTCTAGGCTCTGGCCATCGGGGGTGCTGTCACTCCGAGGGGCCTTCTTAAACTCAGCCCGGTAGGGAGTCCGTGAAATCTCCAGGGACTTTCACATGCCTCTGCATCTCCCCAGGCCCCTCCTTACCTCACCCACCAGCAGTTTACATTGTGATGCAAACCCTGGCGAAAGAAACCACCATTTACGAGCCCAAAGCTTCCTAAACTCAAAGGTGGGCGTCCCCATTGGTGTCCTCTTACAGCTCACGGCGGATGGCGCGATTAGCGTAGGGCTGACTGGATGAGCTCGAGCCACACTTTGTGCTCATATAGCACACTGATTGCTTTGTTTACAGTCTTGTAACACTGTAGATAAAGCTTCAGTGAAGTGCTGTTGCTCCCACTGCAACTGCTCTTCAGCTTCCTCCCGGGTCTGCCAGTTTCACCATAGAAGTATGTGTCTCTCTCTAGGTCCTTGCTTTACTTATTTATTTGCAGTTTTATATAGCGCAAACTCGATTCGAATGTATTGGAGCGCTTTACGTGAGCATCAGTTATACTAAACAAGGTCAAAATCATTTTTCAGGCATGGGGAGATTAAATGATTTGCTCAGATCTGGACGCCCAGACTAGAACCTGCGACCACAATTCAAAAGTAGACAGCGCTGAGCGCGCGTGAGGCCACATCCTCCCCTCCCCTCTTATGGCCTCCCTGGAGCACCTATGAGGCTCACTATACGTGTGGCACCTTGAACCCCTTCTCATTTTTAGGCAACTGAGCTATGCATCCTGGGATATTTCAATTCTGACTCAAAGTTACAACACTCTCTCACACACACTCAGCACCACTCAGCACCACTCAGCACCACCACAGCACCTCTCAGCACCACCACAGCACCACTCAGCACCACCACAGCACCACTCAGCACCACCACAGCACCACTCAGCACCACCACAGCATCACTCAGCACCACCACAGCATCACTCTGCGCCAACCCAGCATCACTCAGCACCACCACAGCACCACTCTGGAACACTACAGCATCACTCGGGGCCTCCACAGCATCACTCAGGGGCACCACCACACCACTCAGCGCCACCACAACATCAATCTGTGCAACCATTCAACAACAACTGGTTCAAATATGTTCTCTCAATGTTTCAAGCTTTATTACAAATGTCACAAAAAAATGTTAATATTTCACTTCTGTTCTTGGATTTTCGTCACAATAAAATACACTGAACATAATCTTCACAAAAGTTATTTACAAAAGTTAAAGCTATTGCCATTATAAATTACAATCACTTTTATTTAGGTATTAATTATTCAAAAAAATTAAAAGCCATTGTTATTTGTAATATCAATACATCTAAGTCACGTAAATACAAAACATGTTACATTACAAATTCTATAGGTTTCACATTTGCGAAAGTTATAACTATTGGCATTGTAAATGACAAAACTATTAATTTAGCTATTTTGAAAACCAACACATAAATAAAAAAATTGTCATTTACAAGACCAATAGCTCAAACTCATTCTCCGAAGTATTCTTCTTCGCCTCCTCCTCACCCTCTCTTCCCTTTCCTTCTTTTATATCTTTTCCTCCTCTGTTTTCAACAGCCAATCCCCAAACATCCCTAATCTTTCTCCTTTTTGTTCTTCTTCTTGTTCCCTTACTTCTAGTCATTATATTACCTTCTCGTCTCCTCTTCTTTTATTTTTTGTTCTCCTGTCATGTCCCTACTTGTTTTTAGAAGGCTCACAGGCAGCACTAAGCCGGGAAGTTATAAACCACCTGTTATATTTGCATAACGACCATCCGAGAAGCCTCGGAAACAAACTCAGCATCACTCAACGTCACAGCATCACTCAACGCCACAGCATTACTCAGCACCACTCAACGCCACATCATCACTCAACGCCACAGCATCACTCAGCATCACTCAACGCCACAGCATCACTCAGCACCACTCAACGCCACAGCATCACTCAGCACCACTCAACGCCACAGCATCACTCAGCACCACTCAACGCCACAGCATCACTCAACGCCACATCACTCAGCACCACTCAACGCCACAGCATCACTCAGCACGACTCAACGCCACAGCATCACTCAGCACCACTCAACGCCACAGCATCACTCAACGCCACATCACTCTGCAACACTCAACGCCACAGCATCACTCAGCACCACTCAACGCCACAGCATCTCTCGGCACCACTCAACGCCACCTCATCACTCAGCACCACTCCATGCCACAGCACCACTCCATGCCACAGCACCACTCCATGCCACAGCACCACTCAACGCCACAGCATCACTCAACGCCACTGAACGCCACAGCATCACTCAGCACCACTGAACACCACAGCATCACTCTGTGCAACCATTCAACAACTGGTTCAAATATGTTCTTTCAATGTTTCAAGCTTTATTACAAATGTCACTAAAAGATGTTAATATTTCACTTCTGTTCTTGGATTTTCGTCACAATAAAATACACTGAACATAATCTTCACAAAAGTTATTTACAAAAGTTTAAGCTATTGCCATTATAAATTACAATAACTTTTATTTAAGTATGAATTATTTAAAAAAATTAAAAGCCATTGTTATTTGTAATATCAATACATCTAAGTCACATAAATACAACACATATTGCATTACAAATGCTATAGGTATCACAGTTGCGAAAGTTAAAACTATTGGCATTGTAAATGACAAAGCTATTAATTTTGCTATTTTCAAAACCAACACATAAATTTAAAAAAAAATCATTTACAATACCAATAGCTCAAACTTTCCTAATGCGAGACCTATTGCATTGCAAATGCTTGTTTGCTTAGTTGTGGAGTTGCTGCATTTACCCCATAATCCACCATCTGCTGCATAATCTGCAGATTAAAACCAAATATATTTCTAGTTCAAGCGGATCAAAAGTTAAAAAACTTTGTGACATGTTTGCGTGCAGTGGAAGGTCCTACTTAAAGATTATTTGAGTCCTCTTTCAATTGCTTATTACTGTATTTGGTTGTAAACTGACACTAGTGAGGTGAAATCTTCTGACCAGACATTACTGTCTTGTATTAAAGAAATTTAGCTACATTATGACACATAATTTGCCTTTTCTTGTCATATAATTTAGTTAACTCTGATGCACAATTTGGTGCTCTCCTGCAGCATAAGTCCAGTGGCTTATCCTATACCTACTGGAGATCTGATAATTCTTATTTTTTGGGCACAGCAACTGTGTTTTGTGCTTATAACCCTTCTAATGGGCTCATAATTGGATACAAGATGGAAATCCAGGTAGTGAAAATTTAGTAAGCCATGCTGGACTTAATTGTAAAACTCCAGGTAGTTGTTTTGTTCCCTTTGTCCAATCAGTACGATCTGATTGACTGGCCAAAAGTGAAACATTTTACTCAGGTGGCCATTACATGATAGAATGCTGTGAAGCCTACATCTTGGAAGAAAGTGTGAGAACAGATGCAAGGTGACTGGAGAAGCATCCCCTTTCCACAGGAAGGGTGTGGGGATCCCTGTCTGGTAGATAGCGCCCCAAAAAGTAAAAAAGACAATGGGGCTGATTTTAATGGCAGCCGGTTGGACAGCCGCCCTCTATTGCGGCGGTCAGGAGCTCGCACGACAAGCAGGCAGTGGTCCGACTGCCGCATTTCGATATGACCTCCGTGCTTGCAATTGGAAAGTGCTCTGGATCACGGCGGCTTGTGCTGCGGCCAAGGAAACGGGCCGCAGCACAGCTGCAGTGTTAAGGAACACGTCCATGGACACGAGACGGTGCATGGCACACGGTGCATCGAGGTAAGTGGGGGGCACTACATGTGCTCCCAGGGCCACATTACAGTGGCTTAGGGGGGCCCCCATAACCCTTCCTGGCAGTCTTTTCATGGCATTCTTCCTGCCAAGAAAAGACTGTCGGAAAGGGATGTCGTAATCCCGACTGCAGTGCCTGGCTCAGCACTGCCACCCTTCAGGAATACGACACCGGCCAGCCGGGGTCTCTGATCCTGGTGGAGGCAGCAGTCTTCCCTGAGACCACTGTGGATCCGATTGCCGGATGTGTAATCCGGTTGTCAGAACAAAAGGCAGTTGGCATTTGAACTGCCACTGACTGCCTGTCAGTGGCGGTCTGACCACCATCGTAATCAGGCCCAATGTTTTTGTGCAGCCTTTGCAAAACTGGCCACAGATTTGCATACCCTTAGATCTAATATTTTCATAGGATTTGCTGATAGGATCTGCGGATCTGGAACCGAAGGTCTAGTAAACTATAAACCTGCCATGGTTGTGCAAATCCTGACCAAGAGTAAATTAACAGTTTAACTGAGCATTTCAATATGTCTTGCATTATGAGTACTATGGACATATGGGTTGGAAGCAGGGCATAGCTGTTTGGGCGTTATAGCTCCAGGGACTGGCCGTAGGTCAGGCGAGGTGCCCATAGTCTGCTGTACACCGCTTGTAAAAATAGTTTGTGTTGGGGATGAGCTAGTGCATGGCCTGGTTGTAGTTCTTCCCTGTGCCAGAGGCTGTGTTGCAGGAGTGGTCTTTGCACAGCTGGATGGAAGTGAGGTGCCACAGCACTTTGCAAAAGGCCCTGGCTCAGCAGAACCTTTTCCAAATGTTTTCTCCCAAAATTTAGGATTTTATCTACCATGAAAACGAAGAAATGCCATTTAATTACTACTAACTTTTTATTCAGTGGCTCCCAGTAATGTTTTCAAACTTGTCATCAGTTTCGGGTTTGCCACTGATTTACTATATATGGCCTCTGGAACACCTCTTTTCATTTGGAGCAGTACTGTAATTATCATTTCTTATGTGTTTTCCTCACTAAAATGCATATTATCAGGCGTTACAAAGAGATATAACTAGTTCAGGGGGTCTTCTAAGCTGAGTGCCCTTTTGAAATAACCTATGCTTTAAAAGCAGTATTGGTGAGTCAAATGTGAATTTAATTGAATAGTGAACCCAAAGATATTCATGTAAAAGATGGAACAATTTTCTTCTGCCCAGTTTGAACTGCAGTATGTACGTTTTTTTTTGTCCCAGCTGCACACAAAAGCCGGCCTGTAACCCATTAATTGGGGATATTAACCTGATCTGGTCACATTTTTCACCTTTTTAAGTAACCTGAAAACAGCAATCATTTGCTGAAATGGGACCAGTTAGAAGTTATAAAAAAAAAATTCTAAATTAAGCAGTAGATTGTCGACTGTGTAACAAAAGCAACTAATCCATTTTAATGTAGAAAGCGCAGTGGCTGTGGAATTGTGAAATTCCAGTGGATTGTTTATAATCAAATAATATACAATGGCTCTGTGGATAACTGCAAATACATACATGTGTGTATATATGTAACTGATGAATGAGATTTCAAATTCTAAAGTCTAGTTCACCAATATCATCAAGCACAGTCTGTGTGATGGATTTAATGAGGTTATGTTAAGTATTTATTTTGTTAAATGTGTGACCAGAAGTGCGACAAGGTGTCCCTGACAGCAGACCACTTGGCTGTGATGGACAGTGTTCAGACTGATGCCCTGGACAGGATGTATGTTATGTCCTAAGATTGCTTGTTTGTTGAACCAGAAAGAAATTATGCTCATTGAAGAATCTAGACATATGACCTCTTTAACGCCATTTTGTAATCTGGTATGCCCAGTTTTATTTCATTAAATTATCATTAGGGATCTCTGGACATACATATTTGATCACTTGAGATTTATATATCGGCTGCGTTCCCCCTTGTGATTGATCAAGTGATCAGGAAATTGAGGAAACACGCAACAAAAAAGATTTTTTGATTTAGATCTCAATTGAGATCAATATAAGTTCCAGAAGACTTTAAATACCATCAGTCTGTGATCACATCCTGCTCAATAAATACATTTTGGAGGACACACCCAGCAATGATCAACCTCATTGCTTCAGAATAGTTGAGAAGAACCAAAGATCCTGATCTCCTGGATATTTAAGCATGACTCTTCACTTGCCTTTTATGTGCAAGGGGATAATGAGCTTCACTACAGTGATAACACTGTGCCTACAGGCTTGGAGGCTGAGAACATCTTGAAAGGCTGATTGTTCATAGAGTAATTGCTGTTGAACTGGCTACGAGACCTCCTCCGAAACAAATATTTCCTTCTAACAAATGGAAGATCTTACTGGTGTATTCTGAGCCATGCTGTCAACCATTCTGTCACATTGTTTTCCGGGCTTTTACCAGTGCTGGGTGTAGGTCCGGAGTATTAAGTGGTAAATGTTGTGTTACCACAATATCATATTGAGGAAAAAAATATCAACAGATAAGTAAGTTTAGGTAACTTTAGGTTTTCTGTACTTTAACTCCACATTTATGTCCTTTGACAAGATCTATCTATTTCTTCAAAGGACGCAGATGGGAAGTTATAGATTGCAAATTTTTACATAGCTATATACACTTACCTCCTCAATGTTTTTGTCTTTGATATTTAGGCCTTGATATTGTTGTAAAACAATATTTATCATGTGATAGTCCAGCCTACAACCCCACTGCAGGCATTCATAGTCTACTATCCCAGCAGGGGTTGTTTGTGGGTATGATAAGAGACTACCTGGCTACTGTTTCGACCATTTGACCATTTGTCTTTCTCCTGAGCAATACTCCCTTTCAACCTGTGGATTATTGATGCCTAAGCCTCCTCATGTTGAAGACTTTTGTACCTTTTGGCCGTTAAGTCACCTTGCTTAGTAGGTGCACTTCAGGTATTTTACTGTGAACATTTGTTAATTTTGGTCATAACTATCTCATTACTGAAGTTGTTTTGAAGTTTCATTTATCTTAGAAAATCAGTTTGCAGACCTTCTTCTCTTTTCCTCGTCCTTTTAAGTTAGAAGAGCTTGTGCATATATTGAATCCCCAGAGGGAATTGTGTTTTTTAGAATTGTTTTGTAGATCTGCCATAAGGCTTGACCATTTGTTTTTACCGAAACGTATATGTGTAATATACTTACTGATTAGGGGCTCTTGTCTAGCCCTCGTTATCAATTGGTCTTTTACTGTGCCATTCACATTTCTCTTCTGCCCTCTACAACATACAGCAGGGGGCAGTGGATCAACCCACTTCAGCCATTGGCTAACTTCACTGTGAGTGACAGCATTCTGCCTTTTCACAATGAGCACTTCCAAACAGAAAGTAGTTTTCGCTTCCACTTCAATGCCGGGGAATACTGTGGCAACCTGCACTTTTTGAGGCCCAAAAATATTTGTGATTTGTCCTTTTAGCCAATATTTGGTTTAGATTTACAAGGACCCCCAACTCCTTCAATAGTAAAGTTTTTTTGTTATTTTTTCATGACAAAACAAGCATTGCCAAAAGACTGGCATGCAGTCCCTGACCTATTGTCTGCGTCGGTGCTTCCATGGATTGGCTATTGCCAAGGCATTTTGATTTTAATAAAATTATATATAATATACTTATTTATAGGGCTTCATCCATTTGTATGTTCATGTGGTCACATTTTTGTTCTGTCCACCACATCAAGCAACATGTGCACAGTCATCCCACTCCAGCCTTTGTCGTATCTCTCTGTGAGTGATGGCTTTCTTCTCTTATAAAACGTGCACTTACACACAACAGATTGTAGTTTTTGCAAAATTGCACAAACATTGGCTAATCCAAAATTTGGCAGCAAGCCCCAGACGTATTGCCACTGCCAGTGCTTGTAGGCTGGGCGAAGGTAATACCATCAAAATGCCCACCTCAATGGCTGTTTTTCTGGTGCTGAAAAAGATATTTCAAAGCATTTGATTTCATTGGAGAACGTTCTCTACTTTAGTTTCAATTATGAATACGGCTTCCAGTGTTCCATTTTTGCAGATAAATAGACAGAAAACAGTCTATTTCTTTCCTGTAACTTCATCTTCACAATCTCTCTTGTTAAGCGTGATTTATTTACTTCTGATAACTGAATGTTGAAATATTTCCTATTTAAGGTGCTTCCATACTTGGCAGATTTACTTCGGAAACAGTAGGTTAAAGTAATTTGCCCTGGATCACAGAATGTGGTTAGTTTGGAGAGTGGGTGTAGGAAGTAGATTCTAGGTGAAAATACAGTTTGCAAACTAGTTACCTACTTAAGGCCTTTATTTAAAAACGGTTTCCCAACACACCTTTTGCTCTGGAAGGTGTTTAGGAACCGGCACCATCAGTAACATAGTAGAGTGGTCAGGAGAGCTTTGTTCCCTGTAAGGATAGAAAAGCCTCATTGAAAAGGCAGGTTTACAGTATTTTCTTGAAAGCATTCACCTTTGGAAAGTTCCTTTTAGATAAATTAATCAGGAAAAAAAGGAGTGTAAGTATTTAAGGCTGTAACCCTCCTGTGCTTTGTAGAAGGTGCAGAGATGTTTGCATGCAGTGGTTTGTGCTATTGGGAGCCAGTGAATTTCTTTAATGGCCAATAAATATAGTCTGGTTTCTTCCGATTGAAATGGAGTCTGGCTGTTTGAATTTTGGACTCTGAAGCTTGATATTCTCTTTGTTGTGAGTGGCAGAATATCCAATGTTGCAATGATCTATTCTTGATAAAACCATAACCATGGAAAGTTCAGTTCAGTGTGGTGCGTGAGCTTAACCTACAAATTGGTGTTTTTAACTGTCATAGAGATTTCATGGTTAAAAGAAAGAGTTGCATTAAATTATACTTCATGCGCCTAATTTTGTTTACATCCTGAGTAATACAGGTGGCGTGGCTCCCACCTCGTTCAGCTTGATTAATTGTAGACTGAAATCTGTTGGTCATCCCATCCCTGAAGTTCGGAAATTAACCTTTTTAAGGCCGCTAGGGTTACTGTTGTTCTGTTCCACCAGGATGCACAAGAAGATCTGGAGTTGGACACCATCTACATTCATTTGGAATTTTAGATAGCACTCAACTAGTAGCTAGGCTAGTGGTCTCAGATAAAATATTGAGCAGGGACGATAGCTGTTGGGATTCTTGTGAGATCTTGCAAGATGTCTAATTATTAACAATCCACCTGATATCACAATGGTCCAGTTTTCTAGTCGGTCCAGCAGCATTGTGTGGTCTACCTTGTTACACACTGTCAAGAGGTCATGAAAGATCAAGGTTTCTTGTTGTCCCGCATCAAAGGAGGTGATCAGTTCTTCCTAGTAATTGCAGACTTGGTTACCCTCCCTCACCTTAAACCTGATTTTCTCTTACCTCCCTCGCCTTAAACCGGATTTTCTCTTATGGAGAATATTATTTTCTTCAATTTCCATGTGCATCTGAGGAATCGCTTCTCCCGCTATGATTTCTTGATGAAGGAAAGAATCAAAATCGGTTTGGAGTTTGTTGGTACCTGTGGGTTGGCCAGAGGCCTCATAAATAGTGCCTGATAATACCATGTTTTATCAGGTATTTTTTCACCCCTTCACATCAAAAAGATTAAATGCAATCCAAAGGGCCCCAGGATACCCAGAGACTTAAACAGAACAACAGAGTGTACGTTCTGAAAGTCAGCGAATGTGTTGCATTTATTCCGATCTTCTGAAGACCTCCGAGGCATCAAATGTGCAAGCTCCTTATAAATTCAACTTGACAAGTAATATTGGTGTAACTATCTTCGGCGACTTCTTGACTAACAAAATTGAAGCCATCCTCAACAACATTGACCACACCAGGTCAGACAACCAACTTGCCTTTATTCTTATTAACATCTGTGTTCCATCAAATCAACATTCTGTGAAGTGACATACCCGGTTCTTCCATTATCCTGCCCTTTGCCATGTCTGTGTTATGTTAAGAAAGTTGTAAATCGCACAAAGACCACTGGATTCTTGGTATTAAATCGAGGAGTCATGAAAAGTGAGAAATTAGGAAAGAATCCAAGCTTTGCTTAATGGTCAATTTTTTTTAGAGCTTCTGAAGGAATAGAAGGTATTTTCATGGTGGATGGCATCGGACTGGGAGTTCCACAATTTGGCAGAGCATACCGAAAACCTATGCCCACCAGTTCTGTTCCTACTGAATTTTGGGATAGCTGATAAGCTGGCGCTAGACAATGGTTAAGTCTGACTGTCCAAAGTCAGGAGGTATTTTTTGATGGAAGAGGGGGCTTGGCCTTAGAGTGCTCTGTACACAATACAGACTGACGTATTTTGGATGCAATGTTTTATTGGCAACCAGGGGAGGTAAGAAAGAAAAGGTCAGGCATGAACAAATCTAGGAACCTCCAGAAGCAAGCAGGCAGTGGCATTTAGCAGGATTTATTTTGTGAGCTAGGTAGTGAGGAATCCCCAGGTAGAGAGACTTGGCATAAACTAACCATGAAGTGATGAGTGTGGGGGCAGTAAGGCCCAGATTTATATTGTGGTAGGTGGCCTGCCATTCTGTCATGGTGACAAAGTAAACTACTCCGTTGCCAGGATGGAGAGGCTAACCGCCTCATTTATAAATGACTGCCAAGCAGGCAGTTATTTATTAAAACTTTGTCAGGAACTTCCGTCACAGCGGTTCCTTGCTATGCATATTACTCCGTGTTACGGGACCGCGTCATCCTGTAGCAGAACTCAGCTCCTTAGCACAGAGTAATTATTTTTATCTTTACAAAAAGAAAATGGGATTTTATTTTTGTAAAGAGAGCATATAATGCTCCCCTCGCCATGGGAGTCTTCTCTCATAGCGGGGGGATTAGCATAATGTTTTAACTGTACCTTACTACCAGGCTGTACCTGGCGGTGAGAAACAATAACAAATGACTACTTGTCCACCCATCTAAATTGGGTGGGTGGACATGTAGCCATTTCTCCGACAGCTCTAACTCCCCTGGACAGAGGAGTCTCCGCCATAGCCAAACTTGAGTTAAGCCCACATTAAATTTGGAGGGCGGACCACTATATTGGTGTTACGACAGAGCGCCCTGTCCGTCAATGTATAAAGCAGACCCCAAGACATTTTTCGGACTCGCCTAGACAGCGTTTGGGCTGTCTCTTCGAGACATGCTGTATTGAGGATATGTTAATAAAGCTCTGCCTACTTCCTGCTCATCTTTTTAATTGGCTCCTGTCCCTGTCCTTTGTAAATGGTGGCTTTTCATTGGTTATTAGGCTTTGTAGTCTCTCCTTAGTAACTCCCTGTCTCTTTATGTAACCTCCCATGAGGATACTCCCTATTCATGTGTTGTCACGCTCTAGGTTTTAATTACAACCTCAAGGCATATTTTCTTAAAGGCCTTCATCTATTACATGTGTTGTTACGCTCTAGGTTTTAATTACAACCTCAAGGCATATTTTCTTAAAGGCCTTCATCTATTACATGTGTTGTTACGCTCTAGGTTTTAATTACAACCTCAAGGCATATTTTCTTAAAGGCCTTCAGACACTCACTTGGTCCTAAACACGGTTAGCAGTGATTACTTTACTCGCTAGCACATCTCGCATTTATATTAGACCTTCTATAAATTTCCCTCCATCAACTCCACGTAGAGTACAACCTAATCGGGAATTAATATAATAATTATTTTGTCACATTTCAAAACTACTAATTGTATATATTGAATGTACTGTGGTACCGTCTTGCATGCAATGCATTATGGGTAGGCTGGATTTACCATATCTTCAAAGTTTATAATGCTCACTAGGGACATCTAGGCGCAGCTTGCGGTACTCCACCTACACATCTCACATTTAGATAGACCTTCTATAAATTTCCCTTCATCAGCTCCACATAGAGTACCACCTAATCCAGAATTAATATAATAATAGTTTTGTAACAGAAACATTTCCTACTGTATGCCACTATGGACGGATCCGAACTAGGGGACGGGGCTCCGCCCCCTATCTGTAGAATGGGATAAAAATGAAAACCGTGATGTATTGCATATCTGATGTGGATTCTGTATGCTATTGTGACGAATATACATTCACGAATAAAGTTCTTGGAAAAAAAAATAATAGTTTTGTCACATATCAAAGTTATTAATTGTATATATCGACATAGCCATTTACATTTGAATGTACTCGTGGTGCTGTCTTGCCTGCAATGCATTATGGGAGCACCATATGTGACCAAAAGTTTGTGATGCTCACTAGGGACCTCTAGGAGCAGCTTGCGGTACTGCACATACCACATCTCACATTTATATTAGACCTTGTATAAATTTCCCTTTATCAGCTCCACATAGAGTGCAACTTAACCTAATCCGGAATTAATATAATTCTTTTGCCACATTTCAAAGCTACTAATTGTATATATGGACATAGCTATTTGAATGTACTCCTGGTGCTGTCTTGCATGCAAGGCATTATGGGTAGGGTGGATTTACCATATCTTCAAAGTTTATGATGCTCACTAGAGACCTCTTGGAGCAGCTTGCGGAGCTGCACTTAGACAAGCAGTGCTGGTGCCTTGCTCACTAGGGACCTCTAGGAACAGCTTGTATACTGCACCTAGACATGCATTGCTGGTGCCTTGCTCACTAGGGACCTCTAGGAACAGCTTGTATACTGCACCTAGACATGCATTGCTGGTGCCTTGCTCACTAGGGACCTCTAGGAACAGCTTGTGTACTGCACCTAGACATGCATTGCTGGTGCCTTGCTCACTAGGGAGCTCTAGGAGCAGCTCTTGGTACACCACTGAGACCTACAATTCTGATTCCTAACTCAATATGCAATCATTTGCAGTGCACTAGGTCTTGCATTACTGAAAGTATGAGCTTTTGGCGTTGCATTATTATTTGCAACACCAATGCCTCAAACTACCAGTAATGCGAGACCTACTTCATTTGCAAATGCTTGTTAATCATGCACTAGGATTAAAATAATTTTTATTAGTATTATGAGGTAGAAAGTATGGGTGGAGACAACAGATGAGGCTTGATTAGTGATAATGAGATGATCATTGTTTGGTGTCAAAACCTTTGTTCCATTTTTGTAGGGTGGGTAGGTGATCCATCTTAACTGGCCACTAGGTATCACACCAAAGGTCGTGTCTCTAATTTAAGCCAATAGCTGCCTATCCAATTTCAAACAAATGACATTGTTTACTGAAAAGCTAAATGTGTGGTGGGATTCCAGTCAAAGCACAGCAACTGTAGTGTGTCATTAGTGTACATATACATTCTGTTTCCTCTATTGAATAGGGCTTTCTCTTAGAGGCTCACATAAATGTCAAACGTATGAGGAGATAAAGATGAACCTTTAGGAACACCGAGGTGGACAGGAGGTGTTTGCACATTTTGAGCTAATAGCTTGACTGCTTGGGTGCGTCCAATGAGGAAGGAATTAAACTGCTCTAGAACTGTGCCATTGATGCCAGCTGCCTTAATACGGTCAAGAGACGGACCCCTGTATCAAAACTGCTGGCGGGTCCAGTAGAATCAGAGCATTAATATAGGTAGGGCAATGTCAACACCACCCTTTACACTGGAACGTTCCCTTCTGCTCTAAAAAATCAACCATACACTTCCCCGCCAGTGAAACTCAATCTGGACCCTCATTACACAATACACTAAGACAAAATACAAGCCATTACACATAGACAAGTAGCTGTGGAGCTCCTGTCCACGGAATCATTTGCACCTCTGCTGAGAGAATTGGTGTATTGACACCCATTGTATTCACAGCATTTCCATTTAGTGCATGATGCAATGCTTCAGTCTCCACGCTCATGCAATCCATACCCTCTTTAGACTGATTATCTTTGTTCTCTGCCTCTCCGTTCCTTTCTTGGCCTTTCTGTCATAGTCCTATCCATTTAGCTCTTCAAATCAGGACCTGCATCTGTTCATGACTAATGTGTCCCACTATGAGCTAATTTGAGCCAATTTGATGATCTGGTTGGTGCATTAATGCATCCGTGTTGATAACTGGGTAGTGCTCTCTATCCCAGAGATTAATGAACATATGGCAAATAGCTGGGGCTTACAGATCAATTAGTCTTTCATAATTATTGATCACATGGAGGAAATTAAGGAATACAAAGTATGAGGGCGTGATGCCCATTTCTTGTCAAAAACCTTATTTTTTATTCTGGTCTTGCATGTTTGTAAATGTTCTACATCTTGATTGGGGAAAGGTCATTCAAGGTTGACAGTCAGCACGTTTTTCACCCCCTCTTGGTGCACAAGCCTGAGGCTTTTTCCAGTAGGGCAACAAAAGCTATATTTTCAGATTTATGGAGAAAAAATAGTAAATTATTTTGAAGCATGGTCTACATTGTAAATACAAAATTACCACTTTTTTTGTCTTCTTGCTTTGAAAGCATTTTCATTACCTTATTTACATTTCAGTAGAGGCTGTTAAAATAATTCTGCTCACTCGATACTTAAGCAAAAGACACACAATTGATGAACGGAATGCAGAACAAATCAAAACGTTCACCCCCAGTCAAGAGATCTGGGTTAAATCCATCATTCTTTAGCTCACCATGCCACCCCAGTTTAGACCTGACGATATGCAAATCAGTCTTGACCCTGTGCCTCATGGGAACAGTCCAGCCTGAACTGCCAAGCCAGTTCCTCCTTGCACCGGAAACAAGCATCCTAGGTCCAAACTGGAATGGCATGGTGAGCAAAAAAACTATGGATTTAGGCCCAGATCTCTGTACTGGGGTGAATGTATGACATTGTTCTGCATTCTGTCCATCAATTGTTCTTTTTGCGTTTGTCGCCCGAGTGGGACTGGTATGCCCAGACGTGGGTCCCGTTCTCTTCATGCCACTGGAGTCAAGCTACCATGGCTGATGAGGGCTGAAAGCCCGAAACCGGTCCTAGGATGCTTGTTTCCAGTCCAGCGAGGACCTGGCCTGGCAGTTCGCGCTGGACTGTTCCCAGTGGGTGCAGGGTCAAGACTGATTTGCATATGGCTGGGTCCAAACTGGAATGGCATGGTGAGCAAAAAAAAGGATGGTTTTAGGCCCAGATGTCTGTACTGGGGTGAATGTATGACATTGTTCTGCATTCTGTCCATCATTTGTTCTTTTTGCATCCCTCTATTCTGAAAGCATGACACAATTGCTGACTGTTTTACTACGCCAAACCACAAACCATTCCCCTTTCTGCACCACAGCACAAAGTCAACTGTCTTCACATGGATTGGGTAGGAAATTGTATTTATAAAGATAGACCTAATGTTGCGCTGTGTTACTTAATATCGTTCTCTGTGGCCTAATATTGTCCCCTGTGACCAAATATGGAGGTCAGGGGCTTAATATCACCTCCTGTGAACCAAGTCGGCCTCTTTGATTTCATTTTAAAAAAAAAAACTTTTATTAAGTATTTGCATGTACAAGCAGACAATGGCACATTGAATAGAGTGACACAAATCGGTACTGGTGATACATTTCTGATGTCCCGATGTAGTGATGCCATTTACAGGGTTGCGATGGCATTCCTCAGCTTAAATGCAAGAAGAGACATGGTTAACCGTAAAAACAAGCACGAGCAGTTCCTGAACTGGTGGCATCTGTAGCTCCTGGGCGGGAGGTGAATCTATGGTATGAAGCGGGCGTCCTCTTTGATCTCATAAACTGTTTTTGACCTAATATAATTCCATGTAAACAAATATTGTCATCTTTGATTTTATATGGAGTTCTGTGGCTTAATATGTGCCATGACCTAAAGTTGCCCTCTGTGATCCAAAATAGTGTGTGTGACATATTGGCGTGGTCGGTGACCTCCTGACTTGCTTCTGTGACCTAACAATCTGGTCTCTCTTCAAGGTAGAAAAAGTTTCAGACCACATGAGTTTCTCAAATTCCGCGGATTTGTTTTAGCTTGTGTTGGATGGTCCGATGAGTCATTCTGCATTTTGGCTAAATGTTAAACATCATAGCTGTGAGTAAAACAAACATTCTTCCAAATTACCTGGAAAAGTCTGTGCTTGCTAAAATATGAAGGGACCCGTACAGTGTGTAAAGAGGTTTCACTTGTTTCCTGTTGGGGGATTTCCACACGTTGGCTGAAACGGGCTGTGTTCAGGAAGTGTCTAATTAACAAGCAGACTTCACTAGCTGTATCCATGACTCGGAAAAGGAATTTAAGTGAAAGGAACGGAGTTTCCCATGAATCACATTCTTTATCATACATTTTGAAGCACCAAATTCTGAGAAAGTGTCAGAGGGAGAGCTGGTGTTTATGCTGTTATTGAATACTTTAGTTTTCATAACAAATTGCAAAAAAAGAGCTGATAATGTGCGCCCAGGCGTCCTCAAAAAGTGATATTTATGATTGTCTCACTTTCAGCCCATTGTTGAGTATTTTATGTTGCATGCTTTGGGTGTAACTTACATGACTGTTATAATTTAAAAAAAAAAAAAAGAATGTGTTTATTATTTTTCCATATCTTCAATGACGAGAAAGGAAGACTTCCGTTGCATGTAATACAAACATTGGCAAAGTTAATAGGTCTCATCTATATAATGTGTGTGCCAAATTATTGGCGTAAAACATTGTTAAACAAGCATTAGAAATGCAATCGGGCTCGGATTTATTTGAGTTTGAGCTAATGGCATTGTAAATGCCAATGTATTGTTGCTATGTGTTATGGAGTGTGTTCATGTGGTGTGTACTGCCAGTGATCTCCTTGTGAGTGTGAGAATATTGCACCACTTGCCTGTGATGTCCTTCTTGTGAGTGTGAGAAGCTTGCACCTCTGCTGCCTGTGGTCTCCTTGTGAGTGTAAGAAGCTTGCACTGCTGCTGCCTGTGATGTCGTTCTTGTGAGTGGGAGAAGATTGCACCTCAGCTGCCTGTGGTCTCCTTGTGAGTGTATGCACTGTCATCGCTAGCCTGTAGATATGCACTGTCATCGCTAGCCTGTAGATATGCATTGGCTTCACTAGCCTGTAGATATGCACTGTCATCGCTAGCCTGTAGATATGCATTGGCTTCACTAGCCTGTAGATATGCGCTGTCATTGCTATCCTGTAGATATGCGCTGTCATCGCTAGCCTGTAGATATGCATTATCATCGCTAGCCTGTAGATATGCACTGTCATCGCTAGCCTGTAGATATGCTCTGTCATCGCTAGCCTGTAGATATGCTCTGTCATCGCTAGCCTGTAGATATGCACTGTCATCGCTAGCCTGTAGACATGCATTGTCATCGCTAGCCTGTAGATATGCACTGTCATCGCTAGCCTGTAGATATGCACTGTCATCGCTAGCCTGTAGATATGCACTGTCATCGCTAGCCTGTAGATATGCTCTGTCATCGCTAGCCTGTAGATATGCACTGTCATCGCTAGCCTGTAGATATGCATTAGCTTCACTAGCCTGTAGATATGCACTGACATCGCTAGCCTGTAGATATGCATTGTCATCGCTAGCCTGTAGATATGCACTGTCATCGCTAGCCTGTAGATATGCACTGTCATCACTAGCCTGTAGATATGCTCTGTCATCGCTAGCCTGTAGATATGCTCTGTCATTGCTATCCTGTAGATATGCGCTGTCGTCGCTAGCCTGTAGATATGCATTATCATCGCTAGCCTGTAGATATGCACTGTCATCGCTAGCCTGTAGATATGCTCTGTCATCGCTAGCCTGTAGATATGCACGGTCATCGCTAGCCTGTAGATATGCATTGGCTTCACTAGCCTGTAGATATGCATTGGCTTCACTAGCCTGTAGATATGCATTGGCTTCACTAGCCTGTAGATATGCACCATCATCGCTAGCCTGTAGATATGCACTGTCATCGCTAGCCTGTAGATATGCACTGTCATCGCAAGCCTGTAGATATGCATTGGCTTCACTAGCCTGTAGATATGCACTGTCATCGCTAGCCTGTAGATATGCATTGGCTTCAGTAGCCTGTAGATATGCGCTGTCATTGCTATCCTGTAGATATGCGCTGTCATTGCTATCCTGTAGATATGCGCTGTCATCGCTAGCCTGTAGATATGCGCTGTCATCGCTAACCTGTAGATATGCTCTGTCATCGCTAGCCTGTAGATATGCATTGGCTTCACAAGCCTGTAGATATGCATTGTCATCGCTAGCCTGTAGATATGCTCTGTCATCGCTAGCCTGTAGATATGCACTGTCATCGCAAGCCTGTAGATATGCATTGGCTTCACTAGCCTGTAGATATGCACTGTCATCGCTAGCCTGTAGATATGCATTGGCTTCAGTAGCCTGTAGATATGCGCTGTCATTGCTATCCTGTAGATATGCGCTGTCATCGCTAGCCTGTAGATATGCGCTGTCATCGCTAACCTGTAGATATGCTCTGTCATCGCTAGCCTGTAGATATGCATTGGCTTCACAAGCCTGTAGATATGCATTGTCATCGCTAGCCTGTAGATATGCTCTGTCATCGCTAGCCTGTAGATATGCACTGTCATCGCAAGCCTGTAGATATGCATTGGCTTCACTAGCCTGTAGATATGCACTGTCATCACTAGCCTGTAGATATGCATTGGCTTCAGTAGCCTGTAGATATGCATTGGCTTCAGTAGCCTGTAGATATGCGCTGTCATTGCTATCCTGTAGATATGCGCTGTCATTGCTAGCCTGTAGATATGCATTATCATCGCTAGCCTGTAGATATGCACTGTCATCGCTATCCTGTAGATATGCGCTGTCATCGCTAACCTGTAGATATGCTCTGTCATCGCTAGCCTGTAGATATGCATTGGCTTCACAAGCCTGTAGATATGCACTGTCATCGCTAGCCTGTAGATATGCTCTGTCATCGCTAGCCTGTAGATATGCACTGTCATCGCTAGCCTGTAGATATGCATTGGCTTCACTAGCCTGCAGATATGAGCTGTCATTGCTATCCTGTAGATATGCGCTGTCATCGCTAGCCTGTAGATATGCATTGGCTTCACTAGCCTGTAGATATGCGCTGTCATTGCTATCCTGTAGATATGCGCTGTCATCGCTAGCCTGTAGATATGCATTATCATCGCTAGCCTGTAGATATGCACTGTCATCGCTAGGCTGTAGATATGCACTGTCATCGCTAGCCTGTAGATATGCTCTGTCATCGCTAGCCTGTAGATATGCATTGGCTTCACTAGCCTGTAGATATGCACTGTCATCGCTAGCCTGTAGATATGCTCTGTCATCGCTAGCCTGTAGATATGCGCTGTCATTGCTATCCTGTAGATATGCGCTGTCGTCGCTAGCCTGTAGATATGCATTATCATTGCTATCCTGTAGATATGCGCTGTCGTCGCTAGCCTGTAGATATGCATTATCATCGCTAGCCTGTAGATATGCACTGTCATCGCTAGCCTGTAGATATGCATTGGCTTCACTAGCCTGTAGATATGCACTGTCATCGCTAGCCTGTAGATATGCATTGGCTTCACTAGCCTGTAGATATGCACCGTCATCGCTAGCCTGTAGATATGCACCGTCATCGCTAGCCTGTAGATATGCACTGTCATCGCAAGCCTGTAGATATGCATTATCATCGCTAGCCTGTAGATATGCACTGTCATCGCTAGCCTGTAGATATGCTCTGTCATCGCTAGCCTGTAGATATGCACTGTCATCACTAGCCTGTAGATATGCATTGGCTTCACTAGCCTGTAGATATGCACTGTCATCGCTAGCCTGTAGATATGCATTGTCATCGCAAGGCTGTAGATATGCACTGTCATCGCTAGCCTGTAGATATGCACTGTCATCGCAAGCCTGTAGATATGCACTGTCATCGCTAGCCTGTAGATATGCATTGGCTTCACTAGCCTGTAGATATGCACTGTCATCGCTAGCCTGTAGATATGCTCTGTCATCGCTAGCCTGTAGATATGCTCTGTCATCGCTAGCCTGTAGATATGCTCTGTCATCGCTAGCCTGTAGATATGCACTGTCATCACTAGCCTGTAGATATGCATTGGCTTCACTAGCCTGTAGATATGCACTGTCATCGCTAGCCTGTAGATATGCATTGTCATCGCTAGCCTGTAGATATGCACTGTCATCGCAAGCCTGTAGATATGCACTGTCATCGCTAGCCTGTAGATATGCTCTGTCATCGCTAGCCTGTAGATATGCTCTGTCATCGCTAGCCTGTAGATATGCGCTGTCATTGCTATCCTGTAGATATGCGCTGTCGTCGCTAGCCTGTAGATATGCATTATCATCGCTAGCCTGTAGATATGCACTGTCATCGCTAGCCTGTAGATATGCACTGTCATTGCTAGCCTGTAGATATGCTTTGGCTTCACTAGCCTGTAGATATGCATTGGCTTCACTAGCCTGTCGCACGTGTGACTCCACTCAGCCTTTCATCCTTCTGAGGTTGATAAAATGAGTACCACCGAGTCGGATAATAGTAAACATCTGTTATCTGTCAACAGCAGCACGCGAGCTCTTGTGGGGTAAAGTGGCGCTCTGTAAATGCATGTTATATAAGAGAGAGAGAGACATTTTCAGCAGAGCAAGAAGGTTTCAAACATCCAGGCAAATCACCTCACATTTCTGGCAGTTTTATTCACATCCCAGTCTATTGCTGAGATTGTGAGCTGAATCGCGACCCAGGAGAGGACTCGAAACCACTTCCACAAGGCATTTTTTCCACGTACGGCCAAAGAATGGAATGTTATTATTATTTTTTTTGGGTGCATACACATTGTCAAACTTCTCCCGGGCTGCTGATTTAAAGCTCGGTAAGCCCCCACAGAGCTGCTTTTTAATTGCTTCCGAGGGATGCAGGTCAGATCTCCAGTTAGCCGCAGCGCCTTGTGGTTGCAAAAGTCATACTGTGGCTTTTATTTGCATTTCGAAAACATTTTTTTTTAACTTATTAATGGCATGTAGGTAAATCATTATTTTTAATAAACGGAAGAGAAGCCTACGGTAGAGGAATACCCTTCACAGAATTATGCTTTAAGGTCCTACTTAAAAGCATTCTTTCATCATCACATTTTTTTTATAGTTTCCATAACCTCGGCTAAACGAGCGCTCACAAACCTTTCCCTCTCCATTTTTAAAGAGGACTCGAATTTCACTTCCTAATTGGCTCGAACCATTGATGCGGCATTTCCTATTTGAAGAAAACGTCTCATTTAAATAGCTGCGCTTCGGTTGAATCTGTTCTCGAAATTTAGCAATCGTAAAGTGTAACACTAAAGAAAAATGTTAATTACTCGCTGGAGCGGCTGTCAATGCCGGAATTCGCCCCCGTGCGCCTTGAGGTGGCAGGAGATGTAAGTCGCGGCCTATGCATACATTTGCATCTTTCACTGAAGAATCTTTCAGCGCTCCCACAAAGGGTCCTTAGCTCGCTTACCGTGTCACTGTTCTGTTGCATGCAATGGTGAACGCGCTCGCACCATCTGGATTGCATTACACGGGCACTCTGACAGCTCGTAATTAAGATTAATCACTCTGCCGTGCTCGTTCTCGCACACAATATGCCACATCGGGCACGCGTAAATTACTTACAGCCTATCACGTCAACGCTACTACATACACAGCACAGCGAAGACGAATCACTAGGCAGATGACAGAATACACTAAGGAATGTGTCTGTTCAGAGCCCTAGAGATCCTTTCTTTCTTCTTTAGCTTTAGGAGCTCGAAGCTCCACCCCCTTCGTGGGCGTAGGCTGAGCCCTAAAAAGTGAAAGCAAAAGTCTTCTAAAATACCGCAGGAGAAGAAAATGGAGGCACCGCAGTAGAGATTAATATGACCCCCTTTCCTATGCCTTTACATGGCGGTCCGACCTCCATGTGAAGGCAGACGGAATGGGACTTTGGGGCCCCTAGCAAGGCCCCGGTCCCTCGTGGGCCTCTGCTATGGGCCCAAACATCCATGCACCGTGTGCCAGGTGCCAGAACTGCTCTTTCCCACTGCGGCCTGCGCCACGGCCCTTTTCTAGGGCTGCAGCTCAAGCCACAATGGAAAAGCGCAGTTTTCCAACTGCTTGCACTGCGGTCGCATTGTAATCGGGCAGGTAGAGCCGCCAAAATATAGTCAGTTGGACACCTGCCTGAGGCGGTGGCATCCTAATGAGGCCCTAAATGCAGAGGCTAGACTGCAACATCTACGATGTTTTGAGAGAGCTGCTATGCTGATGTTGGAATCACTATCATGAAGAATGTGAGGTGCTAACAGCCTCCAATAGGATTCCAATCAGTTCTGAATTTCTAGCAGAACTGTGCTAAAAGTATTGGCCATGAAAAAAAGCAGCTGCAATGTATTCTGGGCCAGGCAAGTGCTTTTCAACACCTGTGCAGCCTCAATATAGCCTGATTTATGCCTCTTGAACGCATTGAGATTATGAAGAGTATAGTACTAACCTGTAAATTGACAATCGCAAGACCTCTATGTGTTGAGGATGGCCACTGGAAAAAAACACTTAAAGAAGGAATTTGGCAGATAATGATTGATATAGAGAAGTTTTACCAATGTGAAAAACATTAAAGACACAAGGACAGTACAGAAGTGAGAAGTGAAAGCTTGATTAGAAGATCTTACTGAAAACAGACCTCATCTGAAGAATAAAGCAACATGAATCGTCCTTGTTTCTCAAACAGTGGAAATTGACTTTTAAATAACAAGAAAAAAGACGTAAATTTCCCTCAGGAAAGATAAGGGCAGCAGTTTGAGTATTTTTAGGTCTATTCTAGACAGCGAATGCGCAGTCTCTGCGAGCCATGTTGTTTACAATCGGTGAACTCCAACCTGCCCGTAGACTTGCCATTTTTTCTCTTCAACGTCACTCTCGTATCCTTCGTTTCCGCTTATCCATGGCATGCATGTGTCATGCCTCTTCTTGTGATTGGCCCTCCCTAGATCATGAACCAAGTACTTGTGTCCATCCGCTGCTCCTATTTTTGGAGCTACTTTTTAAATTTGTCTTTAAGCACTTCAAATGAGTGCTCGTGTTTTCACTCATTCGTCTCCCAGCACCTGCCGTCCATTCATGTTGCTTTTTTCCTCCTCTGATCATGCTGTAATGTGTGTCTTACTTTATCTCCCTCCTCAACCACAAGTTGTTTGTGTTTCT
Organism: Lissotriton helveticus; assembly: GCF_964261635.1. NCBI lineage: Eukaryota > Metazoa > Chordata > Amphibia > Caudata > Salamandridae > Lissotriton > Lissotriton helveticus. The sequence goes on from NC_136058.1 coordinate 92,961,230, forward strand.
TTATTACTCCCCTGCCTTTCTTTATTCAGTCTCTCACCCATTGTTCGTATTGCTTTATCTATCTCCCCACTCTCCACCTGCCTGATCAGTCTCCCTCAGGGCCGGTGTTACTCGTCAAATACTTTGGAAGTTGGTGTCACTTGTCTCATCAGACCACATAAGTTACCTTTATGCAGCATTTATTATACCCATGAATGCAGTCCATGTACCCAATGCATTTCATTTATCGTGCATGGGGCATGAGCGGCGTTACTGCAGGTGGGATCACTGTTACAGATCTGGTATACAGTACATTCTCCACATTCAAATTTTGGTGGCTAATCTACATATTTACCTCTTGAATAAGGTAGATGCGAGCATGCCTTCTAGTCCTCGCTTTTCATTCATTTACCAAGGTAGCACATCATGCTATTCTCTACTAATTCCAAGTAGGGACGATGCGGGCTTAATAAGCAGGCTCTTTCAGGTTTAGTTCTACTTTAAAATGTTGTCAATTTTAGAACAGTGTAACCTCTTCACCTTCAAGATTAACTTCGAATTTTGAAAATTATCTTTATCTGGAAGCTGAGGTTTAACTATATTGGTTTTTATTCGAATATCAGAACTCAAACGTATTTGCATTTTGCTTTTTGTGACCGAATGTCACAAAAGGTTCGAGTTTATGTTTAAACATGTTTTCACAATATTTAAATTAAAATTCGGCATTTTAAAGCTAACTTTCACGTCCTCTGAAAAATATTTAACGTTTCAGCGTGCAGTCTTTACCAACTATTGCTGGAGCCCAAAAGGGACTCTCCACGATGGTTCAGACCTTTACATACACCCACTTGCAATTAGCACCATGGGGAATCCTTAAGGCTCCGGAAAGGTCAATGGACCTATTCCATTGTATGGAGAATTTGAACTCCCTAGAAGAAGTCATTAAACAGCATGGACATTTATATTTTACAATGAGTCCATGACGAGAGGTTAAGGTAGTTTTAAAAGCTTTATTTTTATCTTTAAAGTTAGAGTCTCAAATATCTTTATTCAGTTTATTCATTTACAGAAATAAAAGCGGAGGTTCAAAATCAGCAATAAAGACGTGTTAGTTCCATAAAGAAACCCAGTAAACGAGCTAAAGGACCTATTCTAAATAACAACCCATAAAGAGTTCAATTGAAAAAGAGCGGAAATTAGGGAACAAACTTCTCATGAAGAGTAGTTCTGGAAAACTCAGCAGAGTTTCCTACAGTTGCAGTAGCAACTGTATTTAGAATAGTGATCTGTGCAGTAGCATCAATCACAAATCAGTAAAGGCAAAATCACCTCTAAAATATCTAAAAGGAATCAACTCTCCATAAAGAAGAGTCTCTGGCAGAGAAGAAATCCAGCAGGACCACCGGACGGGTAAAGGGAATGTAGAGGTGTGTTATTCTAGCTAGCTAGGAACACTAGTTATTATAGCTTTCCCATATAAGTATCCATTTCCGAAGATTTCTTCACCTGCTGTCCAGTCCGAACAGTTTGTAAAGTGGTGTTGTCAGGCATACAATGCATCTTCTTCCGAATCCCACAATCTGCACTCTCACCATCCAGATTGATAAAGTTTTCTAGTATAATTGTTATGAGGAAAGGTTCCCATGAGAACCCTCTTACCTAAGCTAAAAGACGCACTATAAGTTTCAATGCAGAAGCAAAGGCTAGTCAGCAAATATGAAGACCTATATCAAGTTAATTTTGGGCAACATTTATAAGTCTATGTCACCATTTGTTCTTTACAGCTTCTTGTTTCAAACTATTTTATTAGTTTTCAGAAAACAAACAGTATACAAAAAAAAACAGATTTGCTAATAAGTGATGATGATACATAGCAATAATAAGATGCAGAATGGTAAAATCAAGGTGCAAATAAGTCTATTCTTAGTGGAAATGATCTAACATGGGGTGAGAGGAACTAAATGAACATGATATTCGAGTCAGGACATTTCTAGGATGACCTCAATGCTAGGTTGTTGGACAGAATACTTTACTATGAGCAAAGGTGGAAAGAAAGCCTTCGGGCTAGTCACTGCACAGGCTAAAATATAGTTCTTGGTGCAACATTTTTGAAAAACACGCAATTATGAATGAAGCATTTCTAATAACATCTCTTCACTTATACATTTGTCTTAATGCAATATTTTGGTTTTATTTATTTGTTCTACTCAGGTGTATTTTTTGTGAGTAATTTCTAAAGCGTTTTCTCATTTGCATTTGAACGTGTTCTAAATTGCAATATTTGCATGGTAATTAAGTAGATTTTCTAAATATGTGGTAATTTCTGACATCATGGTATCTGCAAGCCATTGCTGGGCATGTCTGTCTTCTGTTTCAATGAACTTGCAAGCGACCTCCCACTTTGCCCACATTCGGTATCTACGATTCTTTTGCCACCATGCTGTACGGGTTGAGGTCCCATGTTCGTGGTGGATTGTGAGGTTCTATTCAAGCATGGCTTCCTTCTTGTCTGAGGTTTACTTATGTGGGCTGGTGCCAGGTCCAGACAGTGGCTCTGGTGTGATCCTTTGAGTGGAACCCAGCTGGAAGGCACACTATTGGCTCCTGGTGACGAAACATGGTTGTACTGTGACCCTATACAAGGCGAGGGGTAGGTTAAAATTCTGTTTCAATACGGAATACTTCTTCTTAGGGAACATTAACACATTCTTATTTGACTTTGTGACTGGTGAATGGAAAGAGGACTTGCAGTACCTGCTTAATATGCTATGGTTTTATCTAAAGTTGTGCTGCACCTCATTTGTAGGACGAATACATGGTCATCTGATAATGTTACCACATCGCTCTATGACACCAAGGATGCAGTGCTCCAATTCTAGGCTTTTCCTTTAGCAGTGATTGTAACTCCACAATTTAACTTAATCTCACAAGTCTTCTGTGTGATAGATATAGAACAGCTTCGTGCTTCGCAGCTATATCATAAACTAATTTTGTAACCTCATGTATATCGCTTCTTTTTCTTCTTATCTCGAGATAGCTTAATGTATCGGACCATACCTTTTTAGGTCGAGGACCGAGAAGGCTGCGCTTGCGCAGTCTCCGGGAGGAGAATTAATGCTTCTTAGTAGGGCTGTAGAACCCGCCTCCCTGCTCAGCCTGTCCTCCATTGGCTGGCTTCCTAAATGGAGGCTAGCCATTGGAGGAGAGAGCCGTCACTCGGATTTAGCCCCGTCTTTTTCGGATTCGGGGGCGTAAGTTTTGCTGTTCTTTAGACAGTGACGTCATGCGTCACGCAAAACCACGCCCCCGAATTGGAAAAATTTCGATGTTTGCAGCTGCCATTTTGGTTAAATCCAGGGTACTGCGTGTCTGCTGTTGTTGTGCTCTACTTGTTTTTGTTGTGCTTATGACCTCTAGCGCAGGGAGCGCTTTATTTGCTAAAAGCCGCTGCCCACCCGGCATTGCCCGCTAGCTTGCGGCCTCGAGGGTGCCCACCCCTCATTTGGACGGAACGGCACCCAACCGCACCAGCCTGCAGCGTACCTCGGAGTACGCTCCGTACTAGAAGCGTACAAAAGCACCCGGGTCCATATGCAGCGTACGCTTGAGGCAGGCGTACTAAGACCCGCATTGCCCCTTTGTCCCGCTCAAGGCGTACGGAGGCCGCACCACACCGGAAGGAGGTCGGGAGCCCACCCCGCCTCCACAGGACCCAGCGCGTCTCCAGGCTCCGCACCGGAGCGGGAGGGAAGGTCCGGTCGCATCACCGGAGAGCCCCTCCACGACAAGCAGAGTCCCCGCCACAGCAGCCGGTGAGTGTGGGCGCCTGGTGCAGCATTTGGCCGCAGAGCCTACCAAGGCTCCTGGGCACCAGAAGAGCTCAACAGGTAACTGGCGCAGGGCATTGGGGTGGGCGGGAAGTAAACTACACTGCCTCACTCGATGCAGGCCGGCACTCGGCCTAAGAAGTCGCCTCACCGCAGAAGCCGTTATCACCAGCCTCCCGCCAACCCACCCGGCCCTGGTGTATGGCTGACATCCGGTTTTGGCAACCAGGCAAAGCTTGACATTGGCCTGGACAAGCCCCGACTCGGAAGCCGAGAGGAGCACCGGGGCTTGGATTCCGGTTCCCCGAGGCCTCCTCCATGACTTTCATGCCGCCGCCTCACACTGGAAGAGCTCAACAGGTAACTGGCGCAGGGCATTGGGAAAATGCGCTGAAACTTGGTATGTTGTTTGAACGTGAGCAGAGTCAGCCTCATGCACGATCGTTCTATACCCATTTAATGTTCAGTCTTCAGTACGGCTGTAAAATAGAGCGCTGCGCAGCCTCTTCTTTTGCTTCCTCTTGCTGTGTTGACACGGCATCAAAATGGCCCACGGATAAACGTGTCCCTCTCCTCTTCAAGCAGAAGCATCTGTCTCCTCTGCACACTCCACAGGCAGCAGTGCTGATCTCCTTGGAGCTGCAAGGTTGGAATTGGATCTCGGTAACAAATTCACATTTCCATGTGTTGGCATTCACAGCAAGGAGGAGATATTAGCTTACAGGTTAAAGGTTTGCCAAGCCCAGCATTGCAGTCTCCAGTCTGAATAGAATTTGGAGAACAGAACAGCAAAGGATTTTGTTGTGCCTGCTGCGGTTTTAAATAGGGCCATCGTGCTATTGAGTACACAGCGATGACAACAGCTTGAGGGTGGGGGCTATCATGAGTGTTGCACTTTATTTGGTTGTTTGTCTCTACCTTTCGTTCAACAGTTCATTTTGATAATACTGAGTTGTTGAGTTTATTCGGAGGTTGAAGTAAGTGAGAGCTAGCAGGAATGGTGTTCGTACACCTTTGTTATTCTTTAAGACCTGAATTTGCAGCATTCTTGAAAGGGCCATTTCCCACCCTAGGCGTCTGTTAATTTTGTGACTGCCTGAATTCCAAATTCTAAGCTTCTACTTATGGTATAATCCGATGTTGGCTATTACTCAACTTAAACAGGGCACCTTTAATTGAATTTATAAATAAGAAAAGGTGAACAAACACTGTCGAGTGTTTCCCAAGGGGGGGTTTTGGGCACAACATTGCTCCCTCTAACTTGGAATATTCAGCCTAGTGACTTTGATTTTACTATCAAGGAGGTTGAATATGCAATAGGCACCATCATTCCACAGAAAGCGGCTGGCCCAGATGGTATACCTGGTGATTTGCTAAAATCTGACACCTTAAAGTGGGGAAAACTCATCCATTCCCTACTTGTTGCTATATGTAGGGGCGCCCCTGTCCCCTCCTCGTGGAAAGGGGCGGAGGTGGTCCCTATTTATAAAAAGGGCCTTAGGGATGACCCGTCAAACTATAGGCCCATTAGCCTGTTGGATGTTAGCCAAAAAGTAGTTGGTAAGGTTCTACTGTTAAGAATCTTAAATTGGGTAGATGAAAACAAAATCCTTACAGACTACCAGGCGGGCTTTAGAGTAGGAACTGGGACAATCGAGCAAGCTTTTAGGCTCATGATGGTCTACTGGAAGGTTGTGGTCGTAGGCAAGGGCAATCTTTATCTCGCGTTTATCGATTTAAAGACTGCCTTTGACCTTGTACCCAGGGAGACCTTATGGACTGTACTGGCCGATATGGGGCTACCTCATTACTTGCTTGTGTTGCTTGTTAGGCTGCACGAAAACAGCTTTGCCCAGATTAGGTGGGGACCAGAGGGGGAAAAAACTGATAGTATCCCGGTAGAGAGAGGTGTGCGCCAGGGATGTGTTCTGGCTCCCACCCTCTTTTCTCTTTATATCAACGGGGTGGTTGAGCATCTTCGAAAACAACCTTCAGATGAACCATCCCTGGCTGGTGAGCGTATACCAACCCTACTCTTCGCGGATGATACGCTTTTAATATCTAAGACCCCAATTGGACTCCAAAGACTCCTTAATAACTTCCAATCTTTCTGTGCAGATCGCGGCCTGACAATCAACACAAGTAAGACAAAATTCTTGGTACTGAATCCTCCTAAAAAACCAGTTCGCCCTCCTATCCTGAATGCCGAACCGCTGGAAAGGGTTGAAGTCTTTGACTATCTTGGGATACGCCTCTCCCATAAAATGGACTGGACACCACACTTGGACAAAATGCTTTTAACCCACAAGAGAATTACAGGAGCTATTTTGAAAGAACAACGCTCCTGTAAAATAAGACCTATAGCTACTGTCCTAGAGATTTACTCGGCCAAAGGTGTCAGTTCTGCTCTTTATGGGGCCGAACTCTGGGGGTCATCAATCTCTGATGCTCTACCAAGATCTGAGAAGAAATTTTGTAGAGCGATCATGTCTTTATCACAGGGTACCCCCACGGTCCCGTTAATGTTGGATTTAGGATGTCGCCAAATTGATGATCTTGCGAAATTTCGACCACTCTTGTTATGGGCGCGGTTGTGGCGTGTGGAGGAACTTAGTAAATATGCCCAAGGCCTTGCAGAAATCATGTCACTACCTGGGTGGCATAAAATCAAATGGTTAAGAGACATGAAGCTGCTGCTGGCCAATTTGGGCCTTAATGAAGCGTGGACAAATAGATCTTCTCCGCCGAAGTTTACGCTGAAGAAACTTTACTGGTACTGGATTTCCACAAAAAGAAATACCAGTACCATCATTGGTAGACTCAGCGAGGACTTCTTGAAATTTAAAGACCAACCAAAACGGGAAGTGTATCTTGACATTATAGAAAAACCCTTTGATAGGGCTCTATATTTTAAATTTAGAGCAGGAACCCTTCCCCTTTATTCCTTTACCTCAGGCTGGAAATCATATGCGCAAACCACTGAGCTCTGCCCTGCGTGCTTAAAAAAATCAGAGACAATGGCGCATTTCTTCTTTGAATGCACAGAGTATGCAATTCCAAGGAGGGTCTGGCTTAAAAATTTATGTCGGCAGCTAGGTACTAACAGTCATGTGACAGCAATCAGGATTTTAATGTCTGACAGCCGCCCTACCTATGCTTGTGTTTTAGCCAAATTTTTATCATGGGCTTGGTCCATTCGTCTCAAAAGGCTAAAACTAATTGTTTAATTCATTTTTAGAAAAGTTACTCTTTTTATGAACTGCTAGTCAAATCTGAAAAGTATTTATATGTGGTTTACTGACTTTTTAAAATTATTGTGTATTGTGTTTTTGTGCTGCTTTTATGATAATTTCTTTTTATCGAAATAAAGCCTTTTTGACTTTTGAACAAACTCACTAGGATTGTAATATTTTATCTGGAGGTTGCACATCCCTCTATGTGCCTGCTATGCTTGACCTGGATGAATCCTTTCCAGAATGCTAGAATGCGGTCTCCTTTTCTCAGTGCCTAAAGACAAAGCTTTAGTACAATCTCTCCCTAAAGACCTATGGGTATGCGAGACTAAAGAGGGACATGGAGGTAAGAGGAGCATGTTTTCTACTAATTAATCTGGGAGTTTGTGCTTCTAGGAGGACAAAAGCATCCGGGTGCAATGAAACTCTGGTGAAGTTGTATGTATTATATTCCATTGCATGCCACGTCATAGGTGAGGCTTTCACTGCTCAAGTCATTCACCTAAGTTTGCTTTTCGGGCTGTCCGGTGAGGCCTCTCAGCCCTGTCGGATATGAGCTTGTAATGTGGATGCATTGTGCATTACCATGACCATTTTCTATTTAGTTGTCATGGGGAGAACGTCTGTGGGATTGGACTGAGCTGGGACTAAAGGTTCTAATACTGCTAAGTGATAATGTTTTCTACAGCAAGTAAAGCAAAGTGACTAAGTCACTGCCGTTTGTCTTTGATGACATTTGGGAGAGGAAGAGTAGTGTGTAGGAGTGTGTGCAAGGAGTATTTAAAAGTTAATCCCCCACAGTTTTCAAGCATTTGCGAGCGATTAAGCTATTGGCAATGCAAATGACAATGCCATTTATTTATGATTTAGAGAAAAAAAAGTCATGAGCAATGCCAATAGCGCTACCTTTAATAATGCCGAGACCATTGCATTGTAAATGCTTGTTCTTGTTATGCCTTTCTTCACTCTCCTAGAATAATTACATTTAATTAATGTAATTATTTTCAGGTATGTCAGTTCAGTTAGATGTACTGAAGTGAACCAGAATTCGAAGAATACATTAAATTGTTTAGCGAACACCTAGGATTGAAGATTGTGGTTTTTGCTGACCAAGTAATATGGTATCCTTATTGACAGTGCCCACTGCTGTCTGTGTACACTTTTGAAGGGATTTCAGTAATTAATCGAATGGTGTGGGGGACCATGTGCTACCTGTTTTGTATGTATGTGTGTGAGAGTGTGCGTTAAGTTGGTGCTGGTAATACGCGTGTGGTTCCTATTCTGTGTCTGAGGAAAGCCTGCCCTTTTTCAAACTCTCCTGTTATTTGCAGGAAAAACTGGCAATCCGATGTGCAAGTGGTACCTTGTAAGTATGTTTGGGAAGGCCCACTTCTTTGTAGTTATTGGTGGAGAAGGACTGCCATTCATTGCCTGCGAAGAGAAGGTTGTACCCTAAGCTCCTCCTTGTGCACGGTGCTCCCTCTCGCTTTATCCTGCTCCCTTGCACTAGTTTCAATCATTTAATTTTGTAAAGCAGCACACGCTTTTCTAACATAAATAACAGTTACAAGATAGGTGACAGCCGTGTGTGCTCCTCCGCACATGCACACTTTCTCATACTGATATATTCATTTTCTCTTCATCTGGAATTAGAGCTCCTTGTAGTTCCATGTTGTTGTTTACCATAATTGGTGATGAGACAGACTTCTTGCTGCTCTCTAATCAGCAGAACAAAAGCACGGAATTTTTAAGAATCTTTTGAAATTTCTTCTTGTTAAATGGGCTGTGAATCAGCTTAAATGAGCTATTGGCTTTGTTATTGTGTTTAACCATGTTGTAGAGCTGCCCAGCAGCTATGAAGCGGGGCTGAAATAAAAATTAAAAGTGCTGGATGCAATTTTTCTAAAAAAAAAAAAGAATATTTGTAACTTTTAACCATGCTGCAAAAAAAAATCGACAAAGCCAATAGATCTTGCATAGGCAAGACCTATTGGCTTTGGCAAAGCTTGTTCAAAAAAGATCAAGAATTAGGAGAACCTGCATCTGAATTGGAGTCTGTTATATTTTGATTGAGGCTAAAGATTAGATCTTAAAATTGTCTCTCTGAAACAGATATTAGCTGCCCTGGGGGCGATTAATAATGAGAGAACATCACAACAAAAAGTGCAGCGAATAAGATCTTCACGTTGTTAATGATGGGCCTTTGAACACATTTTCACATGTGCAGGAATGACATCATAGATCCACTCAGCTGAAACAACTCCACAAGTGGCCCAATGTCATACAGTGAAAAAGCATTGTAGATTAAAAGTTTGAGTGGATGAGGAGTGATTACTAACCCTCTTTTAAGTTGATTTTTACCAAAGTCTATCAACAGTTTAGAAAGCCTTTATTATAGCCTTAGAGCTGCTACAGCGCGGCTCCAGAAATAATTTCTAATCAATACTCACCATTTGCCTGAATCCTTTAAACACACAACCATTCGTCAGTGGGGCCCATAACACTGCACGTTTACTCTTGTACACTTACATTTGGCTTCAAGGCTTTTGGTGAATCACACTGGAGAAATGCTGTAACATTTGGTGGAGTGTCTAAAACCTATTTAAATCAGTTATTATTTACACCTATAGATTATTACACTTTACCATGGTTTTATTCAAACATTTAATTATTCAGACGCAAAACCATAGTGGCAATGGATCTGCTAGAAAGAAAATTATTCAGAAAAGGGGGTGGTGATGAACAGAGTGTCTGAATTAAGCAGACCACTCCAAAGATCAGGGCTTGATCCATCACCGTTATTTAGCTCACTGCCCCATCCCAGCTCAGAACCAGGCTATATGCAAATTAGTCTGTCCCTGGCCCAGTGCATCATGGGAACAGGGCAGACCAAACTACCAAGCCAATTCTTCACCAGAAAGGAGACAAGCTTCCGGGGACCAGTTTCTGCCATTCCAGGCGTCGTCGGCCCGGCTTGCTTGAATCCTGATGGAGCAGTGAGCAAGGGACTCATGTCTGAGTATACCCTTCCACGCTTATGGTGGACAAAATGATTCAGAAAAGGGGGTGGTGATGAACAGAGTGTCTGAATTAAGCAGACCACTCTTACCCAGTCCAAAGATCAGGGCTTGATCCATCACCGTTATTTAGCTCACTGCCCCATCCCAGCTCAGAACCTGGCTATATGCAAATTAGTCTGTCCCTGGCCCAGTGCATCATGGGAACAGGGCAGACCAAAGTACCAAGCCAATTCTTCACCAGAAAGGAGACAAGCTTCCGGGGACCGGTTTCTGCCATTCCAGGCGTCGTCGGACCGGCTTGCTTGAATCCTGATGGAGCAGTGAGCAAGGGACTCATGTCTGAGTATACCCTTCCACGCTTATGGTGGACAAAATGATTCAGAAAAGGGGGTGGTGATGAACAGAGTGTCTGAATTAAGCAGAACACTCTTACCCAGTCCAAAGATCAGGGCTTGATCCATCACCGTTATTTAGCTCACTGCCCCATCCCAGCTCAGAACCTGGCTATATGCAAATTAGTCTGTCCCTGGCCCAGTGCATCATGGGAACAGGGCAGACCAAACTACCAAGCCAATTCTTCACCAGAAAGGAGACAAGCTTCCGGGGACCGGTTTCTGCCATTCCAGGCGTCGTCGGCCCGGCTTGCTTGAATCCTGATGGAGCAGTGAGCAAGGGACCTGATGGAGCAGTGTTCATCACCACCCCCTTTTCTGAATCATTTTGTCCACCATAAGCGTGGAAGGGTATACTCAGATGTGAGTCCCTTGCTCATTGCACCATCAGGATTCAAGCAAGCCGGGCGGACGACGCCTGAAATGGCAGAAACCGGTCCCCGGAAGCTTGTTTCCTTCCCAGTACAAGAATTGGCTTGGTAGTTTGGTTTGCCCTGTTCCCATCATGCACTGGGACAGGAACAGACTAATTTGCATATAGCCAAGTTCTGAGCTGGGATGGTGCAGTGAGCTAAAAAACGGTGATGGATCAAGCCCTGATCTTTGGACTGGGTAAGAGTGGTCTGCTTAATTCAGGCACTCTGTTCATCACCACCCCCTTTTCTGAATCAGAAAGAAAATTAGGCGTAGGAAAATCACAAGACCAGCTTTTAAAATTCCATTTCCCCAATTTTATTAAAAGCAAAACTTTATTATGTCTGACATTTATGCATTAATAAATTCTTTATTCAGTAAAATCTTAATCTTTATTTCAAAATTATCATTTTATTTAGAGCTCAGGAAAAATCGCTTATTTTAGAAATCAGTTAAAGTTTAGCAAAGAACAGATAGTTAGTGATGTTAGGAGAGAATGAATTTGGAACTAACACCCTCATCTTATCCTTCCATCCTGCAAAGCAAACAAGTAAAAAAAATCATTAGAGTCTTACATCCAGGAATCGGTCATCAGTCGGGCAGCACTTCCAGTAGAAATCGAAAAAGCGAGCCCTTCTAAACAAAACCAGGGGTTTTTATACCTTAATTCCCTAACTTAATCTATCTAAAAAGTTACTATCACTACTTATTCAAACTCTGATTAGACAAATTCGGGGTGGGTGAGCATCATCTCACCATTACAACATCATTTTCTCGTTGGTTCAGCAGAAAAATAAAGGGTCTTTGTTTTAGGACAGTCCATAGCTTAGCTATTTCCTTAAGTTGAAACATCGACTCCCGTTCTCACGATCACAACATTCAAGCGTCCATGTCTGGCCCCCATCCTAGGTTCCGGGCCAAGGCAGCCTTGAACCTCCTCGAGCACAGGCAGTTCACTCTGACTTGCAGGTTTTGGCGCGCCTGCACTGTCCAGCTCTTGCTCACTGTTTACCCGAGCGTCCATTTTTATCTAGGCCTCAGAAGCCACTTTTGGAACTATCATAGAAACAAACACAAATTCATGTTAGTTATTGAATTTAAACCCATTCTGTTTACCTCCCACCATACTAATGTTTCCCCTTAGTTGTTACCTAGCAAATAAGCCACATAATGCGTTTTATACTTACATAATCGACCACTTCTTAGCACAAAAACGTATACAATAAGCACATTTAGTCTGCGTTTGTTTATATTTAAGCTGCGCATTAATTCATAACACAATAACAACACATATTAATTGATTAATTATATGACAACATGCAAGCAAAATTAGTACTCCCGTGTATAATAAAATGTGTGCATCTTATTCTAAGGTTGATTATTTTCACAAAACACCTTTAGTAAATGTTATCGTTATGGGACATTGACTTCAAGAGGGGTGCACAAAATTTTGCGTTTGCCACCTCGCTCCATCAGAGCCTGCCGTAGCGGAACGGGCCTTTAATGGCTGATTGAACCCGCTGTGTTGGCCTCTAAGGCTATTAGAACTTTCAACCCCTAGAGGGCAGAATGCTCTAATTTGTAAAAAAAAAAAAAGGTCTCACGGAGCCCAAGGGTGTTGAAATCCCCTTGGGCCCCCCGAGGCCTTTGTTCACAGCTGCTGTGAAGAATCATTGGAATGTTGATGCTTCTGTCCGCCGTTAGAAGCTTGGAGCACTCCATTGTTTCAATTGAGCGCTCAACATTCCAATGTTATAATAATAACTGTCATCATTATAACACATGTATGAAGAGAACAAACATGATTATGGCAACATTTCTGTGTTGATCCTACAGATCACTACAATCGGTAGACGCAGGTAGTCTGAGACATTTATACACCATTACATTGTAAGCTTATAAAAGTGCTGCATGTTACTTTGACACCCTAAGCCTGATTTGGAAATGACAGAGAAGTCCTGCATCTCATCTCAGTGAAATGGCAGCAAGCTCTAAAATAGAGCACATAGAAGACCCTCTGTTTAAAAACAAAAAACAAAAGAAGTGGTGGGTAACGCAGCAGTTGTTCCGGAGCTCCAGAGATGTTCAGCCATCTTGATTTTTCAGTTTGCAGATAAAAGGGAGTGAACCCCTTGTGAAATTTGCCAGACTTTGTCATCCACTGTAATCCGGGACTATGTGTAGGAAGCTAGTTGAGGAACCACAGAGAGTCAGTCCAAATTATGAATCAAAGTTGTTTAGTCCAGAAGAAGGTTACCCATGAGATATGAGCATACTTGTCAGTTCAAGAGCAACCAGCATCTGAGTACAGATTGCATGGTAACTCCTGAACTGTCTGCAATATTCCATATTTTGTACAAAGATTTAAAGGCAGAGTTACGGTAAATAATAAAGTAAGCATATATTAATAAAAAGAACATTTCGCCATTACTTCCTTACCCACCTTCCCTCTTAAGAAACAAAATAAAACCACAAGGATAAATCCAAACAAATTGTGATCTAGTAATCTGTCAGAGAATTTAATGTATCAGGTGCTGCGTATCTTACGATTTTGTTCACGATCCTTACTATCCTTACTACACACCAGAGTAGCAGTACATGTCTCAACAACCTGTGGATGAAATCATCCTCTGATTCTGAAGAGTCGCAAAACCAAAAGCATGACTGTTATCAGCCAAAGCCACCGCTTTACTTGTGAGACCAACCCCAGTGTCAGTGGACAACATTGAATCTGCTCTATCCCCCACAAGTTCACCCATACTAGTACAAGTGTGTTAAAAAATTAATGCTTTTGCATTCTTGGTTTTCAATTCCAACACAAAACCCCAGAAGAACCTGCTATCCATATATCCACCTAGAGCCGTTTTGGTGAACTGTTCAACTAAATATATAAACCACTCTGATTATATCGCAAGTAAATCTACCCAGTTTCTTCTATTAACTTCTTTGTTTCCTACACTAAAAGTTATTCTGCAGGCCGCACAGTCCAGAAATACACTCTTAGGCCATGGCTGTTCTTTCAGAATTCCAAAGTTCAGAATGAAAGACTCATTTAGACCCTGTCAGGTGGCTTGCTACCCACTGGGTCTGCAGAGGGTCTCGCCCCAGGAAGAGAATTACTCCTCCATTTAGAAACTTTCATCTGCCTGTCGAGGTTCCCTTTTCTAAAAGTGCATCCGTCTGTGCTGCAGATGCAGTTTAAGTAAATCTGCTTGTTTAGTGGTCTGGTGCAAGGACTTTTTGAGGCATGGGCAAAGTGATTAATCTCCCGGGGTCCCCAACTTCTAAGGGGCCCATTAAGAAAGTGATTATTATCTCTATAGAACCTTTGTCTATTTCTCTATCTAATGGCCTGATTACGATTTTGGCTTCGGCGGTCTTACCACCATACCGCTGTGGCGGCGGTCCCAAAAAGACAGTGGCAGTGGGCTCCCGCTTACCATAGTACAATGTCACCGATGGGACAACGGCAGTGTTTCTGACTTTGGAAAAGTAAATTTTGCCATGTTCTGTGTCCCTACGTGTTCCCCATTTTATGTTATATGTGCATGATTAATATGCATATGTATTCCCCATGATCGATTAAAGACGCAATTACAGTTGTGTCCAACTCTAGTATGCCAGTTTCCAGTCCTCGTGAAAGCTACGAGTATTAGGCCTATGTAAAGCTACATTGCCACGTTTCTCAGTGTGCACGTTATTTCATTGAAAGTCCCCGTTTCTAGGCCTCAAAAGGGCCCGGACTCAGATTCAGCTCCTGTCTCCTGAACCCTCTCCGAGGAGCGATACAGCCCCCACCTGTATCCCTGACCCTTCACTTACTTCCTGTCTCACAGTGCCCGGCTCGGCCTGGCTCTGCCTGCCAGTCTGCCAAGAGTATGTTATGATTCTAGTTATCAGTCCAGCTCTCCTTCTCTGCATTCCTAAGCTACTGAATCGCATCAATAGTTTCAGTCATCGTCTAGCCTTTACGTCTCCATGTAAGAGAAATACTGTATTTATGGTCATTTAATATTCCTCAACACACACTACATGTAGAATAATGCATGCACCAGTCTTAGTGTCTGTTAGCCTTTGCCCTGATAACTTTTGGATTCTATCAACATGTTCTCTAAACATCAGATACTAGATAGTGTTTAGGTACATGTCGCTCTGACTCTCCAGACTTTCGTCTCTCCTTCTAGCTCAGAAGTCATAGCCCCCAGCTTCTCCCTAGTAACACGTCATTGCCAGCTTGCGCGCACCACTAGGTTAGAGGTCCCGGCTCCTTAGGTAGCCCCCTCCATGTTTCCGCCCCATTTGTGACATATTCCGTTACGTTTACATCACATGTCTATGCATACGCCCTGTTCACGCCTCTTGTTACACCTACTTTCTGCCTTATCTCTCGCGACTGCTATAGGCCCTGCCCACTGCTACGCCTATTGTATTGAATACCATGTATTTTGTTTAAGTATATATATTTGTGCACTGTTATAAAAAGTTACCCATTCCTTTGTCCCTGCCCCGTGCAGCGCTGCCATCCTATTCCCGTGCAGGTTGTCCTGTTCCTGTCCTTTATGCTGTATTAAACCTGCAAACTCCTACTACCTCGAATCTTGACTCTTATTTATTGAGCTATCTGTTATTGTATATCTAGTCAAAAATAGAGGTATTATTTATTTATTTACCACATAATGGCGCCCGAACAGGGACTTGCCCTTTCCCCACGCGCCGGTGAAGCCACGCAAGCCCCCTGATCCTCTGCAGCCGTGACGGAACCATACCGGCCACGTGCAGATATTTCTGCTTCAAGTATCCCTCAGGCCCACGGAGGAGACGGAGGTTGCGGTCCAGCGTCCAGACGAGGCGGTGGAGGAACGCGGCGAGTCCCGACCAGAGCCCAAGCCGAGAGTTCAAGGTCCGAGGTATCCGGAGGCCCACCTGTAACTGAAGTCCGAAGTTCGTTCGTCCGTCGTCGTAGCAGTCCAGTCCAGTCCGAGGCCTTCCGTTCTTGCTGCCCGGTGAGTACCGTTGCTGGGGTAGTATCTAGACAGGGTCAATTGCATTGTCTCTGGTCCGTGGGTTTGGGTACACAGATCCAACACGAAGTGTCCACTTAGGTGGATGCGGGTCCTGACGTGTCTCTTTATGAGACCGGTAAGTTTCGTACTGTTTTAGCAGTGCATCTCGTTTCTGTTCTAGTCCGTTCTGTTCTCGAGAAATTCATGTATTCTGTTTCCAGTATTCCAGGTAGTATTTTGTCCGAACTGTTATTTTAAATGTCATTCATGTATTTCAATGTCGTGGTATGAAAGTGGTGTACCTTCAGTAATTATCGTGTTCATTGTGTATTGTAATTGTGTCTAGACTCCAGCCCAGTCATGCCATTGTTTTCAAAGTTACGTCAGTTAAGAACTAAAAAAGGTCTGTTAGAAGAAGCAGTTCCTGTCCCGCCTAGGGACAGTCCAGGTCATTTTATGTATCAAAAGCATGGCATAAGTGCCATATTATATCTAGATTTGTGGGTGGAGTACACCAAACAGTTAGAAGAAAAGTATAGATGGCCCGTATCGGGTACATGGGATGCCGAGTGCATCATGCGAGTAGAAGAAGCATTATGGAAAAAGAAAGCCAGACAGTCACAGAAAGATGCCATCGAGTTATGGCGCAAAGAATCTCATAAAAGAACCGAAAAAGAAATCAGAAAGTCAGAATTAAGTAGAGAATCCTTAGAAAGAGCCCAAGAAAGGGAATTAATCGAAATAGGTGAACGAGTTAAAACCGAACAGCCAGACAGACAGAGGAATGCCCTCATTAAGGGTATGTATCCTCTTCTTGCCGAGGGCTTGCCAAAAGCAACCCCGGAAGCATCCAGTAATTTTCCGCCACCCTTAGTTCCGACCAAGCTACGTCACAAACCGACCGCAGCTGATATTTTTCTCTCGTCCTATTTGGACGACACAGTCCCAGAATATGCAAATCCTGTTCCGCCAGCTCCTGTAAATAATGTAAATCCTGCTCCTCCAGTCACCGGGGCACCTGTTACAGCACCTGTTACGGTACCCCCGGTCCAGCCTACATTACAAGTACCCGCTACACTGGTCACTCTGCCAGCCCGAAGAGTATCAGTCGACGATTCCAGTTTAGGGGTCGCGGGAGGAGGTCCTCCGGGAACCCCGCCGCCACCCAAACGTGTAACGTCAGTCGAGTTACATGAACGTGCGTTACAGCGCACGCCCAAACATCAGTCTGTTGCAGATATCAGACGAGCTCTTACCGAATGCCGTTATGATCCGGTCCCAGGTGATGATAGTATGGTTATATATTCATTACGTGTAAGACGGGTGACCGAGTATTTGGACACCCTACCGAATATGAAAGAAGATCTAGACAGAATGTATCGTTTCATTCGTACAGGACAAGATCCAGAAAGTATTGGTGAAGTCATGTCTCACAGAAAATCTGAGATCCAGTTCATGCTGTTAAAGTTTCTGATCAATTGTTTAATTAGGGAACAAGATTCCCCGACTAAAGATCCGACCGAAATGAAAATTCTGACAAAGTGGAGTGATAATATAGCCGAGGGTAAGCACAAGACACTCAATAGTATAGAGAGTATGTACAAGAAAATACGTAAAGAAATAATAAGGTTACACGAACAACGCAAAGAAGCTCTAGGAAGCGAGAAAGAAAATGACTCTCCTACTGAAGAGGTAGACGACGAGAACACCGCCAGAATAGCGTATGTAGGTAAATCTAGATTTCCAGACCGACATTTACGCCTAGAACACAAGAAAACTGTTCCTCTTCCAGCACCAGAACAAGGTTCTCTAGAACAAGTATTTCAAGCTACCGATCACATTCTGAAATCACGAATCGGTTATAGTGAGTTAAGTACCATGCATGAACAAGAACTAGCCCGATCAGCAGTCCGATGGATTACTGATTCTACCACTTTTCCAGACGAAATAGTGGCACAAATGTTTCTGAAACTGCCCCCAGCCGAGCAGCGACTGGTGGGTATGTATATGATCCAACACCTCATTACTCTGTATGAGGGTCAACATTCTGATCCAGGTCCGTTACATGATGTCCTGAACGAGTTACTCCAGTATAGATGGAAAGGTTTAGGCACCGACTTAATTAGTGTCATTCTAGAACAGCGCCACAAATATAGAACGTTCCTAAATCCGCATTTTGTTCATGTCTCACCTCCAGAAAGTAAACCCTTTTACATAGACAGACAGCATCCGTTACGAGAAGTACACCCAGTTAGGACACAGGGTGGTGAAATGCAACGAGTATTTGTTTACACCCCAGTTACCAAGATGGAACTCTTAGAAATGAAGAAGTTAATTCCCTGTCACGATAAAGATCCAGCAGGGTTCCACCGTGAATTAAAAGACATGCTCCGTATGGGAGAATACACGTATCCAGATATAATTAAAATGTTAAAAGTCCTGTTGCCTGCGGGCATATACGAAAAACTCAAGGAAAAGGATTGGGAGGTGGGAGAGAAAAAGATCGATTGGACAGCTCTAGAAGCTGAAGATAAGATACGAGTACCAGGTACCGGTCTTGGAGACAAATGTAAAGAATTACCAGAATTATTAATACAAGTTTTGCCTAGATTATTAGCCACGAAAAAGGAAGACTGGGATGCAATCTCAGCATGTAAACAGAAACCAGACGAAGATACTAGTGATTTTTATTCTAGATTTGAGAAATGTTTTATAATAAACAGTGGTTTGAAGACGAGTAGCGAGTCATACCCTCATCTTTTTGTTACTAAACTAGTCGAGAATTCAAGTCCACAAGTTAAGAATAGAGTTTTGAAAGTCGAAAGTACTTGGCAAGCTAGTACCCCGTCCCAGATGCTCCAAATGCTCCAGTATCACCAGAATAGAATCAGAGAAGAGCAAGAACACGAGAGAAGACGTATGAAAGACACGAAAATGAAAGTACTAGTTGCCCAATCTGTTCCACAAGACAGTCAGAAGAGGGGTCCGAATCAAGCCAGTCATCCTGCAGCTCCCGTTAAAGGGACATGCAATTATTGTAAACAGCCAGGTCATTTCATAAACGAGTGTGCAGTTCTGAAACACAATATAGCCACTGGTAAAACTAAAGAAAGACCACGTCCGCCTAGACAAGAACAAGTTTCACAGACTTCTCAGTCACCACAGAATGCACAACAGACAGTTCCAGCACCGCAGCCTATAGCTGCAACACAGCATGTTACACAGCAGATGTACCAGTATGCACAATCCGAGTATCCAGAGTATCAAGCGTATTCATGAAACAGCCTAGAGAGGGAGGTAGGCTTGCCTCTCATCGAGATTCCTGTAGATCAAGAAGGTCCCTACGTACACAGTCAAGTATTAGGGAAAGACAGAAAGTTTCTGATTGATACAGGGGCAAGTAGGACTACCATTAGTCACGACGAGGTTCCAGGGGCTCCGCTCTCAGGCTCTAGAAATGTTTCCCTTGGATTTTTAGGAAAGCCTATTGTAAACGAGATATCAAAGCCAGTTACTCTAGAAGTAGGTCCATTGTCCCGAACTACTGATCTATTGCTTACGAAGTCATGTCCAGAAAATTTGTTAGGCATTAAGACACTGAAAGAATTAGGTGCAGTTATTTGTTGTTCCCCAGAGGGAATACGTTTGTTTTTACGTGACTTTAAGGGTCACTATGTTCTACGAGATTTTGATCCGAGATTGTCTAATGTCCCGCAGCATCTATGGGCGCAAGGTCCAACTGATGTTGGTTTCATGCAAATCACACCCCATCGTGTGACTCTCAAGCAAGGTGTAGTGTTACCACGAATCAGACAGTACAGATTGCCACCTGAGGCTGTAGCAGCCTTATCCAAAATTATTGACGAGCTCATTGCTCAAGGAGTAGTTGTAGAAACTGACTCCAATGTATGTAATTCTCCTATCATTCCAGTCATGAAACGTACTGATCCAAATGCACCCCCAGTATATCGATTAGTGATTGACCTTCGAGAACTCAATAAATGTATCATTCCCCAGTACCCAGTTGTTCCAGATATCTCATCTCTATTGACAGCTATTGATCCTGAGGCAATATTCTTTACCGTAATCGACCTCAAGAATGCATTTTTCAGTGTCCCCATTCATCCAGACAGCCAGTACCTTTTCGGTTTTTGTTTAAATGGAAGGAGCTATAAATTCACACGAGCTCCTCAAGGTTTCACAGAAAGTCCTAGTATTTACAGTCAAGCACTTAAGAGACAACTAGACAATATTCACATGCCAACTGACACTGCCCTGCTCCAGTATGTCGATGATCTACTGATCACAGCCCGTTCTGAACGTGACTGCGAGCGAGCATCACTTACAGTTCTGTATTTCCTAGCCGAGATGGGGCACAAGGTGTCCCCTTCAAAGCTTCAATTCTGTGTCCAGCAAGTGATCTACTTAGGCCACTTACTGTCCAAGTGGGGTAGGCAGTTGACACCCGACCGTATCCAGTTAATAGCGAGTCTTCCACAGCCCAAGACACAGAAGGAGGTACGTGCTTTTATCGGCCTTACTTCTTATTGCCGACAATGGATTCCTCAGTATGCATTTCTAGCCAAGCCACTGATACAGTTAACGACACAGGAGGCAGCCGTATCGACTGTCCTCCCTTGGACATCTGAACATACACTTAGTTTTAATGAGTTGAAGAAAGCTTTATGCCAAGCTCCCGTTCTAGCTACACCGAACTACAGTAAGCCTTTTACACTTTTTGTCACAGAACGCGAAGGTACTGCATTATCTGTTCTCACACAAGATCAAGCCGGACAATACAAGCCTTGTGCTTATTTTTCGAGCACACTAGATCCAGTAGCCCAGGCTCTGCCTGCGTGCCTCAAGTCAGTTGCAGCCACAGCACTAGCTATTAGACAAAGTGATTCCATAGTGTTAGGACATTCCCTGACAGTACAAGTTCCACACTCCGTGGAAGTTCTTTTAAACCGAACACAGACTCAGCACTTGACAATTGCACGTTTGACAGGTTATGAACTGACACTGTTCCAGCCACACATAGAAATCAGACGCTGCAACGTTCTAAATCCTGCTACACTGTTACCGTCAGTTACTTCAAATCCTGCCACACATGACTGTGTGGAAGTAGTTAACACTATGACTAAGCCGAGACAAGACCTGACAGATATTCCATTACCAGATCCCGACCTGACACTTTATGTGGATGGTTCATGTATGAGAACAAGTACAGGAGAACTAGTAGCCGCGTATGCAGTGACTACTGACACTGAAGTTATTGAAACACACCATATTGACACCCTGTCTGCTCAAGCAGCAGAGCTAGTTGCTCTGACTCAAGCCTGCATACACGCCAAGAACCTGAAAGTTAATATTTACACAGATTCACGCTACGCATTCGGAGTTGTACACGACTTCGGAGTGCTCTGGCAGGAAAGAGGTTTTATGACTTCTCATGGAACCAAGATTCAGCATGGTCTCCTTATCCAAGCTCTGTTAGATGCAATACATTTACCGACATCTATCGCTATCATGAAGTGCAAAGCACATACTAAAGTTACTGACATTATTTCCCAAGGAAATGATCTAGCAGATCGAACAGCCAAGCTTACAGCACAGACACCAGACATACCAGTTAACAAGACACCGACATCCACTCTAGAACAGACTACTTGTATGACAGTTAAGGACCCTACTCAAGATGTCATAGATATCCAGTCACATGCTACTCCTGAAGAAATTAAGAAATGGTCCGAACAAGGAGGGGTCCAGACAGATCAGGGATGGGTGACGAAGGGAAAGGCCACATGGTTTCTCCCCGACTCTATGGTTCAAGTCATTATCAATACCGCACATAGTCCAGCACACTTAGGAGAAAAAGCCATGATAGACAGTATCCAGAACATTTGGTCCAACAAGCATTTACGAGCTGCAGCCAAGCAGAAAGTCCGTACCTGTATGATATGTTGTCAATTCAATCCAGGTAAAAGTGTCCCGGTGGAACAAGGTGGATTCCAGCCCCCTGACCACCCTTTTGAGGTCCTCCAAATGGATTATATTCAGATGGAGCGATGTCGAGGTTTCAAGTATGTCCTTGTAGTTGTATGCGCTTTGTCCAGGTGGACAGAAGCATATCCAGTCCCAGATTACACAGCCGCGACCACTGCCAAGCAGTTGGTTCGTGAATTCTTCCCCCGTTATGGACTCCCTAGGGTCGTGTATTCTGATAACGGCCAGCCATTCTCATCCGAACTTATGAAGCACGTTTCCCTTTTGTTAGGGTACCAGTGGAAGTTCCATTGTGTAAGCCATCCTGAAGCAGCAGGTCTCGTAGAGAGACATAATCAAACCCTGAAAATCCGTATTGCCAAAGTCTGTCAAGAAAAAGGTGTAGATTGGTTAGTAGCTTTGCCAGTCGCCCTATTTTATATGCGCATGGTCGCACATTCCAGATCAGGTCTGTCCCCTTATGAGGTCGTATTCGGCCGCCCCCCGAACATGTGGGGTACACCTAGACCCCGAAGTATTACCGATGTATCCAGTAATATGCTGACAGATTACCTAGCTTCCTTGATGTCTGCCCTACACTCTTGTCGTTCACAGGTTGCCGCTGCATTTCCAGACAATACCGAGGTGAAACCGCATGAAATCGTTCCAGGAAGTCTAGTGCTTGTCCGGAATTTCGATCGTTCAAGTCCGCTGGAGCCTCGCTGGAAGGAGCCAAAGTTAGTCCTTTTGACCACCCGCACTGCCGTCAAGTTGGAAGGCAGGAAGGGGTGGGTGCACCTGTCGCATGTCAAGAAATTTCACGGACTCCGACTAAAAACTGTTTCCAAGAACATTTCCAAGGATTGTCAGGATTTTAAAGACTGCCAAGATACTATTATCAAGGACTGTCCCGCTATTGACTCTGATTCAAAGCCTCCCCTGTTAGAGAAAACTCCGCAGCAGGAGTATAAAAGTAAGCTACGGTCTAGTAAAATAAGTCAGCCAGTTTAATTGTCTAAGTCCTCCCCTAGGTGAAACGGTTAGACAGGTATCTGACATGTATGAGATAGACCCCCATAGTGAGAGAGTTAGTCAAAACTCTATCCGATGTATCGTTTTTCTAAGTTTTATATTGTTTTTGAGTTTGATGATTACCTGCACGAGTTATGCATTTCATTTATGTTTTCCAATTTCTCATGTAAATATGTTTTCTAATGCTACAGTAGAGCACACATTTAGTGATCTGCCTCCTCACGAACTATCTTATCGTCTTGCTATGCGCAACAATACCTTTATCCGTATGTTGCATTATTCACACCAGACCAGCAATGCCACTAATTGTTGGGTGTGTGGTCGACTCCCCCCTTTCCAGACACCGAAGGGAGTTCTGCCACTGTTTCCTTATCCGTTTTCACATAATGGTTCATGTGGAGCCTGGTCCATGTTAACGTCATCCTCAAATGATATGTCCTTTCTGAACAGTACATGTTTTCCAGACAAGCAAGGTCTTCCTCACAGAACAGGGTTAGATCTAGAAAATGAAGTTTATAATTTAGGTAATTATTCTTCGAATTTTATGGTCCTGAATGTTCAGTCTGATCCTACTCCAGACTTACCTGCTATTTCAGTACTACCAGTCAAAGGCGAATTATGTGTCAGAAATAATGGTTCCGCACATGTAGGACATAGTGATTGTACTACTATTGTCAAGTATAGTGACAGTGGGAAATCTATTTTCAAAGCTTCACGTCATTCTTATTTTGTTTGTGGTCAGACCGCATATGTTCGTCTGCCCCTCGATTGGGATGGAACCTGTTACATTGCCTTCCTACTGTCACCAGTTTTCCTAGCCCCGTCCGATTATCACAGAAACACACATCTAGTACACATTAGACATAGAAGGGAGATCGAGTCCCCGATTGTCGATCAAACTGAAACTGCTCTAGAACAGTATACAGATTTCAATAAAGGATTCTTCTTCTTTATAGGACCTATCCAGAATAGTAAGTTAATACGTAGATTAACCAGAACCCTTGAAGCAGTAGTGAATGAGACTGCCTCTGCTCTAGGTAACTTAACCGAAGAGCAATCTGCTATGAGATTTGTCGTGCTCCAAAATCGTCTCGTTCTTGACGTCATACTGGCCGATAGAGGAGGAGCATGTAGAGTCATCGGATCTAGTTGCTGCATTTTCATTCCTAATAACGCGCCGTCTGTTTATTCAGCTATAACCAGACTTCATAAAATTGCCCATCAGTTACACCAGAATCCAGGCACCTGGACATGGTCCGGTTGGTTTTGGAGTATAATTTCTGCCTGGGGATGGAAAGTATTGTCCTTTCTAGGTATTGCAGTAGCGATCATATTCAGTTGCTGCCTCTGTATACAATGTGGCCCTGCGATTTGCGGCATTTGTGCTACCTCTTGTATTCCTAGTCCCAAGTCCCGTCCTAGATCCCGTTCCAAGAAATTTCGAGACGAGCAAATGATACTGTATGAAATGATAGATGGTATCATGAATATCGATGTTTCCTGATGGAAACGTAGTGACAAGGAGGGAATGTGGAAAAGTAAATTTTGCCATGTTCTGTGTCCCTACGTGTTCCCCATTTTATGTTATATGTGCATGATTAATATGCATATGTATTCCCCATGATCGATTAAAGACGCAATTACAGTTGTGTCCAACTCTAGTATGCCAGTTTCCAGTCCTCGTGAAAGCTACGAGTATTAGGCCTATGTAAAGCTACATTGCCACGTTTCTCAGTGTGCACGTTATTTCATTGAAAGTCCCCGTTTCTAGGCCTCAAAAGGGCCCGGACTCAGATTCAGCTCCTGTCTCCTGAACCCTCTCCGAGGAGCGATACAGCCCCCACCTGTATCCCTGACCCTTCACTTACTTCCTGCCTCACAGTGCCCGGCTCGGCCTGGCTCTGCCTGCCAGTCTGCCAAGAGTATGTTATGATTCTAGTTATCAGTCCAGCTCTCCTTCTCTGCATTCCTAAGCTACTGAATCGCATCAATAGTTTCAGTCATCGTCTAGCCTTTACGTCTCCATGTAAGAGAAATACTGTATTTATGGTCATTTAATATTCCTCAACACACACTACATGTAGAATAATGCATGCACCAGTCTTAGTGTCTGTTAGCCTTTGCCCTGATAACTTTTGGATTCTATCAACATGTTCTCTAAACATCAGATACTAGATAGTGTTTAGGTACATGTCGCTCTGACTCTCCAGACTTTCGTCTCTCCTTCTAGCTCAGAAGTCATAGCCCCCAGCTTCTCCCTAGTAACACGTCATTGCCAGCTTGCGCGCACCACTAGGTTAGAGGTCCCGGCTCCTTAGGTAGCCCCCTCCATGTTTCCGCCCCATTTGTGACATATTCCGTTACGTTTACATCACATGTCTATGCATACGCCCTGTTCACGCCTCTTGTTACACCTACTTTCTGCCTTATCTCTCGCGACTGCTATAGGCCCTGCCCACTGCTACGCCTATTGTATTGAATACCATGTATTTTGTTTAAGTATATATATTTGTGCACTGTTATAAAAAGTTACCCATTCCTTTGTCCCTGCCCCGTGCAGCGCTGCCATCCTATTCCCGTGCAGGTTGTCCTGTTCCTGTCCTTTATGCTGTATTAAACCTGCAAACTCCTACTACCTCGAATCTTGACTCTTATTTATTGAGCTATCTGTTATTGTATATCTAGTCAAAAATAGAGGTATTATTTATTTATTTACCACATGACGGCGGGGAATATTTTTTCATATGAGTCCATGCAGGTGTGTATATCTTAACCGCACAGGTGCTAAATGTAGACATATGCATGACACCATTGGTAGAGTCCGTACTATATGTACTCTGTCCAGTCAATGGGTAAATGGTACAAAACGGACTTACCTAGATTTTGGCAGCAACCGGGTCATTTTTATTCTGGGTCAAGATGGTGTTGCGAAGGGGGGCCTGGGAGGAAGGGATCCACGTGGGAGACTGAAGGGAAGAAGAGGAAATGGGTGAGTATGCAGCCCAATTCCTTCAATTTCGTAAACTCGAAGCATGCAGTCTTCCTGCCACGGTCAACTCGATGGAAAGCCAACTTGTAAATCCAACGGCGGTAAACTTGTTTGTACCGCTCTCTGGTAGCTGCATTCCCCATGCCACCATCAAGGTGGTTTTTCGTTATGCAAACTGCCAACATTGCGACGGGGAATCCTACACTGCTGTGTCGGCTGTACCATGACCTCCAAACTCATAATCAGGCTCAAAACCTCTCTCCCTCTACCTGTGACTCTGTCTCTCGTGACCCAGTGTCACTTTAAGGATGTTTTTGAGGTCTTGGCAAGACATATTTCAACTGCTTTAACAGACTCTGTTTCTGAAAGTTTAAAATGTAATTCAGCATTGTTTGGCATATTAGCAGGAAATAGATTATAAACTTCAAAGTTGCTCTGAGTAGATGCCCCCAATGTATGTCTTTCATTGATCCCCCTAAAATACTTGAGATGACACTGGTCTGCTGTATGTGGTGTTGCAGTCTGCCCCTGATGTTAAAGGAATTTTCTCCTTATGTATCAGCAACATTTTTCTTTTTACATGCCTGTGGTGGTCTTGGAAATGAAAGATTAGTGGTGGACCCGCCACCCTAAGTAGGACGGGGTATCTGCCATTGTTGCTTGTTGGCCATGGGTCGTACTGGCTTCCAGTTCAGGTGTTTCTTACATCATAGGCAGCTGAGTTGCCATCTGCAACCGTGGGTTCGGTGGAACGGGAGCAGTACCGTAAGTTAATGTCTTAGTCATCCTCCATTGTAAGGGTTTTTTTTATCCAGAGCTTGGCACTTTTTATGAACTTACCATCCTGTCTCAGATTGTTAAAAAATATTAATCACTAGCTCTTGATTAGCAGAACACCTACAATCAGTTTTGCGCTCAACAAGTTTTCGTTCCATAACTTATCCCAGTATCAGACATATCATGAGCAGGATTTATTTATTATAAACTTGCTAGGCTTATCAGAAAGAATTCTATCTAATGTGTTATAAACTCTGCGTATAGCTAGAATGTTAAAAAATAAACAAAGTGAAGGACTTAGAACTATGGCAGTTTGAGACCTACAGTTGGGGATTCGTGATAGGGGGGAGTGTGATTCTCTTAACAATGTTTCCTTATTTTCTTTTATGAACAATAGCAGAGAAATGGTGTAGGCTGAACATGGTCTTGTAATGAACTCTCATTGAAAAACAAATCTAAAAAATTAATTACTTCTGAAAGTGAATAAGAATATCGCTATCCGGTCCCTAAGGTAGCGCGCATTCACACAGCGAAACACGTTTACTAGAACAATAATCTTTGAAAGAAATAAAGGATTTGAATGATGTAAAGAAAATACATTTTAATTTTTGGACTGATTTGTGTGGAGCATTAATCATTGTGTGACAGTTTTAGGTGCCTATAAACAGCAAAAGTCACAAATAAGCTGGACTACCTGAACACAGTCTATCCTGGGATCAACAAAAAACGTACCAGAAGGCTGCAGACCACTCTGCTGCCGGAATCACTCTCAACCTGCCATGCTGCACTCACATCACACAGCACCTGAAGGAGCTCTTCTGGCTCCCCATTCAGAAACCAGCACAATTTCAACTCCTCACCCACACTTTCAAAGCACTACATAACACTGGACCAGCATTCCTCAACAGTCTCGTCGACTTTCGCAAGCCTTCCAGACACCTCCGTTCATTCAGACTCCTAACTACACAGATCCCACGCATACAGAAACCAGATCCGGCAGTCTAGCTTCTTCTTACATCACTCCAAAAGCATAAAACGACTTGCATCTATCTACACGTAGGAGCCTCCTCCTCACTTCTTGAATTCCACAAGAAGCTGAAAACCTGGCTTTTCGAGTAGTCTCACTAGGCCCTTATAAAAGTGGGCCTAGACTCACACCTGCTTATCTCTAGGATATCCTCCAGGGCTATAGTACGCACTACAAATCTGCATAACATACCAAGGGCCAGATTGTATAAGAACATCACCTATAGGGAAACCAGTACAGGATTTGAATAGCACAAAATCCACCAGGCCATTTTTTTCCATCGCCCCTCATTAAATACTGATGCCATGTCAGCAGAAATAAATATATATATATATATATATATATATATATTACAAAACACAAGTCCGGTGTCTGGCCAGTACCTGCTCACGAGCGGGTCGTCGTTGGGGTCCCGGCGGCCCAAATATCCAAAAGAAATTTCCCATATACAAGGAAACGTTACGACAACACTCCAGAAGTTGCTGTGCTTAAGAATTTATTTGGCAGCAAAACAAACAACGCGTTTCACCAACAGGCTTGATCACGTTTGTCTAGGATACACAATCTCAGTCCTTTTACCATTAACACAATCTAAACATAGAAGAAGGACTTTCGTGAACACCCCCCAGTGCATAATAATAAAGAGCGGACATGTTGGAGTAGTATATTATACGATCACGATGCAGCATAATTTCAATTGATGTCAAATAAGAAAATCAAAAGAACCAAAAACATCAAGGTTATACATGTTCACTTAATTCCGCCATCATTACATCCTGAAAGCCAAACATAATATTCCAAAGTGTAAAAAGAAAGAAAAGCCATATTTACAGATAGGTAATCTCCTACCCCCATTATTTGAGTTTCTAGTGAATACCGCCCAAGTGGGCTATTGTTTTCAAAAAACATCAAGCACGACTTCTTGTCTATAAGTTCCGCCCCAGTGGGCATAAAGTGCTATTGTCATATTTACAAATATAAACATGGTCTTAATTAAATGACATCCCATCAGGATGTTGGCTCAATCTGGATGGCAGTTACATACAGGATATTGGTTCAGCAACCTCTCAGGCTTTGTCTTATGGCAATGCATCACAACGACCGTTCCTCATTAAATTATCAATGGCTCCTGTCCAGGAATATCAACTCCACTAGTCCCAAAGTGCATAGCATCTGTGAATTAATTAAAAACAAGGTGGTATTTACAATTGAGGCGTGTAATGCTTGCGGCTTTCTGCGGACATGCTGATAATAAACATACAAAATTCATATAATGCATTCTATGCTTCAATTCTATCAGCATTTCATTCTGAGTGTCAGATCATAATGGTTACTTTTCTAAGTGAACAGACAATTCCTCATGGTTATTCAACCCCTGTGGGTAAGTACACTCAAAATCAATGATCATTCTTGATTCTAGCTTTCGTAGACATGTGGTTCTATCTCCCCCCGTGGGCCTAGGTCTACCTTCTCCAACACCACCATTTTGAGTAAATTTTCATTTTGGTAGTGTTGTTCAAAGAAGTGCCTCGCAACTGGGTACTGTGCATTATGATTTTTTATGGCCCTCATGTGTTGGAGCACTCTCTCCTTTGCCTTCAGAGTCGTGCTCCCCACATACCACTTATTGCAGGGACAGATTAACAGGTACACACAATACATGGTGTTGCAAGTCAGGGTTTTGCGTATTGTAAAGGTTTTGCCCGTGCTAGGTACCAAGACTTCCCTGCGGTTCTCACTGTTACGACACGCCTTGCATGATCTACAGCATCTAAATCCTGGGATGTCTTTGGTTTTGCTTGCTCCAACCACTGCATTGGGACTTAGTTCATCCCTCAAGGATTTGCTCTTTCTGAAAGTAACCTGGGGGTGATCTTTCAGGTGTGGCTTCAGATGTTGATCTGTCAACAGTACATGCCAATGTCTGTTCAGGATCTTACTCACTTCACTAGACTGGCTTGAAAAGGTGGTTATAAACCTGATCTTAGATTCAGTTTCTGTGTCTGCATTAGTGTTA
This sequence comes from Lissotriton helveticus, assembly GCF_964261635.1. Classification (NCBI taxonomy): domain Eukaryota; kingdom Metazoa; phylum Chordata; class Amphibia; order Caudata; family Salamandridae; genus Lissotriton; species Lissotriton helveticus. The sequence continues at coordinate 92,990,925 of NC_136058.1, forward strand.
AGGAGGTCCCTCCTTAATCTAGCATCAGCTTTCGCCACTGCCCCCTGTATGGTTTTATTGCTTTAGCCCCTTTCTCTGAAACGTGTTATCATCCTTGTTTTCTCTGTCTCAAACTGCTCACTGGTACTGCAGTTGCGTTTGGCACGTAGCAGTTCCCCATAGGGGATACTATCTACTAATTGTCTAGGGTGTGCACTTCTTGCATTCAACAGACTGTTGCCCGCCGTGCTCTTTCTGAAAAGACCAGTGGTCACCTTTGTCCCCTGTATCTCTACCAGCACATCCAAAAACTCAATTCTGGACGTATGTATTTCCGCTGTGAATTGTAAGTTCACAGTATTGTTATTGAGCTGACGCACAAACTGTCTAGCCGATGCTTCTGAGCCATTCCAAATCATAAAAATATCATCGATAAACCTCAGCCACAGGACAACCTGGTTGTTAAAGGCGCTTAGTTCATTGGACACCTGCTCCTCCCACCACCCCATGAAGATGTTAGCGTAGCTGGGGGCGAAGCAGGTGCCCATCGCCGTGCCCTGTGACTGACGGTAGACCAACTCATCAAAAATAAAATGGTTATGCGTCAGGCAAAACTCAGTCAAGTCCAACAGCATATTGGAATGTTCCAAGAATGCAATAGATCTTGCTTTTAAAAAGTGTCTCACCGCCTGTAAACCAAGATCATGTTTGATACACGTGTACAAGCTGCTCACGTCCATAGTGACCAACACATAGGTATTCTCCCACACAATACCTTCTATGCTCTTAAGGAAATGTGTCGTATCTTTCAGGTATGCGGGTAGGGCTGCCACAAACGGTCTCAGGAAGTGATCTATATATTGGGATGTGCTCTCTAATAGTGAGCCTATAGAGGACACTATAGGTCTCCCTGGTGGTTCAGTAGCATTTTTGTGTACCTTCGGGAGAAGGTATAAAATCGGAATCCTGGGGTGATCACATTTAAGGAACAAATACTCATCCCATGATAACAAACCCTTGTCCAGGTAGTCTTGTAACTTGGCCTCAAAACTGATCTTAGTCGCTCTAAAGTCTGAAAAGGTGCTCAGTTCATAACAGTTTTTATCTCCCAACTGTCTATGCCCCTCCGCCAGATATTTGTACTTATCCAGAACCACCACATTGCCACCTTTATCCGCATTGCGGATAACAATACTCTCATCAGTTCTTAGACTCTTGATGGCATTATGCTGTTCTAATGTCAGATTTTTCTTATTGTTGGGCATACGTTCAGATCTCAATTTCTTGAGATCAGAAAGTACACCTTTCTCAAAAACTTCGACAGCCTCACAGGTGATCTGCGGAATAAATTTAGATTTAGTTTTAAACGTACTGCCTGGATTCACATGTGTGTCAACATATTCATCTGATAGATAGCTATTCCCCTCCACCACTCCTGATGAAATAACTTCCATAAGTTCAATGTCATTCAAATCCAGATTACTGGTAGAATTGCTTCCCCCAGTAGATGTAGGCTTAAAGGGGTGAGTCTCAAACCACTTCTTTAATTTTAGTTTTCGTGAGAAATAAAATAAGTCAATTCTGGTTTGGGCATAATCGAAGTTGCCAGAAGGGCAAAATGATAGTCCCAGGGCTAGTACCTCTTGTTCACAGACAGTTAAAATTTTATTAGATAGATTGATTACCGTCATGCTTGAGTCTTGTTTCCCCTTGTTGTCATTCCCACGGGCTGTTTTCCGGCGCTGTTGTCTGATTTTTGCTTTCTTGTTCCTCTGGGCCTTCCCCGATTTCCTCTGCCGCGTCCTCTTTGGTTTCCCTGTTCCTGTTGCTGTTCTGTCCTTCCCTGGTTTAATACCTGGAATTGCAATAAAAAACGCTTCCTTACTTCTTCTTGATCATCCTTGGCTGTGTCATTAAGGCCTGTCAGGCTCACATCCTGTAGACTACTGTCTGAAGCATCACTCTCTATTGGTTCAGCTTGTATACTTTGTGGCATGCCTTTGATTGATTTCTGGGTTGATTTATCATATAGTTGATCATACTTTCTATGGAAGGTCAAGGTGCGTCCGCACTGATAGTCTTTGTAATCTCTTATAAATTTTCTTTGTTTCTTTAAAGTTATTTCCTCTTCCAACTTCTGTAGTTTGATCTCCACATTTTTTGAATGGATGTCAAATGCCTCCTTACCCATTATTGGGATTATTTCTTCAATAAGAGCCTCTATTTGTTCCAGTAGTTTTTTGCGGTCTTTGAGCGCATATTTCACCAGGATGCGCATCATGATTGTGGAGCATGCTGTGGAGTTGTTAGACCATTCGTCCAGCATCTCTGGATCTGGATCCTCAAAGGTGGGTACTGTAAATATTCTCAATCCCCGCGGGGCTCTTCCTGCATCCAGGTAGCGCTGCAGTGATTCCGCTTCCCACCATTTGCCAAGCTCTTTCCTTTGGAGTTTTTCCAGTTTGAATAGTAAGGTTTGTACATGCACTTCCTTGCTCATGTGAGCCGCTTGCACTTTTGGATCTGACACTGTGCCCGTTTGCATGAAAAACAGCTTGTCCGCTGCCGCTTTCCGCCTCACATCCATTGCTGCCATAGTATCGTGTATCACGCACTTTTAGAATAGACAAGAAGTCGTGCTTGATGTTTTTTGAAAACAATAGCCCACTTGGGCGGTATTCACTAGAAACTCAAATAATGGGGGTAGGAGATTACCTATCTGTAAATATGGCTTTTCTTTCTTTTTACACTTTGGAATATTATGTTTGGCTTTCAGGATGTAATGATGGCGGAATTAAGTGAACATGTATAACCTTGATGTTTTTGGTTCTTTTGATTTTCTTATTTGACATCAATTGAAATTATGCTGCATCGTGATCGTATAATAGAACAAATAGAGGCTCTTATTGAAGAAATAATCCCAATAATGGGTAAGGAGGCATTTGACATCCATTCAAAAAATGTGGAGATCAAACTACAGAAGTTGGAAGAGGAAATAACTTTAAAGAAACAAAGAAAATTTATAAGAGATTACAAAGACTATCAGTGCGGACGCACCTTGACCTTCCATAGAAAGTATGATCAACTATATGATAAATCAACCCAGAAATCAATCAAAGGCATGCCACAAAGTATACAAGCTGAACCAATAGAGAGTGATGCTTCAGACAGTAGTCTACAGGATGTGAGCCTGACAGGCCTTAATGACACAGCCAAGGATGATCAAGAAGAAGTAAGGAAGCGTTTTTTATTGCAATTCCAGGTATTAAACCAGGGAAGGACAGAACAGCAACAGGAACAGGGAAACCAAAGAGGACGCGGCAGAGGAAATCGGGGAAGGCCCAGAGGAACAAAAAAGCAAAAATCAGACAACAGCGCCGGAAAACAGCCCGTGGGAATGACAACAAGGGGCAACAAGACTCAAGCATGACGGTAATCAATCTATCTAATAAAATTTTAACTGTCTGTGAACAAGAGGTACTAGCCCTGGGACTATCATTTTGCCCTTCTGGCAACTTCGATTATGCCCAAACCAGAATTGACTTATTTTATTTCTCACGAAAACTAAAATTAAAGAAGTGGTTTGAGACTCACCCCTTTAAGCCTACATCTACTGGGGGAAGCAATTCTACCAGTAATCTGGATTTGAATGACATTGAACTTATGGAAGTTATTTCATCAGGAGTGGTGGAGGGGAATAGCTATCTATCAGATGAATATGTTGACACACATGTGAATCCAGGCAGTACGTTTAAAACTAAATCTAAATTTATTCCGCAGATCACCTGTGAGGCTGTCGAAGTTTTTGAGAAAGGTGTACTTTCTGATCTCAAGAAATTGAGATCTGAACGTATGCCCAACAATAAGAAAAATCTGACATTAGAACAGCATAATGCCATCAAGAGTCTAAGAACTGATGAGAGTATTGTTATCCGCAATGCGGATAAAGGTGGCAATGTGGTGGTTCTGGATAAGTACAAATATCTGGCGGAGGGGCATAGACAGTTGGGAGATAAAAACTGTTATGAACTGAGCACCTTTTCAGACTTTAGAGCGACTAAGATCAGTTTTGAGGCCAAGTTACAAGACTACCTGGACAAGGGTTTGTTATCATGGGATGAGTATTTGTTCCTTAAATGTGATCACCCCAGGATTCCGATTTTATACCTTCTCCCGAAGGTACACAAAAATGCTACTGAACCACCAGGGAGACCTATAGTGTCCTCTATAGGCTCACTATTAGAGAGCACATCCCAATATATAGATCACTTCCTGAGACCGTTTGTGGCAGCCCTACCCGCATACCTGAAAGATACGACACATTTCCTTAAGAGCATAGAAGGTATTGTGTGGGAGAATACCTATGTGTTGGTCACTATGGACGTGAGCAGCTTGTACACGTGTATCAAACATGATCTTGGTTTACAGGCGGTGAGACACTTTTTAAAAGCAAGATCTATTGCATTCTTGGAACATTCCAATATGCTGTTGGACTTGACTGAGTTTTGCCTGACGCATAACCATTTTATTTTTGATGAGTTGGTCTACCGTCAGTCACAGGGCACGGCGATGGGCACCTGCTTCGCCCCCAGCTACGCTAACATCTTCATGGGGTGGTGGGAGGAGCAGGTGTCCAATGAACTAAGCGCCTTTAACAACCAGGTTGTCCTGTGGCTGAGGTTTATCGATGATATTTTTATGATTTGGAATGGCTCAGAAGCATCGGCTAGACAGTTTGTGCGTCAGCTCAATAACAATACTGTGAACTTACAATTCACAGCGGAAATACATACGTCCAGAATTGAGTTTTTGGATGTGCTGGTAGAGATACAGGGGACAAAGGTGACCACTGGTCTTTTCAGAAAGAGCACGGCGGGCAACAGTCTGTTGAATGCAAGAAGTGCACACCCTAGACAATTAGTAGATAGTATCCCCTATGGAGAACTGCTACGTGCCAAACGCAACTGCAGTACCAGTGAGCAGTTTGAGACAGAGAAAACAAGGATGATAACACGTTTCAGAGAAAGGGGCTACAGCAATAAAACCATACAGGGGGCAGTGGCGAAAGCTGATGCTAGATTAAGGAGGGACCTCCTTAACACTAATGCAGACACAGAAACTGAATCTAAGATCAGGTTTATAACCACCTTTTCAAGCCAGTCTAGTGAAGTGAGTAAGATCCTGAACAGACATTGGCATGTACTGTTGACAGATCAACATCTGAAGCCACACCTGAAAGATCACCCCCAGGTTACTTTCAGAAAGAGCAAATCCTTGAGGGATGAACTAAGTCCCAATGCAGTGGTTGGAGCAAGCAAAACCAAAGACATCCCAGGATTTAGATGCTGTAGATCATGCAAGGCGTGTCGTAACAGTGAGAACCGCAGGGAAGTCTTGGTACCTAGCACGGGCAAAACCTTTACAATACGCAAAACCCTGACTTGCAACACCATGTATTGTGTGTACCTGTTAATCTGTCCCTGCAATAAGTGGTATGTGGGGAGCACGACTCTGAAGGCAAAGGAGAGAGTGCTCCAACACATGAGGGCCATAAAAAATCATAATGCACAGTACCCAGTTGCGAGGCACTTCTTTGAACAACACTACCAAAATGAAAATTTACTCAAAATGGTGGTGTTGGACAAGGTAGACCTAGGCCCACGGGGGGGAGATAGAACCACATGTCTACGAAAGCTAGAATCAAGAATGATCATTGATTTTGAGTGTACTTACCCACAGGGGTTGAATAACCATGAGGAATTGTCTGTTCACTTAGAAAAGTAACCATTATGATCTGACACTCAGAATGAAATGCTGATAGAATTGAAGCATAGAATGCATTATATGAATTTTGTATGTTTATTATCAGCATGTCCGCAGAAAGCCGCAAGCATTACACGCCTCAATTGTAAATACCACCTTGTTTTTAATTAATTCACAGATGCTATGCACTTTGGGACTAGTGGAGTTGATATTCCTGGACAGGAGCCATTGATAATTTAATGAGGAACGGTCGTTGTGATGCATTGCCATAAGACAAAGCCTGAGAGGTTGCTGAACCAATATCCTGTATGTAACTGCCATCCAGATTGAGCCAACATCCTGATGGGATGTCATTTAATTAAGACCATGTTTATATTTGTAAATATGACAATAGCACTTTATGCCCACTGGGGCGGAACTTATAGACAAGAAGTCGTGCTTGATGTTTTTTGAAAACAATAGCCCACTTGGGCGGTATTCACTAGAAACTCAAATAATGGGGGTAGGAGATTACCTATCTGTAAATATGGCTTTTCTTTCTTTTTACACTTTGGAATATTATGTTTGGCTTTCAGGATGTAATGATGGCGGAATTAAGTGAACATGTATAACCTTGATGTTTTTGGTTCTTTTGATTTTCTTATTTGACATCAATTGAAATTATGCTGCATCGTGATCGTATAATATACTACTCCAACATGTCCGCTCTTTATTATTATGCACTGGGGGGTGTTCACGAAAGTCCTTCTTCTATGTTTAGATTGTGTTAATGGTAAAAGGACTGAGATTGTGTATCCTAGACAAACGTGATCAAGCCTGTTGGTGAAACGCGTTGTTTGTTTTGCTGCCGAATAAATTCTTAAGCACAGCAACTTCTGGAGTGTTGTCGTAACGTTTCCTTGTATATGGGAAATTTCTTTTGGATATATATATATATATATATATATATATATATATATATATATATAAATACAAATTAGGCGTTAGCTATTAATAGGCTATTTTACTTTGTAAAAGCCTGACTGATTTTTTTTTTTAGTGTGGTTGTGACATTTCCATCACAGAACAGAGTCTTATTACGATTTGAGGAGATGTGTGAACAGTGGAGGTGAAATGTTTGAGTGTGTCTGAATTGATCTTTTGTAAGTTTCATGGGTGAGGCCAGAGGTTTACGAAAGCTGTGTACGATCGTATGCATGCCGATTAACCGGCTGGTGTGAATATGCAGTGACTTGCTGGTGAAAGTGCAGCTGAGTGCTTTAATTGACAGTTAATTTCATATTATGACTATGTTGCATACAGCTAAAAGTTCTGTTCTTTATGTTGAGGTGCTCTTCTTGTGTAGATGTCTTGTGCGATTCACTCTAGGTACAGCTGGTGTGGTTATCCCTTCTTGGTTTCTCGTAAAAAATTGGTTATCAAAAAAAATGTCTGTTCTAATGTGTTTTTTAGAATGTATGGTATGTCATGGTGGACCATGCTGTTGTGAACACAGTGATACGCAACTACATATTGTATCTGTGCTGTGTTGGAGGTGTGTGTCGCGATCTGCCTAGCAAATTGTGAGTTCCGTGATACCCAACTACATGGAGTATGTGAGCAGTGATAGATGTGCATGCATTGTTATTTCTAATTTCTGATTTCTAATGTCTAATGTTGTAGGATATCCATATAAACTGTGATGTCTAACTGGCGATGTGTACTGTTGTGAGCTTGGAGATCTTCATCCATATGAAATATCTTAGCAATCTTCCCCTCAGCAGACTCTTTGCCTTTCTGAAGAGTTCAAAAATAGTAAACAGAATTTTCAAGGGCTATACAGCACTAGCTGTGCTTCAACCCTCAATCAACAAAAAATGTGTCTTGCAGGCTATTAAACTGTATTTTTACAGAATACACTGGTGAGGACTGCGAAAGGCTTGTGACCGGTGTGTAGATTCACCCAAATGTATATACAAGCCCTGGTCCCTTTGGAGAGCTGGTGATTGTTAGGTCTCGCCTAGACGAAAGCAAAGCGAAGCTTTGCTGTCTAGGGCGAGACGACTTATGTTGTTACTTCTGGGGGAATGAGGACAGCAATGTTGCACGCGCTTTCTCTTTCCGAGATTGTACCTCGTGAGCGCGCACGTCGTCACTCACGCATGCGCACAAAGAAAGCCATACACACACTGCATATACACACACGCACCCCCCCTTAAACATACACACGCGCACACAGACAGACGCACGCACAAACACACTCAAACAGACACACACACACACACGCGTACACCCCACCCCCACTCACCCCTCCTCTCACTCAACACACTCACCTGTTCTGGCGGCGGATCTGCATTTCGGGCGGCGGTAGCGCTTTGCGGGGCTCTCTCGCCACATGAGAGGCCCGCCTTCCCCATCCGCCCGCTCTTCACCCGGTCCCCCATCTCGGGACGGGGACTCAATGCGGAGCCTTCGTGGCTCCTCGGCCAGCTCTCTCTCCCTCTCGGCGCGATGGGGCGGAACTTCCGGTTGGGGCCGCGCTGTGATTGGCCGGCTTCCGGGTCGTCGCAGGCAGCCCGGCGGGGATTTGGTTTTTTAAATGTTGGCCTAGTTTTTGCCATGTAATTACGCGAAGTAGCCCAGTGGCCTAATTTCGGGGATTTTGTGTAACCAGCAGAGTGCGAAATTCCCGAATGTACGTGAATTATGCTGTCTATGGCCTGGTTCTAACCCAGAGGAGCATATTCATGAAACGGTTAGTGGTTCTTGCTTCTCGCACTGCTACCAGGCAAGCACAAGGCTGTGATTGTTTACCAGTATACATATTTACGATGCTGGTCTGTCTTATCCGTGGATCCCCCGCTTACTTTGTTTTGTAGTGCCTCACAACTCAGTCCTCTATGCCTTTTGGCTCTCTTACAACCACAATTGATCGTTTTATTTACCATGGTTAGTCTTTTGTGTAATGTTTATGTTCGAAAAGCACAAAGGTCATTGAAGCACGTTTGTTGGCTTACTTGTTACCGCCTTGTCCTCTTTTACTACGGGCCATTTTGACAGGCCAAAGCCATCTTTGTACAGTGACGTATGAGGACTTCTAATACTTTTCATGAGGCCACTTAAACTAAATTGTTTACATTTGGCAGAGGCTGCTTAAATTATTTGTTTACATTTTCCACTGCAAATCGAGCGAATAGCCTAGAATCGAATGTTGAGTCGACATGGAGACTTGAATCCTGCTCTTCAGCTCCAAAGCCATGCCGCATTAGCTATTACACCATATGGTGTTCCTTTCTCTGTGAAGCAGATTTTAGCAGATGAAGGGTTGTCCGTAATGCTGCTTTTAGCAGATGTAGGTATTTTAACTTCGGGAGTGGATGATGGTATTCAGTAATTGACTTTTTTAAAACCATGTCATTCACAGGATGTTAAGCTGCTTCGAGATTCAAACCGGATTGCCCAGCTCTGGCCGTGACGTCACTGGACTAGTGTCTGCACCATATAAATTTAACAATGGCGGCAATAAAACTACTGTTTCAGGCAGTGGAACAAATTTTTCGGACACACCCAGCGCCAATTTCAGGGTGTCCATGGGAGGTACCTAACTCTTAGGTATACATAGCCCTTTATGCCTACGAGTTAAGCACGTTCCAGTAAAAGTAATTTCTGATGTGCCGTAGGCAGACTTACTTATGTGTTAAAGTATTGCCTTCTCAACCTCACACAGAGAAAGGCATGGCAGTTCCACGACCCGCTCACGCCCGGTATTATGACAGGCACTGTGATTGTCACCATGCGGTCAAGGATACTGGATGGAGCTGTACAACACAACAGACTTCGTCTGCTCCATTCGGTGTCGAACAACCCCATTCTCTCTCAAGTCTCACTCCATCAATTGTTAGAGGCTTGTTAAAGGGTAATTGCTCTCACCGACATCTTCGACGTTCTCTGCACGGCAGAAGCCTCCATATCATATGCTGTCCTAAGATCCAGAGGCACACAAAAGGAGACGTCAGAAATTGTAGAGCACATAGAGTACAGCTTTAGCAAAGGCCCCTTCCCTCGCTCCACAAAGAGACCTTTTCAACAGTGGTCACACCCATTCGTTTGCTAGCCTAGATGAAAGTTGCACCTTTTGACCAAGGATGGTGAAGAATTATTTGTTAGCTGTGCGACACATATAGTAGTGAGTTTTTGATAACCAGATAGCTAGATCTGAGAGGCGGGCAAAAAAGGAACATTCTCACTAGTGCTCTGGTTAGATAGATCATGTTATCCTTTGCCCAATTAAGGCACTAAGAGCATGACTTGTCTTGTTAGGTTATTTTGTGCACGGTGGCTGGAAGCATGAATATTTTAATAAATCGCTTCTGTAATATATATCCTATTGGCTTTGGATTACACAGAAGAAAACAGCACCAAACACTTGTCTCTCCTGCCTCCGACATTTCATTTGGGTGTTTTTTCTTTTTCTATCTATCGTGATGTGAGGGGGCCAACTGCTGTTATATTCCATTACAACTGCTGTTACATTCAAGTATTGTTTTCTCAGTTAAAATGAAACTATATCTACAGTGGTAAATTAACTAACTCACTCAAACGCATCATTGATCTCCCGGGCGCATGCATAATACTATATACTGACTGTGAGTTGTAATGCAGCACCACAGATAAATTACTCTGCTACTGTAATCAAGCAGCGATGATATGAATTCATATTGAATCTTGTTTATTTAAATATTGCACATATATCAAGATGGGTGACCTGGTTCAAATTAACTGGGACATTTTAACCTGTGCTGTTCCTTATAAGCTTTCACACACTGCGTGTGATGAGTGATCACTCCATAAAAGTGCTGAATATTTCTGTTACCTGGGACCATTCTTTCTGGCTAATCTACATTTGTGGAAAATTACAAAATGTACATGCGAATAAAGTTTTTTTTTTTTCAAAACCAATTTTATTGAGCAAGTAGGCAATAAGAGAGTGGCATCCCACCAATCGGAGATCACCACCAACATTACAGGCACAGTATATCAGATAATCAGCAATTATTCAAATATGCAGTGAAAATAAGCTCTATATTAACAAACCCCGAACCCACCCGGCCCCACGACCCCTGTCCCCCCCCCCAACTCCCAGCAACTCCCCCCCACCCCCCCATGCACGTGTACATACAGCAGCGGATTAAGGGTATAGGCGTAGTGTTACAGGAGTGTCACAGAGTCTGGCCTACAACGTCCATTCAATCAGGTGTCCTCTTCTCGCTCCACGGGGGGATCCAGGGACAGACCCCGGTACTCGGCCCACCGCTTCCAAATTTTGTAGTGTTTGCGAGGGCAGCCCCTCGCCTCAAAGATCGGCCTCTCAAGGCCCATGAAATAGTCCAGGCCTGCCTTCCACGCTGACAGGGGATGGGGCCCTCACACTCTTCCACGCCTGTGCTAGGTCTCGCTTGGCTGCAACCAGCCCCAGAAGCAACAAATGACGCTTATAGACGTTCCCACCAATACCCTCCATAATATGCAGCAACCCCAACCGGTGGGTGCGGGGAAGGTCCCAGCCCAGGACTTCAGATAGACAGCCCCACACGCCTCTCCAAAAGCCAGACAGCCTGCCACACGACCACACAGTATGCAACAGGGATCCAGGCACCATTCCGCAGCGCAGACATTCTGGGGACGCAATCAGCCCAGCTCTCCACAGTCGTTCGCGGGTGTAGTAGGCCCGGTGCAAGTATTTAAATTGGATGAGCCGGAGCCGTACAGCAATGGCGGCCCCACATGGGGATTCAAGTGCTTCTCTCCAATCGTCGTCATCTAGGGGCCCCACGTCCACCTCCCAAGCAGCCCGAAGAGAGTGTAGGGTAGAGGAGCAATGGATAACTAGTGTCTGGTATATCCGGGATACCTTCCTATCTCCCAGGTCTCCCATAAAGACCTTCGCCTCGACAGGACTGAATTCAGGCAAGGAGTCCAGGTTAGCGATGCTCGGGGTGAGGGCATGACGTAGTTGCAAATATCGGAAAAACTGGGACTGAGGCATTTGGAACTCCGTACGTAGTTCCTCGAACGATTTGAGGGTAGTACCGGACATGACTTGGCCCAGTAGCGAGATACCTATCGCCTCCCAACCCTCAAAGCCTGCCAGGGCCGCGAGCTCCGGGAGTAGGCCATTATGCCAGAGCGGCGTCTCGGCCGTCAGCTTGCCCCACCAGCCCATGCGGCGGAGGGTCTGTCTCCACACCGCAAAGACCACCCTGGTAACCGACGGCAATGCACGACGCAGACGAACTGAGTATAAAATGGTGTGCAGCGTGTGATCGCCCATGAGCGCCCGCTCCAATGCATACGCTGGGTCCCCCCTGTCACTGTACCACCACTCATTAAGAACTAGCAGTTGGGAGGACTGGTAGTACGAGAGGAGATCAGAGGCGGCCAGGCCCCCGCAATAGGTGGACAGGAAGCACGTTTTCAATGCCACCCTGGCCGCTCCACCGGCCCACAGAAAACGACCCAGCGTCGAGTTGACTTGGCGAAACCATTGCAGACCGATAGGGTAGGGGAAGTTTTGTAACTGGTATAGCAGTCGAGGAAGCGCCACCATTTTGAAGATGGCCGACCTCCCAAAGATATTGAGGGGCATTCTGGACCAAGTCTTGACATCGGCCTGGACCCGTTCCCAAACCGGTAGGACGCCACGATTCCACGCCACGGCGCGTGATTCCGAGAGATAGACGCCAAGGTATTTCAGCCCGTCCGTCGCAACTCGCAGTCCTGCAGCCCAGGGGTCCACCACGACTCCGCCACCCAGCACCCATAGAGTGGACTTGCGAAGGTTGAGCCAAAGGCCGGAGACCTCACCAAAGAGGCGCATGACCTCCAGTACCCGGGGACCCGAACGCTGCAGGTCGGTAATGAAAAGGAGAATATCATCTGCATATAATGCGATTCTATCCACCAGGTCTCCACCCCACTCAAACCCGCGTATCTGGGCATCCGCGCGCACCCGGGATGCTAGGGGCTCCATTGCCAGGGCAAACAGGTACGGGGACAGCGGGCAACCCTGTCGGGTACCGCGTCCAATTTGAAAGCGCCCGGACGTGGCTCCGGCCACCCGGACTGAGGCCGTGACGTTGGTGTACAGTAGTTTCAAATACGATAGGAACACCGGACCGAGGTTTAGGCGGGGCAAGAGCGTAAACAGGTAGGCCCAACTCACTGAGTCAAAGGCCCTGTCCACATCCGCTAGTAGAAGCGCTGCCCGCTCACCCCGAGCCCCCATGGCATCTATCGCCGCCTGCGCCCGCCGGATATTGTGGCGGGTTGCCCTGTGAGGCATGAACCCGGCCTGATCAGGGTGGACCAAGGCGGTAATATGAGGCAGCAGGCGGTTTGCCAAGGCCTTAGCCAAGACCTTGGCCTCTACATTCAGCAGCGAAATAGGACGATATGAGTCGTGCCTGTCTGGGGCCCTGCCAGGTTTCGGAAATACCACGATCTCGGCATGGCGCCAATCCGGCGGCAGCTCCCCCACCGCCCGTGCTGCCTCAAGCGCACGTCTGTATTGGGGCCCCAGTTGAAGGTGGAACTTTTTGTAGAATTCGCATGGGTAACCACTCGGGCCCAGCGCCTTCCCCGTATTGAGTTGTCCCAGCGCGTCCCCGAGTTCCTCGGCCGTAAGCGGGACCTCAAGCGCAGTTCTAGTGTCGTCGGAGACGGCCTGTGGCAGCAGGTCATCAAGATACGCAGAAAGCTCCTCCAATGCCAGGGAGTCCTGGGGGGCGTATTGTGTCTCGAAGTAATGGGCGAAGCTAGCTGCGAGACAAGCCGGATCCGTCACCACCGAGCCATCTTCCGCCGTGAGGCCAGGCAGCGTGAGAGGCTGGAAGGTAGCCTGACACAGCCGGTGGAGCATTGTGCAGGACTTGTCCCCCCATTGATAAACCCTGCTACGCGTGGCGAGCCACGCCTGTCTGGCCTCATCACGCAAGACCGAGGCATAGGACTGCTGCGCCTGCAAGAGCTGCCGTACCGCAGTCTCATCCCCACCCTCCCGGCCACGCCGCTCCAAGATCTCTACTCGGGCCGCAGCTGCCGTAATGGCCTCCCGGCGCTTTCGTCGGGCGGCTGCACACCAGGCGATATCAACACCCCGTATAGTGGGCTTCAATGCCTCCCACACCGTTACTGCGCCAACGTCCCCCTCCGGATTTTCGCGCCAATAATTATCGATTGCTTCGCGCAAGTGATGTACGTATTCCGGGTGTTGTAGATGCCACGAAGACATCCGCCAACGAAACGGTTGTCGGTGCGTGAGAAGGTCTATGGTGGCCACTACTGGGGAGTGATCTGACAGACCCCTGGGCAGGATAGCAGCGTCTCTCACACGACTCAGACAGGCACCAGGCATAAAGATGTAGTCGAGTCTCGAGAAGGAACCATGCACTGCCGATACATACGTGAACTCACTTGCAGCAGGGTGAAAATGGCGCCACACATCAACCCAGTCCAGGCTGTCCGCCGTTGCGCGCAGTTTAGTATGCGGGGGAGAGGAGGAGGAATCCATTGCCACAGGCGCACATCGCCGACGGTCCAAGCTCACATCCATAACATCATTCCAATCGCCCCCAACCACCGTCAACACCTCCGGCATGTCATCCCACACAGCAAAGAGTCTCTCCGACAAGGCCCACTGCATAGGAGGAGGGGCATAGACACTGCCAAAAATCACTGGCTCGGCACCCATCCGTCCCTTGATGAAAACAAAGCGGCCCTGGGGGTCTATCCACTGCCTCTCATGAACGTACGCCACCCTGCGATGAACTAAGATAGCCACCCCCCTCGATCCCCTCGCAAAGCCGGCATGATAAACCTGCTGAAAACCAAATCTCTGGAGGCTCAGGACCTTAGAGCCTAGCATATGAGTTTCTTGGAGCAGCAGCACATCCATCGCTTCCCTCTTCCCCCAGCGCAACACTGCTCCACGTTTGATTTTATCGAGCATCCCTCGCACGTTCCATGTTACAACTCGGATGACCTTATTAGGAAGCACAGCAGTTGGATCAGCCATCATCAAGACAGTCACCCCCGGCAGGCCCTCCGCGCCACCCCAACACACCCCACCATTCGTAAGATCCACCATCAATATACACGTGCAGTCCCACCCCCCCAGCCCCAAACAGCAACAAACCAACCCTTCCCCCCTCCCCGCTCCCCCACCCCAATACCTCATAGAACACTGAAGTATCTGTCGCGGCATGGAGAGACCCGGGTCCAGAACCGAGGACCAAGGGCCCACCATACCAATGGATCCCAACACCCCGGTCACCACTCACTCACCCCCCTCCCACACCCACAGCTCGTGAGGGTCTAAGGCCCTTAGAAGTCGCCTCCCGAGCCCCACAGCATTCCCACAGAGAGCCCCATATCGTGACATGCGTAGAAAGTCTGGCCCCATCGGGTCCCCAGTAGCTGATCAAGTACAGAGTAGGGCAACACATTACCAGACAGGATCAAGGTCCAGGCCCCCCCAGAGTTCAGCTGCCAGCATCCGAGTGTTCAGAGTCCATAGTGCCACTGGTCTGTGTCGCACTGACTGAGGCCGACCGTTTACGTGACCTGGACCTCCGAGGTCGCCCCTTCCGGTTCGGGTGGTTCGTCCGCTCCTGCGATGATCCCCTCGATCCGCCCGGGTTCAGCCCCGGCTGGGGATGCGGCCTGACTCTTACCGCCTCGTCCGTCCACCGAAAGACCTCCTCGGGTGAATCGAAAAAATGTGTCCGGGACTGGTGCACCACCCGCAGGCGGGCCGGGTAGAGGAGAGAATACTGGAGTTTCAGACCCCGCAATTTAGCTTTAGCGGCCACAAATGACTGTCTCTGCTGCTGCACCAGCTTCGTATAATCCGGAAAGATCATAATAGTGTGATTTTCATAGGAGAGCGAACCCTTTTTCCTTGCCTCTCGCAAAATGACATCTCGGTCATGGTAATTCAAAAGTCTTGCAATTACAGGCCGGGGGCGCTCACCTTCCGGCGGCCGTTGTGTCAGGGCCCTGTGTGCCCTTTCAATCACGAAACAATTGGACAGTGCCCCCTCCGGTAGCCAGTCCCCCAGCCATTGAGTCAAAAACTGTACCATGTCGTCTTTCTCACACCTCTCCGGAAAACCTATAAATCGTAGGTTGTTTCTCCTTGCGCGTCCTTCGGCATCCTCCACCCGGGTAGCGAGTGTCTTCTGGTTGCGCTCCACCTTCGCCAGTCTCTGCTTCAGCGCGCCAATGTCCGTCTCCGTCACCGTGATGCGAGATTCGGTCTCAGTAATCCGCTCCACAGCATTGCGGAGATCCTGGCGCAGCAGCGTAACGTCAGCACCCACGGCCCCGATCTTGGCATCAAGCATGTCCCGGGACTGGGTGATGGCCGCCAAGATCGCCGCATTGTCCGGCCCCGTCCCGCTGCCACTGCTGGACGCCCCTGATCCCCCACTGGGCCCCGTGAATTTGTCGATTGGGCCTTGTTTAGGCGGGCCTCCTCCACCGCCCCTGGTCATTGTTACCTGTAATCCCAACGTTGTCTCGCACCAGGCTGCCGTCTGCGGCCTCGGCGCCGGAGACCTCCGCCCAGCCGGACCGTCCACTCAAGATCAGGGCGGACACCTCCCGTATCAACCAACAGCCAGTCTCCAGGAGCAGACCCGCTGACGTGGGCACAGGGAGCCCCGGGTCCCGGCCGAGCGCCACCACAGGCGTCCCGGGGGTGCAGAGTGAGAATTACGGCTTCCAGGCCAGGCCAGTCCCAAGGGCACGAAACTTGAGGCCCTGGTCTCACAAAGGCGGTGTAGGCCTCCACAACGCCGTATTGTCCATGAAAGGGGCTCCCAGGCACAGCACTCGTATACAGGGCGCCCCCACACCTCGTAGGCCACTGGAGCTGCAAAGTCGGGTCGGGACCCGCCCAGTGGAAGCGATCTCCGGCGGCCTGTCACCGACCGCCGCTCGGCGTCTCGAAAATCCAGGTCCCGGATCCACTGCCAGTGACCAGGCCGCACTCCGCCGCCGACGCCGCCAGACCCCGGGATAGACGGAGCCGCAGGACCAGCGCACCGGAGGGGTCAGAGCGCCCCCCGGAACCGATGCCACTCCCGTGGTATAAACTGTGGGCTCGGGGGCCAGGATAAATGAGCAAGTTATGTCCGGGCCGGCGGGAGCTCTACAAAGCTGCGACCGCCATCCTCGCCCGCTAAGCCACGCCCCCATGCGAATAAAGTTTTGCTCGCTAAGACACAGACTTTCATAAGCCTCGGCTGTGTAGGCAGTTAATCAATTGTTCATCAACTACATTATGCTTCATAACATTGTAAGCATCAGGCACTCTAGCCAAAGCAATCTGGTGCAATAGGTCTCGCCTTTGCGAGGGTTTGAGCTATTGGCATTGTAAATGACTGCCTTTTTATTTATGTGTTTTGAAAACCTGCAAGCGGTGCGTAAATGCACACTTTGTACTTATAGTCGTTGGTTACGAGAAGCAAGGCTTGCAGTAACTGCGCCTCTTTTACTGCCAGCCTTGCTTCTCGTAAGCAAGGACTATTAGTATAAAGTGCGTGTTTATGCACCGCTTGCAGGTTTTCAAAACACATAAATGAAAAGCATTGTCATTTACAATGACAATAGCTCGAACTCTCACAAAGGCGAGACCTATTGCATTGCAAATGTTTGGTTTTAGTTAGTCATCCACAGACTCTCAGCAGCAGGTCATGGTCTCCCCCCCCCCCCCCCCCCCCCCACAGACTCTTTGCCCTTCTGAATAGTTCAGTCAAATTAAACACTGTTTTCAAGGGCTACAGAGCTGTGCTTCAACACTCAAGTGAAAACAACAAAAACAGTTAGCTATGGAGTACCTTGAATTGTATTTACCAGAATGCACTACAGAGGACTGGGACACAGTTGTGATCAGTGTGTGACTCAACAGCCTAGTAACTGCATATTGTGTCTTTGCTGTGTTGCATGTGTGTGCCGTGTTTTGTTTAGCATGCTGTAGGTTTGATGATGCCCAACTATATGGAGTCGAGTCGGGATGGATGTACCTGCAGTGTTATGTCTATTGTGTACTGTTGGGGTACAGGCATGTGGAATGCGAAGTCCAATTGGAAATGCATACTGGTGTAAGATCAGTGATGTTCAGCTCTTGGATATAGCTGAGCAGTGTTGGATGAGTGTGCTGCGCTACAGTCACAATGTTCTATTACACCATACTTACACCATTCTTACACATGTTCTACTTAGACCATTGCAAACAAAATACTTGATGTCGCTCCAATGAGGGAGTATGTGATTTTGTTACAATCAGAATTGATTCTTTCTCCCAACTTTGGTTGGAGAACAGCAAGAGTGGTTCTCAAAAATGCATTTGGTCCATAGATCTTCACTTTTCACAGGGATTCTTTTTTTTCGAAATCTCTTTAGTAACGAACAGCAAGAGAATTAATAAAAAAACACATTTCTTCTAATTTTTTTTACTTCGTAATAAACTGTGAATAGAGGAAGGAACACAGCTGTATTTTTCATTTCTTATAAAGTCTACTTGGGAGGACCAGGGCCCCGTGGACGGTGTTAGTTACATTTTTCCAACCTGATGATTCAGTGAGTTTACACTAACCATAGATCTGGTCCCAGGTTTGTAAATTGAGTACCAACAAGTCAGTAAAATAGCCTAGTAACAAAAGTAATATATGTTAATTAGAATCGGAGTATTTACACAACACAGATGTGCGGTATGAAACATAATATATTAAAACAGGTTAATAGCATTATTTTGCTTTAAAAAATATTTCCATTACAGATATCAAGGCTGTACAGTGTTCTCCTAGTGTCTCGCGTTTGTGGGACACCAAGCTTGTGAGGTAAGAAGCTGGCAGCTGCCCCGGTGTCAGAAATGCGATATGTTATCTCAGGCAACAGTCTGATGCTGCTTTCTTGCTTCTCCTGCATCCTTTTGCATGATATAGAGAGAAAGGTATCTACCAACTACACCCGTGGACTGTTCGCCATTGTGATCAGATACTCCGACAGCTGTCACCTCTTCCGGTGTCTTGACGAGTGAGATGTAACAAGAAAACACTGTGCGACCTATGACCAGGGCTGATGAAGGTGTGTCTATGTAATGGCAACCGATATGCTGAATATTATCAAATTTCCTTCCCTTGCAATTTCTTTTTACAGTGTCTCTTATAGCACCACTATGAATTACGCCACACCCTGTTGTCTTCTTCCAGTCTCCCACCCCACATTTTTGCTTCCCCCTCTACATTTAAACCACTTTGGATGCCAAACCATTGGGATTTCAGATTTAAACTCTTGGAACGCATGTGAAAAGGCTTTAAATAAATGTTAGCTAACAGTGCCAGGCCCAATAAGTTCCTAAATAACAAAACCTAAAAACGACTGAAAATGTAACAGTTAAGGTAGTAACAAACTCTTACCTCCCACCATTCATGCTTCATAACCTCCTGATATTAGTTCAATCAATTAATCAGGGGGTTTGTAGAGCGCACTACTCACCTGTGAGGGTCTCATGGCGCTGGGGAGGGGGGGGGCAGCTCCTGTTCGGTCGAAGAGCGAGGTCTTGAGGTCCTTTCTGAACGTGTGCAGGTTCGGAGAGTGTATGATGTTCACAGGGAGCTCGTTCCAGGTCCTGGCTGTGATATGGAAGAAGGCTCTCCTGCCTGTTCTGTTTCTGCAGATGCGGGGGACTTCTTCCATGGCGAAGTCGGCAGAGCAGAGGTTTCTCTTGGGAATGTGGAAATATAATCTCTCGTTAAGGTATTTGGGTCTGATGTTGAGTGATTTGTAGGCGTGGGTAAGAAGTTTGAAGGTGACCCTCTTCTCGACGGGGAGCCAGTGGAGGTCTTGTAGGTGTTGGGTTATCTGTTTGTGACGTGGTGTCCCGAGGATGAGTCTGGCTGCCGCGGTCTGGATGGTTTGGAGTTTATGTGGGAAGGTCCTGTTGATACCGGCGAATCGGGAGTTGCTGTAGTCCAGTCTGTTGGTTATGAGCACGTGCGTGATGGTTTTCCTGCAGTCGGGGGGGGGGGGGGTCCATTTGATTTTGGAGGATGCGCAGGCACTTGAAACTGGTGGAGGTGACGTCGTTGATCTGACAGTTCATGGAGAGGGAGGAGTCGAGGATATGCTGAGGTTCCGTGCATAGTTTGTGGGGTGGGCGGGCTCCCAAGCGTGGCAGGCCACCAGGTGTGGTCCCAAGCGAAGGTGCAGGTTCCGAGAATGAGGACCTCTGTCTTCTCGGAGTTGAGCTTCAAACAGCTGTCCATCATCCAGGTTGCCATGTTCTTCATTCCTTCCTGGAGAGTCTGGTGCATTCGGAGTTCTTTGTGAGTGAGAGGATGAGCTGGGTGTCGTCGGCATAGGATGCAATGCTGAACCCATGCTGTCTGACGATGGCAGCGAGGGGGGCCATGTAGGTCCATTTCTTATTGCATCAAGTATATCACCTATGACATCCAAAATGGATGAGATGACCGCTTCCAATGGAAGTAGTCTCAAAACCACCAAAGACTATCAACCATAAAATGACACACATGATCTAAGGACCATTTAATAGCTCAGGATTAGTGCTTAATTTGGGCCGGTGGAGCCCACCCGTACTCATTATGGGAACTAGGGCTTTTTTTCATTCATGAGACTTTGACCCACTATGAGAGAAAGGCAGAAAAAGAGGAAGGAAGATGGAAGAGAATGGCGGAAAAACAATGAGAAAGGGCGAAAGCAGGGTTGAAAAAAAACCTGCAGGAGTGAGATTAAGGGTAAGGGAGTGTAGGATGGTGCTTGAAAGCGGCATAAGATGGAATCAAGGCTAGAAAGCTTTGGTATCTGGCAACCAATGCCATTCAGCCGCACTGGTAGCGGGCTTCTCAGAAAAACTTGGGGTACCAGCACTTATTATTTTATAAACTAAGCACTGCGTAGGAGGAAACCTCATCAGCACATAAAGACACCTACAAATCATGTCCCTAGTGTCATATGCTGTCACTAAATAATAGTGCTTGGGCAAACAAATTAATAGCTTTGCTGTTAACGCTCCACTTGCACAAATTTGCACAAACTTTATGTAATTGTTTTGAATGCTTTTAGAATTAAATTTTTAGCTGCCATTAAATCACCGACTGGCCGTAGACCCGCGGAGCCGCCTGTTATAGCGAGCCCGCAATTTTAAGGATCAGCGGTCTAGTTGTTTTCGTTCCTGCTCCTTAAAAATCACGCTGGCTCGACTGCGCAGCGGGTGCGCAACAGGCAAGCCCGCCGGCGCCCATCGGCGCCCAGCGCCAGAACCCCAGGCCAAATTTCTGCCCACAAATACAGTCGGCAACAACTCTATGATATCCGGATTGGTGAGTGTCTTGCTTGTAACCAATGGTAGGGGGGAATAGTGCCTGAAACCTATAAATGTATGCGCTGTGGCTTTCGTTTCTCCCACTATTGGAGACCGAGGGGAAGGATCCGGTCACATTGTATATAGGTAATAAGGACTCCTCAACATGCAACAAACGTCAAGACTTAAGAAAAGCTCCCCTATACAAGTTAGATGTAAATAGTGGCCAGGATAATGTAATCAAGGTACAAGTTCAAACTTTAACTTGCATACTATTGAATATGCGATCACACGTAAAACACAAATAGGAACTCGAATGCCTCCTGCAATTAGACAAGCCATATATTGTCTTTTTAACTGAGACCTGGACTAACGCCAGCTCTGATCCTGACTGGAATATAGCCCTTCCGTTAGGATACGCAGTGGTGCATCAGGATAGGACAGAGGGATGAGGTGGGGGTATAGCTTGCTCTACCGAGATTGTCTAAAATTGCACCGTGAGGCTTCGACGCTGCTTCCAGCAGAGGTGCTACAGTTCACATTTAGATTAAATGACCATTTTACATTTCAAGGTCTACTTGTCTATAGGCCCCCTGCACCTAGAACCGCTTTTTCACAGGCTATATTGAATTTTTTAGAACTAAGCTCGGAGTCAGATTTCTTCACCATTTTAGGGGATTTCAACTACCACCTCGAACTAGAGAATAATCTGGACACAATAAGACTAGTAGATAACTTAGCAGCATATGGGCTCTCCCAGATGGTCCGGGAACCCACCCATCTGATAGGTCATACCTTGGACGGTATTTTTACAAACCAACCGGATATAACTGTTACAAAGACCGTACCATTACTTTGGACTGACCACAGAGCTATCTATTTTGAGGCAACAAATAAAATACCTAGCCTATCACGTCCAACTTGCACTATAAAAGAGAGTGTCCGTAAATGGAATAAGATAAAAAAGTAAGATCTGGATCAGGCTCTAAATCCTGGGCCGCTCCTCTTAGACAGTGACAACGACGCAGCAGCCAACCAGTTTGATAACTGGGTGAGAGTTGCTGTGCATGGCATTGCCCCAGAAGAAGCTAAAGTAGTTAAAAGAGCGTTAACAACTACGCCCTGGTATAGTCGGGACTTAAAAATCATAAAAATGGAATGCAGAAGGAGGGAACGGACTAGGAGGTCGGATTATAGTACTAAACATAAGCTAGCATATAACTGTAGCCTGGATGATTATAAAAGGCAATCATTGAAGCCAAACGTGCCTATTTCACGGCTAAAATAGGAGAGGTGGAACACTCCCCTAAGGAACTTTTTTAAACCGTATATACGTTAGCTAAACCTCCGCATATGGCCCAGTTCAGACCAGATCAAGCCCTATGTAATTAAATGGCCACATTCTTTCAGAGCAAGGTACAGCTGATCTATAATGATCTTTTAAATATGCCCACCACTGTTCCAATAAATATCCCTGCAAACGTGTACAACATTTAGGAGGCTGTCACACTTTAGGGCTTTGACTATGGAGGAGGTTCTTGACATCCTGACATTAACAAAATCCGGTTTGCCAATCAACCCATGCCCACCAGCAACGTTCCAACTAGTAGCTAATAATATTAGCATACACCTTACCCCTCTCTTGAATCAAGTTATAGGAACGGGTAAATATCCCAGCGTATGGAAAAAGGCCTGCATAAGGCCTAGCCTTAAAAAGCCAACTCCGGACCCCCTCGAGCCGAAAAATTATCGGCCAATCTCCAGGTTATCCCTGGCAGCAAAAATATTGGAAAAAGTGATGAACAAAGAGCTGATTCGCTACTTAGAAGAGAATTTACTCCAGGACCCTCCTCACATGGATTCAGACCCTGTCATTCTACGGAGGCAGCTCTGGTGCTAGCCACGGAGGGGATCCGGAGGATAGTAGATGGGGGGAGGGGGATGTGGCAGAGCGATCCTGATCCTACTAGATCTCTCGGTGGCATTTGATGCTGTGGACCATACAATGCTGGTACAGCGGCTGAGAGACCTAGGGGTGGAGGACACCGCTCTGACCCTCCTATCCTCCTTCCTAGAAAATAGGAACAAAGCATTCACTGGGAGAACTTAAAGTCTGGAACCTTTCAACTCCCATGTGGTGTTCCGCAGGGATCTGCCTTGTCACCAACTCTCTTCAACATCTACGTGTCCTCACTGGCCTCTCTAATCAGAAAGCATGGTTTCTCCTTGATTATGTATGCAGACGATTCGCAGCTTACAAGCTCGGTTTCTAAACCATCAGAAGTAGTGGCTAACAGCTTACATGCATGTCTAAAGGACATCATGAACTGGATGAGCTTGAACTTTCTAAAAATAAACATGGACAAAACTGAGGTACTTGAATTTGGTAAGGGACCTCTGTTATGGAATAACAACTGCTGGCCTATGGAGGCGGGAGCCTGTCCTAGTCCAGGAACCAAGGTAAAGAACTTGGGGGTGATTCTAGATGAGCAGCTTAATCTGTCAGCCCAAGTTAACCAGCTAACTTCCTCCTGTTTCTTTCTCCTAACAACATTGAGGAAAATCTTCCCCTTTATTACATACAAACTTCAAAGAACCGTTGTAGTAGCACCTTCTCTATCCACAATTGACTACTGCAACGCGCTCTTTGTGGGAATTGATAAAGCACAGGAGAGGAAGCTGCAATCAATGCAAAATGCTGCTGCCAGGCTGCTCATGAACATCCGCAAGGGACGCCCAACATCAGAGGCTATTAGAGCTCTACATTGGCTTCCCGTTCCGCAAAGAGCTAACTTTAAGGCTCTTTGTATAATATTGTGACGGGGCGGGTCCGAAGAATTACAGGACTGGTGGTCCGCCGTCCCCCTCTCACCCACCTTTGTACCCTCTATGCAGCAACCACCTCCTGCTGACGATTGGCTCCAGGACAGACGAACCCCTTGGTGGTGGCAGGACGACGAATCTGTACACGGCCCCTTTAACGAGACTCCGCCTGGATGTGACGTCATCGCGTAGGACCCGTCAAGAACGAGCGGAACCAGGAAGTCGAGGGACGACTTTTCCTGGAGGTGGAAGGAGTGGAAAGCGAGAGAGCGGAGTAGAGAGCAGCGAGACCGGGGGAAGAAGACGAAGTGAAGTGAAGGAGAGGAGTGCGGAACAGAGGAGCATCGACGGCAAGCCAGGAGGCAAACGTTCCTACGAGTTGCCCCGCCACGTTGCCGCGGGAGGAGCGTGGCTCGACCAGGTACGGGGGAAGGTAGCGGGTTGGGTGGGAAGACGTAACCCTCCTGCCTAATAAAGCGCCCCGCCACCCGTGTACAAAACTCCTTGTTTTGTACAGACTCCTTTGTACACAGGGTGACTTTTGTATATACTCTTCCTCCCGATCACGAGCACCAATCCTCAACGTCCACCTCACTAGAAACCCCGGAGCACCATAGCACTCGGTTTCCCTCACTCCCAGTCCCTGGTAATAAGTAAGAGGACGGTTGTCCTGAACCTTGGTTTCTTTTCTTTTGGGGCAACAACACCTCCGGAGCCACCTGAGACGCTACGACTGGTTGAAGATACCAAGAGAGCCTGGAGCCCCCACGTCAGACCAGAACGGACCCAGCCGCGTTCGCCAGGGAAAGACTGACCAGTAGAAAGCAATGAGTATTTATAAACATTAAACCATCGCTTAAACATACGACTACCGCCTCTGCGTCAATTCCTTCGGCCCCACTTGCCCCGCAACAAATACATAAGGCTCTCTATGGAGGAATATCTGGGGAGAAGTGGAAACTTTTCACAATGTCCTCTCCCGCTAGATCTCTCAGATCCTCAATGAAGGGCTTTGTGTGTATTCCAAAAATGTGCAAGGCAAGATGGGGGGCCACATGTTGTCATTCTGTGCGGCCAAACTCTGGAATCAGATGCCATCCACATTGCGACTTCAACCTAACCGGATGATGTTTAGGAAGGAGCTGAAAACCTGGTTGTTCTCTCAAACGGGAAGCATCAGAGGCTCACGCTAGTTAATCATGTGTCACAGTCCGCACCAAGACGCCACGGCATTTGTGCGCTTAATAAGTAATATTTCAAATCAAATCAAATAATTGTGCCTTTACCAATTCCTTTGCTCTTTGACCTCATGAGCATAGTCATACAGTTCTTCAAAGCCTTGTTCAGCTAAGTACACAAATACCTTCTTAGTCTCATATGCATTTGTCCTTTCACACTTCATAGTGGTAGTGGGAGTTAAGGTTACATTAATACATTGACTGCTACATTTCCAGGCTTTTTAAGTTTATAGTATTGTTACTTTTGTCTCTTCTGGCAGCTAAACTTGAACCTGAATATTTTTTGTGATGTAGGAGCACCAGAATTTAAAATGGCTGACTATGTTTTCCCACACTTTATTCTACTTTCTTCAGTAGCTTGGAGTGAGATTCAGCAGTTGCATGTGATTTTTTGTGGGACCATTCATTACTTTTGCATTCATTTCAGGTGATCAGTCTAAGTAAATAATAGCTTACTTATTTTTATTTTTCCATTAACATCTGCTCATGCATTTCGTTTTAATCCAATGATAATTTTTGTTTCTTTCTTTATGAGAGAGAGAGAACCCTTTTGCACCTTTTTGTCTTTTTTCCCTTTACTGTTTGTATGAGTTAACTGTTATCCTTTGACCTTTTTTACTTGTTGTCGTCCCAGTTTTTTAGATCTCGCCTAGGCAGCGCTTGCGCTGTCTCTTTGAGACATGCTGTATTCAAGTATGGACTTGAAGCTCTGCCCATTTGCAGCCCATCTTTTCAATTGGCTCCTGTCACTTTCCTTTCTAAATGTTGCTTTTAATTAATGAGTAGGCTGAGTAGTCCCTACTTAGTATAGCCTTTTGTACTTCTGTAACCTCCCATGAAGACTGGCCCTGTTACTTGTGTTGTTACTCTGTATGCTTTTTTTCCAGTCTGTGAGCACTATCTTCTTAAATGATTTTCTCTTACTGCATGCACAAAATGCTTTCTTGCAACGGCGCCCGCTTTTCCACTTTCTGCTGACTGTCTGCTCCTTATTGTTGTCCTGCCTCCGGGTGCCGCGCTTTAGGTTTCAGCATGATGCCCGCTTTTATATTTTTATTTGTAATGGTGGCCGCATGTGATATTTTCAAAATGCGCGGCTCGCTCAATTTGCACCTTTTTCCTCTAAATCATTTTACTTTTTTTGGCAGCGTGGCAAGCTTTAACTATAGCGGCTGTACGCCTTCCTTTCTCTCCTTTAGCAGCGCAGCAAGCTTTAACTATAGCAGCCAAGTGCCTTCCTTTCTTTCCTTTAGCAGCACGCACGCTTTAATTATAGTGTCCGTGCACCTTCCTATCTTTTCTTTGGAAGCGGGACAAACTTTAACGGGCGTGTGCCTTACTTTTCATCGAGTACCAGCCAGTGGCACAGCGCACCTCTTTTCATCGAGTACCAGCCAGTGGCGGCCGCACTCCTTTATTTGCAAAATGCACGCCTCTCCCCACTCCATTATAACCAATGGCGGCCGTGCATGATGTTTACAAAATGCGCGACTCACCCGACTAAGATGTGTGTTGTGCATGTTCTCAACTGCCTCGACTTTTCAGCAGAGGGAGCTTGCCTTCTGCATTCTTTGCCAGGCTGGCTCGAATATGCGTTGTTACATCGCATACCATTACAACTCAAGTCGTTACAACAACTTGCTGCAGAGGGTGCTGGATGTTGGAATAGTATAATTTACTATTCCAACTACAGTCTGTGCAACAGTAGGGAAGGTGTTGGATTTTAAATCCAACACCTTCTGCCCCTACAGCAAGTCGTTGTAACGACTTGCGTTGTAATGGTTTGCGATGTAACAACGCGGTGTTTAACAACCGTGTTGTAATGGCATGCGATGTATCCCGGCTGGCTCAACCTTTCATCATTCTGTGGTCAGGCAAGTGGATACAATTTGTTTAACTTAGCAGGATGGTTCGTAACCGCGCTTTGATACTTGATAATTTGGCGGGTTGTTGTTAAGTGTCATGAAGCGGCTTGGACGCTAATTCCGCTACTACCGATTAGATGAACCTATGTTGTTTCGGTCTGCGTCCCTCCTTATCATGGTGAATGTGGGTGAAAGGGCCTTGTCGCTTTATAGTCCTTTGTGCTCAGACCATTGAGCTTTTATTGCAGAAAGAGTGTTTGAGCTATTATTACAGAAAGAGTGTTGCGAACGCATATTGCGTTGCAACCATTAAGGAAGGAAGGTGAAGTAGGGTGGGGGGGTGGGGGTGTGGGGGGGGGTGGGGGGTGGGGGGTGGGGGGGGGGGGGGGGGGGGGGGGGGGGTGTGTGTGTGTGTGTGTGTGTGTGTGTGTGTGTGTGTGTGTGTGTGTGTGTGTGTGTGTGTGTGTGTGTGTGTGTGTGTGTGTGTGTGTGTGTGTGTGTGTGTTAGTTATAATGTTCAGTCTTCTTATAAAACAGCTGGCCTGTGTGTCTCGGCTTCTCTGCCAACAGTGCTTTGCATGCTGGGATATATATGCTCACACGGAGGCCCACTCAGTGCTCCACAGAGAGAGGGCACTTCCATCTTGAGGCCCCTCTCCTAAGCTTTGTGAAATACGAAACGTGCACCACTGCCGATATCTGGGCCCCCTTTCAGCAGCAGGCCCCGGCCAAGTGGCAATCTTGGACCACCTCCTGGGCCATGCGCTCATACTTACAAACTCGGAGCGAAAAGACAAGCTCTATGATTCAGGGTGCTGGTGGTTAAAGGAGTCACATATGACATGGGGGTCACCTGGCAGTTATTTAACTTCCAGGGGACAAGCAGACAACTGATGTGCTTTACTCTCCAGTTCACCAAGATATTTAGAGCCATACACAATTAAGAAATAGTCCAGATCCCTTCAAACTGACATTGTAGTAGAATTCATATAGCACTTTAGGTGGGGCAGCCAACTGAACTCAAGGTTAGTTGCTGACAGTGGTTAGTCTGATATTGTTCCTGGCTACTGGGTCTCGTCTTGTGTGCCCAAGCATACCACTCCATGCATTCCCTGCAGTTTCTTTGGGGTGATGGATTCAATTATGTGAACCAGATTGTGTTATCTTCCTAACAGACATCGCTCGTCATGTCTGATATGGTGCGAGGTGTTTACTCTGAGCATTCTAACCTCTTCTTTCCTTTCACAAGCCATTAGTTTGAAGTTTTAGTCCATGTGATCTGAACCAAGACTATAACTCACAGAATGCACTGCTTTGTTAAATTAAAGCCTATTACTGGAAATACATAATATCGCTGAAATTGCATTTTCTGGTGAGCCAATTGTTTTATGTTCTTTGTTTGGTACCTGAAGTTTTGTGTTTTTCATTCTAAATCCATAAATATATTTACTAGAACGAAGCTAAAGCGTGGGTGCTTCCATTGTAACAAAAGTAAACAAATAGAAAAAAAGCATGTGGCTGCCTTTTCTTTTCTCTTTATTTAATTTTTGCAGCACCTGTGAATTAGCTTTAAACATCTTAAGCTAAGCGCAGGTGCAGCGGTTGCTTCAAAAGTAAAGAAATTGAATGTTTTTGTCTTATTTCTTTACTTTTGAATCAATCTCTGCACCCGTGCTTTAGCTTAAGATGTTTAAAGCTGAAGCGCGAGCTAAAGCGCGAGTGCCACAATTGATTTCCAGTGCAATAGGTCTCGTTTTTCTGAAAGTTTGAGCTATTGGTGTTACATTATTATTAGCAATGCCAATAGCTCAAACTTTCAGTAATGCGAGACCTATTGCATTGCAAATGCTTGTTTCCATTTGTTTTGACCACATTTTTTTCAACTTATTTTAATAATTTCCATTGAAATGAATGGGCACTCCATGACGAGTTACCCTTGTCATTAGCATCCAAGTGGTTAAACTTGGATGCTAATGACAAGGGTAACTCGTCATGGAGTGCCCATTCATTTCAATGGAAATTACATTAAATGTCTAGGCACAGGCTTAGCATCCAAGTGGTTTTAAAAATCCAAAGTGATTACATCACCATCTGCATGGTTTCAAACAGATTGGTGGGTAGAGATCATGGCTGATTGTAGCCGCCATGGCTGCCTCAGATGTCTTTCTCTACTGACCTTCGTTTTAAGTCTTGCGTTGCGTTACAGCGCAAAGTTCTGCTCACTCTGTGAGACCTCTTGTGATCAAGGAGATTTCAGAAGGGGACTTGAAGCCCCGCCCCTCTTTTTCATTGGCTGGCGTAACCGTTTATGCTAAACGGTGGCCTGCCATTGGAAATGCGTTTTTTTTTGTTGCCGCCCTTTCCCCTTTTGGTCCGACCCATCCGGAGTGGGTCGTTTGCTTCACAGCTGTCCTGAAGCAATTTCTTATCTAAAGGAGGCGTATTACCGTAAAGCAAAGGATCCAGTCCGGATGGGCCATCCCAAAAGGAGACAGGGCGGTGTGTTTAGGTTATCTTTTTTTTTCCTGGCTGGTCACGGGTGGTTACTAGGGTCTACGCTTATGCTAATGATGAGTTGGCACTTGTAGATATTTACGTATGGGCAGGAGACGCCCTTCATTCACCCACATGGTCACTGGCCACATTGGCGCCACTTTAGCTCTTTACCATCAGTTCCCGTTTATTCCCCCCTTCATGTGTCCGCCGGACGCTGTAGCCCCGGCTCCCCGCAACCTCCTCCCCCGAGCTCGGCGTCCCTCCGCCCATGTGTTGGTTTGCAGAGGTCGCATGGTGTATTTACACTGTAGTGTGCTTTGCTGTGGCCGCACGTGTCTATCACTGGAGATTTTTAGTTGCTGGCGGTGTAAGATTGTGGTGTTAACTGTCGGTGAGCGGATTGATGGGTGGTAGAGGCGCGGAGTGTGTTGACGCGCATGGCGCCACCTCCTCACGACTGCTGTGGGTGTCAGTGAGGGAGATTTAAAAAGGTGCTGCGCAGTGTTGCTGTTCACACGCGGCGGCCATGAGAGCGTGGCTGCCGTGGTGCGTTGTGCACTCCACACAGGTGGGTGCCTGCGATGTCCCCGCTTCCTTTGCTTGGGACTCTAGCCACGCTGCTCCTGTTATCTCTAGTACTGCGGGGATTGTGGCTGTGCAGGTTGTTAGGCCTCAGCCATGTTGGAGGAACAGGAGGCAGGCAGTGCTTCGGGGGGGTGGGGGGCAGTGCCACCAGGATCGTCTCCTAAGGCTTGCCACTGCGTGCCCCCTCTTTGTGAGCGGTGCGCTCAGGGATCTGTGGCCTGCCGACCGCCCCAGTAACAAAACTCGCTCACACTGCAGACAACCCCGCAGGTGGTCTCCCACCTGCTCCTTTTCTGCCGGTGCGAGGGCTGCGCGCGGACGGGTGCTTGAGTGCCCGGCCAGGGAATTACCTCCCGCTCTGCCCAAAATTCTCGCACCTGTCGTTATCGCTTGCAGGTTCTCATTTCCTCTGCATTTTCTACCCTCCTTCCACACGCTTGTTGCTTGGTTATTCCCCTAAATGACTCTCCTAGAAGTGTCTTCGCAGACAGACTAGTTTATTATACCTGTCAGTTGTAAAGTGAGCCTCCAGGACCTGGGACATTGAGTTCCACGTTGAGCCGGGGCAGCATTTGTTACCAAGGGTGTATGCACTGGACATGTTCAGAGGGGTGTCTCGGCTACTTCCAAGCCCACGAAAGGGCAGTTCCTCTAGCTTGTTTAGGGAGGGGGCAACACTTCCTCCTCTCAAGTATGTTGTATCATGGAGACATTTGGATGACATGCAGACATTCCATAGCTGTAACCGCTTTGTTTTTGAGGGGAGCTGTCGAGAATTAGGGACTCACTGCTTTGTTGAGAATGATGCGTTCAAACCATAGTGTGTAGCGTTTGGAAGGCAAACATCATAGGCCAAGTGCTTTACCTTGGACAAGCATGAGGGCTTGAATATGAAATCAGGGACACAAATCAATGACACCGTCTCGTTAGTTGCACGCCCCGTGCAGAGTACAGGGGATGTTCAGGAATGTATATTGTTATGTAGTCTCAATACTGAATCTTTCTCAGTGTTGGTGCATCTTGAACCCGGGGCAGTGGTAGACGTAAATCTTTTTATGAGCACAAAATAAAAAGCCAGATTTAGAGCTAAAGTTGCCTGGTTTGTCAGCTGACACCTTAATTGCTAAGAAAATCTTTTTTAAGACTTGTGGGAAATAGGATATTTTGTTGGGCTCTGTTTTACGTTACCAGATTTTGGTGTAGAGTTCCATTGTGTGACTCTCAAATGTGGATTGGTGGAGAGAGAGGTGTTACAATAACTTTTTTTGCAGCATGTGGTGACTCCAGACCCAAGTTTGTCCATGAAGGTGTTTCACAACCACATACTTGCTTGTCCCTGAAGGACCTTTGCTCGAACCTACAATGTTTCCGGGTCAACCTTTTTGATTACGATCAATAAAATGGCTGGGACTCAACATAGAAAGCATGAGTTAAGTCCTTTATAATAGAAAGGAAAAACCACTCTAAGACCTTAAAAGCATCGCAGGTGCCCTGGCTCTGCAGAGGGGTCTCAAGGGTGGACAGAAAAATTGGCCTAAATTGGTTCATTACAGACATGAAGCTTGCTTCTGAATGCTTGGGTATTTGCTGGTAATGCAGGTCGTCCCGTTATCCTAGTTTTAACCACATCGATGCTCGAGGTGTTCCGCCCCTGTGCTGGAATATGCAAAAACCCATTATTCATGACGAGCTGGGCTCGTCATGAGCGTGCTGGGAGGCTACTGCATGACGAGCCCAGCTCGTCATGAGTGTGGAAGGGGTTAAACAGGATCCCACCACCTCCTCCTTTTGGACATGATTTCGATGGATTAGCGGGAAGGAGTGGATTGATGCTTCACAGGCCATTTAAAAGAGCTTAAAAGCTCAATTACAGTTTGGTTTGGTGTTCATGTAATCTGGAAAGGGCATTTTAAGATAAAGCTTTCTGCAGACAATCATACACCTGTTCTGTGGCACCAGCAGCCTGTACTAAGGGTTGAGCAGTGGCTGTGTGACGTCTCGTGAAAGGCAAAGGCTGCCACTTTCCAACTCGTTCTTATCCTCATATAGAGCAGTTTCTCCCCAAGAGGCAGACTGGTCTGTGATCCTAGCTGCATCCTGTCCCAGGTCTCCCGTACACCTATCATCTGAACTGACTTCTGCAGAGCATCACCAGTCCAAATGAGCGTCCTTCGTTGCTGTGTTGCTTGGTAGGGTGCAGGCAGCCACCTTCTCTGACATCATCACACCTTTCTGGAAGGTTCTCGGGCTCTCTATAGACCTGTGTAACCTCTGAGTACTCCACATCAAGAAAACTTTATAATTACCTTCTGCTAACACTGTACCCACCACAGCATCATCGTCATATCCCTGTCCCACACAGGGAGGCCTGCACCCTATTGCAACCAGAGCACAGCAGAAGAAGCGAACCGCAATACCGGCACAACAGCATCACACCTATATCTGCAGTGATAGTGATATCACACCTATATCTGCAGTGATGGTGATATCACACCTATATCTGCAGTGATAGTGATATCACTCCTATATCTGCAGTGATAGTGATATCACACCTATATCTGCAGTGATAGTGATATCACTCCTATATCTGCAGTGATAGTGATATCACTCCTATATCTGCAGTGATAGTGATATCACACCTATATCTGCAGTGATAGTGATATCACTCCTATATCTGCAGTTATGGTGATCTCACACCTTTTAACTGCCGTCATAGTAACAATACTTGGGTATTTGTAATCTCCACTCCGTGTCCTTATTCCAAAATGAGTGGGTGTTAAAAAAATTTATGCATTACATTAATGTGATAAAAAAAATCACATTAATGAAAGCCCGTACCATTTACAATACAAAACTCACACTGGTACAAATGCATTGCAATAGATTTCGCAGTTACAACAAAGTGAGCTATTGCCATTTTGCATTACACCATTTGATTAATGCTTCACGAAGCGGAAAAAAAGCTATTACATTTACAATGCCAATAGCTCAAAATAATGTCATTGCGAAACCTATTGCATTGTAAATGCTTGTTTCACTGGTGGGGAAGAATTCATTTTGGATTAGGGTGGTCAGACGTCCCAGTTTTCCCAATACAGTCCCGGTTTTTAGTGGACTGTCCTGGCGCATTTCTTCATTTTGAGTAAATGTCCCGGTTTTGGGACAAAGGTCAGGTAATTGGAAGGCAAGCCCTCCTTACATGGTCGCTTCAGAAGAATGAAAAAATTACGTTTTTTATGGTGTTTGCGTCCCGCACAGGAGGAGTTAGACTGCATGCTCCTAGCAGATGAGAGAAAGGGTGAAGAGAAGGGCATGGGGCATAGGGTGGAGGTCCAGCCACAGATAATGTTAACGAAATGTAGCCTTGGAAATGTCTGCCTATATATACACCCTGTGTTAAGTTTTAACGGGGTATACCCATAAAACTACCCGACCTGGGTAATAAAGGCAGTACGTTTAGAAAGGGTCAGGGTAGTCCCTGTAGCTTTACATTTGCATCAACGATTCACCACAGACAACATTTTCATAATTCATCATATCAAGAATTTTATTTCCAAAGCGTAAAAAAACAAAGAAACAATTACTCAATGCTCTTGTGAATCAAAGCATCCATGTTATTCCATGTATCTGCTCTTGAAAACAGATTTATTGCCAAAGTAGGACATTCATTAAAGGCTCTTGTAAGTCAAAGCATTAATGTAAATTCATAAAACTACTTTTGGTACATTATATCGCATGTAACATTTGCAGTGCTCACAGTGAAAATAGAAAAAGGAAGGTTTTGAGGGAAATAGGGGTGATTGGGTTGATGGGGGACGGGGTAAAGGTGGTGTGACATAAACACGAGTTCACTTATAGACGGTTTGTACCTTTACAGCCTATATTTGGTCCATAGTTCCCTATACTCATAACACATAGGTCAAGGTCAATCAATTTCTTCTGTTCCTATGGTGTGAGGTTACGTGGTAGTCTATGTTTCGACCCCGGAAGGTGAAGGGTTAGTGATTCTTCATAGTGGGGTCTTCATCAGGACAAAAAGTTGTGGAGCACTTCAGAACCGGCTATCAATGAACGTCTGGGGTGGGCAGTCAACCGCTCCTCATTTTTAGGACGTTCAAAGTAAGCGTGGGGTAGTGATTTCCTAGCTTGTACAAGGTATCCTCAATCTCTGTAGTTTGGATGCTATACGGTGTCAGTGATCTCCCGTAGTGGGTTGCTAAACAGTCAACCAATATAGAGTCTGCTCCTCTCCTTCACTCGCGAAAGGCACTTATACCCTGCTCAGAAAAGCTGTCGTTGCTGAACATGCCACTGCCATTATGTGATGTATAAATCAAGAAAAATTATGCGCGGCTCACTGACATTAAAAAGGCAGGGACCGTCTGTTTTGCGTGTCTGCGTGGCACTAAATTGAAACATTTTCTGGAACCTTCTATATATATTAGTACAAGGCTATGCAAAAACCGGGACAGGACAGATATAGAAGTAAGTCTAAAGGCTTTCGTCCTGCTTTTATTTCTGGCGTGTCCCAGTGTTTGGTTGTCAAAATCTGGTCTCCCTATTTTGGATGACATCTGTAATGTAAACTAGGTGACCAGTGATTCCTCTAGTTTGAATACATTTGTGAAGAATATTGTTTATAAATAAGGCTCCCTGTGTTCCGTTTTTACTGATTTAAATACAGACAGAAAACATTTTTTTTCCTGTCTGTATTTATTTTTAAATGTGAATAAAAACGGAAATTGGGTTGTTTTTGAGTGGTTCTAAATGCTGTCTATCATGACTGACAGGCAAATAGCTGTGCAGATTGCCAGGCAAGTGGATTAAAAAAATATAGGGATTTTAGTAAAGAGTCTTAAACAGCAGTAGATTTGCACAAACTTGATGCTAAAATTTACATATTTTCTTACAAGTGCATATTTTACCATCTGAGAGTGTATATATCATTGAAATCTGTGAGGCGTTCAGGCACAAGTGCACATTAACTGGTTAAATAAATGTGGAAATATACACATTTCAGCTTAATTTTTTCACAAAACCTAAAATAAATATGGATAAATACAGGTAAAATTAGCAAAAAATAAATATGGATAAATACAGACGGAAATGACAACAACAAAAAATACCATAAAAGCGGGAGCCCTATTTATAAATGATGGTTTCATGCTTAATCGGGAGTAAAACAGTGACTTTTTGTATTGGCAATGACATTCCAGCTCCCCTGTGTCAACATATTACCTGTAGAGCCAATTTGCATACATTTTATCCCCCGCTGTTGCAGGATTTTGTAGTTAATAAGACCAGTCCATTGGATTACTTCTGTAATGTAAGCAAGGTGACCAGTGATTCCTGTGGTTTGAATACATTTGTGAAGAATATTGTTTGTAAAGTATGGATTTGTGCTTAATCGGGAGTAAAACAGTGACTTTTTGAATTGCCATTGACATTCCAGCTCCCCTGTGTCAACATATATCACCTGTGAAGCCAATTTGCATAAATTGTATCCCCCCGCTGTTGCAGGATTTTGTATTTAGTAAGACCAGGCAGTCGCTGCTTCTGCTAAAGAAAACCTGGTTCCGGATGTCACTGAAGGTCATGGTGAAATGACTGACAGCCTGGTTCCAAATCCACAGGCGACTTTGAACCTGGCAGGGCTTTGCTGCTTTGACCTGGACGTGTTTTCATTTTAGTAATTAGTTGCGAAATATCTGAATTGGGCTGTGGTTAACAGCTGTCTAATCCTGTAAGGTCTTTTAGTTTTTACAGGTATTTGAAATATGAAGTTAAGTTGAACAAGCCAGGATCTTCCCAATTTCAAGATCGTCAAATGTTAACATTTCAAAGTAGAAAATGATGTATTTGTAGTTTTTGTGGGAAATAGGAACCTCAAGATGTAATACTGCAAGTGTTGTGAGACAGCTACTAGAAAAAAGTTTTAAAAATATGTCTTACGACTGTCAATGAGTAAACAGTCAGTACTTTACATTTCAGAATTTGTGGGAAATTATTTTAAATGTAGCTTTAGTTTTAAACCCTTGGCCTAGTACGCGTTTTGCCTTTTAAACACGATGCATTTCAGGTAATTTTTTAACACGGTTTAAGAGAAATTTACCCAGAGCTCTATGGAGAGAGAGTTCAAGATTCTTCGGCATAACCTGATTAAATTATTCGAGGATGTGATGCTTCTCAAAACTAGGTATCCAAAAAAGTGTCTCGGAGCTTCGTAGTGGATGAAGAACAGCCAAGAGGTTATCTTCCTCTGCCAGATAGATATAAGTAAAGAATCTTTGGGTAGCATAATATGAACCAAGCTGGCTGTTCCTTAAATGCATCCACAATGTCTATATAGATAACCAATGTATGGTGTTGAGGACACGGGCAATGTGGTCTAAAGGATGACTGCCGCTCGCAAAGGTGGGGTGCCGCTCGCAAAGGAGTGTTTGCTGCTTGGTCGTCCTGCCGTTTTTTAAATGCCCAGGAACTGTGCTGGAAAGTGAAGAGGCGCTCCGCTGAGCGAAAAGGGAGAAGGTGAAATCGTAAGGGGGACGGGACTGCGAGGCTCAACAGGCTGTGCGCACAAGATCTAGCACACCTGCTGCCTCTTCCCGGGTCTCCTCCCCTCCTCACCGCCTACTTCACTCCTCGCGGCCCCCGCTCCGCGGGTGCCGCTCGCAAAGGAGTGTTTGCTGCTTGGTCGTCCTGCCGTTTTTTAAATGCCCAGGAACTGTGCTGGAAAGTGAAGAGGCGCTCCGCTGAGCGAAAAGGGAGAAGGTGAAATCGTAAGGGGGACGGGACTGCGAGGCTCAACAGGCTGTGCGCACAAGATCTAGCACACCTGCTGCCTCTTCCCGGGTCTCCTCCCCTCCTCACCGCCTACTTCACTCCTCGCGGCCCCCGCTCCGCGGGTGCCGCTCGCAAAGGAGTGTTTGCTGCTTGGTCGTCCTGCCGTTTTTTAAATGCCCAGGAACTGTGCTGGAAAGTGAAGAGGCGCTCCGCTGAGCGAAAAGGGAGAAGGTGAAATCGTAAGGGGGACGGGACTGCGAGGCTCAACAGGCTGTGCGCACGAGATCTAGCACACCTGCTGCCTCTTCCCGGGTCTCCTCCCCTTACATTCCTTCCGGCATATGAACTGGCACTAGGCACGCGTGAGCGGAACGCGTGTGCGGAACGAATCCCGGGACAAAGCCCGGACTAAGGGCGGATCCTCTGAGACCCTCCGAGACACGAGGAGCCAGGGGCCGGGCATACCCTCTTGCACATCAGGTACTGTTTGTTCCCTACTTTTCTTTCTCTCTACGACCATCGCTTATTTAGACAACGATTGCTTATCAGTCAGAGATGGCGACTACCAACATTGATCCACCCACGCAGGGCAATCAGGGGTTGCTGCATAATGGGACTCTGGATAGCTACTTTTCCAAACCAACATCGGATTTAACACAGGATATAACTCGTGAGATTGTCTTGGCGGAGCGGCGGGCTGATCGGCGCCGATCCGTGGAAAGTATAAAGAAGGGATCTGTTTCCCTACTCCCAACTAATGTGACTGCATCCTTTGATACCGCCATTGATATGATAGCGACTGAGCCACCCCTTATCTTGGACAGTTTGCTCCCAGAATTTAATACAGTTGTTCTTTCACCTGTCACTGTATCTGGGTCGGATATTATCAGTTTGCCCGGAACACCAACGGCGAGTAGCTCATCGACACTAAAGGGAGATGTTTCATCACAATTGTATGTAGTTCACAACAAGGCAAAAAAATTGCCGGTTGCGGGGAAAATTTATGGTCCACCACCGAACAAAAAACAACGTAAAAGGTGGGATCCTTTGCAACCGAAATTGACCTGCTCAGACTTTGGGGAAAAACTGTCTAAGGTTGTCAAGAATCCCTGCGTTGTTCAAGTTGATTTACAGGGCCCCCATATTATATCTACTCCCTTAGACCAACCTAATACATCTGTGGATGTGGAGGATAGTATGGTCACTGACGCAATTGATGATGTTTACATTGAAAACAAGGGTTCTGTGTCCCTATTTGATATTGAGAATTTGATTAAATCTTATTCTGCATCCATATTAGAAAGGTTGATGGAAATGGAGTGTAGATTGGTTAAAATTGAAAATGTATTGGTCAAACAAGACTCTGTAGGCCATAAAGGTGTTAGTAATGTGGTTAGTAAAACATCGAATGTTGCACCCCAAATCTTGGCACCTATAGCCCAACCACCTCCATCTTCTTCCTATCATGCTGTGGTAAGCCCTTCCCCAATCCCAGTTGTCCCTAAAACTTCGGGGAACATAGTATCAGCGATTGTTCACCATCATGCATCCCCCAGTTCTTCTCAATCGAAAAGTGCTGATTGTCAGCAGGGTAATGCCAAAACCACAAATAAATGTAGTGACAATACATCTAAAATCACTAGCAATTCTTCCAATTTGGTTTTGGCAAACCCGATAAGGGAAACTAGGGAAACTAGTCACAACTGGGGTAACCCAAAAAGGGTTCTGCTGCCCGAACTTCCACCAGAGGCAGTACCCTACGTGGTAGTTCTAACAGGTGTGCCGGTCCTGGAACCAAACAAAAGGGAGGGTTTCTTCCAATTAAAGAATAAGATTATGCATTGGCTAAGAATGTATAGGCCAATGGCAAATCATATTAATGGGGAAATAGTCCATGTTCGCCGTCTTGGATGGTTGGGGGGTAGACCCAAAGACATAGACGGGGATGTGGTGGTTGTCAACTTTAGGGATCCCATTGCAGTACACTACATATTGAACTGGCAGATGGGCAGTTCCAATAACACGATAACCCCCAGACCCTTAACGTATTTTTATCCTAGGTCAGTGGTGTTTCCATCCCAGTATCCCCCCCCACATTGCTCAACTCAAACTCAGCCATCTAACTACCCCTTCGTACAGAATGCCGGGTATGTCGGGAGTAATCAATATGCGCAGTACCCTTTGAGTCAACAGGGTGCAGGAAGCACGTATTATCCCCCTTGTCTTATGACAGCCCCTGACCCCCTGGGTTGGAACCATGTTCCGGTTAGAAACCAAAACTTCCAAAATAGAAGGATGGACCATCTTAAACCCTTCACGCCACTGGAAACGTCAAATCGTTTTGATGTTTTCAGTGGTCTTGACAACTGTGATTGAATTTTAACGAATGGGGGGGTTGAGGGAAGAGACATGAGTCATTGCATGGTTCCTGGCCCTGCAATAGTGTGTAGCCCATTGCCAATTGTAGTGCCAAGGCCATTAGTTAGATCTGCTTCTGACATTATAAATATTTCCGAAGAACAGGTGGTACTATTATGCCCTCCAGGGAACTTAGTTTCCGGGGAAACTTCCCCGGCAGCTAAGTTGATGTCGAGGGCTAATGTATCTACACCCTCAGCACCTGGGGTGCCAGTTAACCTGGTTTGTTGGAATGTAGCTGGGGTTGCTAGTAACCTGAGGGACCCCGAGTGGGCTGCTTTTATAGAATCTTTTGACTTCTGCCTACTCCAGGAAACATGGGCTGTTGATATTCCCCATAGGGTGGGTTACAAGACTTATGGCATTGGGGCAACACCCTCTAGAAGTGGTAGAGCGTCGGGGGGTCTTTTGATTTGGGCAAAAATTAATTTAAAGGTTAATATTGAGCAGATAGACGTGAATTCCGTAGATATCCTAGTCTTAAAAATAACAACCTCCAATGGGAATAAATTATTCTTAATAAATATCTATAATAGGCCAGCCCCCTCTTCAAAGGAATCCCCGATTGTTTTCCAGCTGGATTGTTTCTTGAGAGGGCTGGATCCTAGGGAGGATTTTGTTATTTTGGCTGGGGATCTGAACTGTAATTATGAGCCAATTTTGGGTTTAAGTGAGATTTTCGAGGAAGAAGACCAGGTGAATAAGATCCCTCTGCTTGGGAACTCTAAATCGGTTAAGTGCTCTACTTTGGCTCTTCAGCTAACTAAACTATGTACAGAGCACTTTATCAGGGCTTGTAATGGTCGGTTACCGTCTGACATCTCAAAAAAACCAACCTTTGCTAGAAACAGCTATAAGAGCAACTTGGATTTCGTGATGGCTTCTATCCCTCTTTGGCCTTATCTCGTAGATCTCGACATATTGGAGAGGACTGAAAGTGACCATTTTCCTCTAAATTTGTCCTTAGATGCAGCACTGTTTAGTGATTCTTCATCCGAGGAAGGTGCTGGTGATGGAAATGAAATTCACATTAGTAATAATAGGAGATCGCTCAATTGGCCATTTATTTTGGACCATAGCGATTTACTCAGTGAAATATATTCACTTTTTGCTGGGACATTTGCTATATATTTGAGCTTAACACCTGAGGAGGAAGTAAAAACCTCCTTTTTGGCTATACATCAGGAGTTTAACTAAAATTACTGGTCACTAAAATGCCGAAAAAAGCTCAGCAGAAGACCCAGAATCTGTCACACAGCAAACCCTGGTATGGTAGATCTTGTAGAGAGTCGAAGAGGGAACTGATAATTGCGATTAAATCCAAGTCACAATTTGATGTTCACAAAGCTAGAAACAACTACAAATCTGTCCAAAAGATATCAAAAAGAGAGTGGGAGGAAGAGAAATGGGCGGATTTGCTGTCAGCCGCAAGGTCACGCAATACTGTGGTTTTTTGGAGGTTGATAGCAAATGGGAATAATGCAGGAAGGGTGGTTAAGGACACTTTCTTAGACGAGCAAACCTGGGTAACCCATTTTACTAACTTGTATAGTAAATACGACGATCCTAATTCAGTATCTAATATAGCAAGTTATGTAATTCCAGCTGATCCGCTTGTTTTCAACTTAGGGGAAACCGAGCTGGCATTAAGCCAAGTTAAAAGTGGGAAAGCCCCAGGTTTGGACAAAATCCCTGGGGATCTTTATAAGCACGATCCAAAAGTATGGGCACCCTATATTAATTATCTGTGCAATAAATTATCATGTAGCTTAGAATTCCCTGAAAGCTGGAAGGGAGCGGAAATTGTTTTAATTTATAAAAAAGGAGATAGGAAGGACCCTTGTAATTATCGGCCTATTAGCTTAATGGACATCCTGCAGAAAATTTACTCGCGTCATATTTTAGCACGAGTGAGTATTTGGTTGGATGAAAACTCATTCTTGACTAAATTTCAAGCCGGATTCAGGACGAAAGTCAGCACTATAGATCAGTGCTTTAGATTCTGCTGCCTCTACTGGAAGTACGTAATGATAAAAAAGGCCCATCTGTACGTTGCCTTTGTGGATTTAAGGGCAGCGTTCGATTTGGTGCCACGTGACCTCCTTTGGAAAACGTTGAGTGCAGCTGGTATGCCAGATAATATAGTTGCACAGATCATAAAATTACATGAAGGGAACTTTGCGAGAATTAGATGGGGTCCAAATGGCGAACTTTCCAGGAAAATCCCGATTGAACGAGGAGTTCGCCAAGGATGTGTTCTGGCCCCCACACTTTTTTCCATTCTCGTAAATGATATTCCCTCATATTTAGAAAGATGTATAAATGATGCTCCCAAATTGAATGGTGAAAGGGTAGCATCTCTATTATTTGCTGACGAGACAATCCTGATTTCCCAAACAAAGAATGGTTTGCAGACTTTATTGAACACTTTTAATGAATATTGCTGTCAAAAGGGGCTAGAGATTAATGTTAAGAAAACGAAGTATATGGCCCTGAATCCAACCAAACCTGATAAGGGGTGTTTAATGTTAAAAGGAGTGAAGCTGGAGTCAGTGCCCCACTTCTCATATTTAGGGGTGACGCTAGATTCCAACTTCACCTGGAAAGCTCAATTGGAAAAAAGTAAATTAATATTCGCCCAGAATGTTAAACCAATACTTAGAGAGCAAAGTTTAAGTACCAGTAAAGCGGTGTTTCCAGTAATGGAACTTTTTAAATTCAAAGTCCAATCATCAGTGCTCTATGGTGCAGAACTGTGGGGGTCGGGTTCCAAGGAGACCTTCAGTGTCCAAGATAATAATTTTCTGAGAAGCTTGGTAAGGGTACCGAGAGGAACCCCATTAGTACCTCTGCAATTGGACCTTAATTTTAAAAGAACAGACCACCATGTTTGTATTAGACCTCTTATGCTATGGGTAAGATTGTGGCATGTCCCTGAATTACAAGACTATAGAGAGGGGCTTATAGAGATTATGGCGCTGGACACCCAGAAAAAAATCCCATGGCTTAGACATGTCAGCACCTGGTTTAACAACATAGGCCTGAAACATTTTTGGGAGAACCCTGAATTATTACCTTCCAACCCAAAATTAGTCCTGAAAAGGGCCTTTTGGTCCTATGTAGCAAATATGACTGTGAACTCCATAATTAGCGGTCCACTGGTTTCAAAATTCTTGAACTTTAAGGATGAACCGTTCTATGAGACCTTTATGGACGAAATAGAGCCTCCACTTGCCAAAACGTTGTTTTTAAAGTTTAGATACGGTAATCTAGTATTGAAATCAACCTTGGCTCGTTGGGCAAGGAGCCGTGATCCATCTTCTGAGGCATTGGACGAAGTTTGCTCACTCTGCGATAACAATCAAATAGAGAATGAGCAACATATTCTTTTTTTTTGTCCCCTGTATGGCCAAGAAAGAACAAGATGGATTAAACCAATATGCCTATTATTAGGCTTGAGATCCTACCGTCAGGCTCTGAGAATTTTGACCACAAACACTTCACAGCAGATAACATTTAGTGTTAGTAGATTTTTACTTTCTGTTTGCCACCGCAGGAAAAAAATGGGTCACAAGTTGTAACCAAGTTTCCCACTTCTATGGACCTGAATTATCTTTGGACTTGAATTATGGACTTGAACTCGTTTTTAATAGTACCGCTCAACTGAAATCGCTCCTAAATTTATTGATACGTCCTTCTATCTTGCATGATTTTTATTTTTATGCTCCAAGAGTCCTTCTACATGTTTTGCACAGTTATATAATATGTTCTGAAAACCTTTTAATTGTATGTTATTATTAATTCTTTTATTGTATTGTATTGCGTAAATTGTTCTTTTATGGCGTCAAGCCGAAATAAAGAGAATTGAAGAAGAAGACTGCCTGATTGCAATGTAGCCTTGATGGAGACCAGATTGGCTTTATGTAAACTGCTGAGGATATTGTGTACATAATCCAGTCTGGGCAGCACCAAGACTTGTGTGATTGTCTTAAAGTCCGACTCAGAGAAGTAATCTTTATCATCTTTGAAAAGCCTTCACTGGAATTGGATGGGCTTGGCCATATAGTTTGCATGTCCATGTAGAGTAAGCCTTTTATGTAGGATGATGAAGGATTTGGTAGAATCAACAATGATGGGGTTTGATTCAAAGATGTTGAGGCATTTTAGCCACGAATAAACAAAGCGATTAGAGGAAGGTACGGGAACATTGAGTTTTAGATGATTTGGTGCCACCCAGGATCTGGCACAGATAAAAGAGGTGCTAGATGTGAGCAGCTTAGTAGGCTGTCACATACAGTGTCATCAGTGTCTTGGTGGCAGTATTGGCTGATTCATGAAGTCGAGGAAAGTTTAATTAATGTGGGGGGCATTGATGTAACCTTTAGGGATGTCGTACTGGAGAAGAACTGGCCAAGAAAAGGAGTTAATTTGTTTTACCTTTTGTGCGTGGTTGTTCTGCAAGAATGAACTAGTTTGGGACCTTACATTAGGTACTAGTGATTGATGGTATCAGACTCGGCCAAAAGTTGAAGAGGCTCAGCAGCAAGAGTGTTTGCAGGGATTTTTTTTGGAGGGCCTGGTAACTTCAATTTTCTGCTGGGTTGCTTCTCTTAAAACAACAATTAACTTAAATGTGTGCAACACAGTTTTTTTAAGTTACTGCTTTAGGTTTGGTGCCTCCTAGTTTCCTTCTAGTATTTTACATGCTTCCTTGGTATTAGCCACAGAGTCTGTATACGAAGTACCAGAAGGTCAAGAGTGAAAGGATCTCTATTTCCTTAAAGAGTGGATTTATCTAACGCTGAGCTTATCCAACTACAATTACATTGGTCACGCCCCTTTGAGAGACTCCACCACCCCCCAGTTTTTTCATGCCATTTAAAGCCCTACTACCTAGTTAGTCACAGAGT
Organism: Lissotriton helveticus; assembly: GCF_964261635.1. Lineage (NCBI taxonomy): Eukaryota > Metazoa > Chordata > Amphibia > Caudata > Salamandridae > Lissotriton > Lissotriton helveticus. Next base: position 93,035,152 of record NC_136058.1, read on the forward strand.
ATTAGGAGTTGTGAAGCTTTTAGGCCTAGAGGAGTAAGCGGGTGAATTTAAGGCCAAAGTCATTGGCTGACTCTGGAATTTGATAAATATGAACTCCTGAATCAGTGGTAGAAGGACCTGGAGATAAAGTGAAGGGAAGACATTCAGCTTCATTAATGGAGGGTGTATGTGGCTATGATAGTGTGAAAGAAATTATTCAAACTGTATTCATCCCACCCCGGGCCTGATTAGGAGTGCCCCAGTTAACTGCAAAATGTGTAGTCACTAATGTTGACACACTCATTGCATTTAGGAGTGTGGCCTGAAACACTGCATCACGCAATTTTCTCCAGGTAAGTATCGTCAGGTCAAACCTGCTGATAGTTACTAGGGGAAAAGGTCCTGAAAATACCAGGACATTTTGCTTTTAGAGAAATGAGCACCAAAATCATCATGTTGTGCCCCATTTTTTTGCAGGTAAAACTCATAAATGGAATATTGTATTGCATCAGACAAATACTGAATGCCAGGGTGTCAATTATTTTCCAAATGTGATTAAAAAAAATTCCAATACCGGGACACTCGTTGTGAGGCCCTTTGTGTAAAGGAGTCTTGGGCACCCACATTGAATCTTAGGGTTTCAAAGGGGGCATCATATTGAACCTGATGGTTATAAAGAGGTGTAATACATATTGCCCAGGGTGCATTTTTTGCTTCTTCATTCAATGAGTTTATTGCGCAGGGTGGATTTGAGGTTTTTAGAGGGATGAATTGTCCTGGGGCATCTGAGGATTTTCAAAATCTAGCATCCAGTGCGTTGGCCACTGCAACTCTCAGCCCTGCTTTTATAGTCTCTTCACCTTGTTGTTAGCGCTTTACACAACAATGTTAAATACTTTGTGTTTCTACAATATATACTTACTCCTCCAGCACGTTGATGCATTTAGCAGCGGAGAGAGCAATTTGCCATCTTCTTTCGTCTTTGTTATTTGAAGTGTTTCCATGCCCTAAAATATTGACATTCTACAATGGTTTTTTTTATTTTATGTGTCTGGAATTTATAGGAAGTGTAAATTGTAAAGATAAGTGATTACAATAAATACCATGTTGGTGCCCGATACCATTTATGTTATAATATAGTTGTCACTTCCGTATTGTGTTCTGTTGAATAGTGGTGTAAATTGCAGAGGCCGCCGCATCCACCCGCAGGGTGGGGGAGGCTCAAGGGCCGGCGCCATAACCCACGCGGTGCCAACAGGGGGATGGAACTGGTCCTGGGCGCCCTGAAGCGGCCAGGACCAGCGGATACGGGGTGCGCACCAGCCACCCCGACAGGAAGTGACCTTGTGACCTGGGCGCCCATGGGGGGCGACCAATGGCCAACCTTGCTACCTTTGAACCCCCCAATCAAAGGGGGTTTCACCTGAAGCCCTTGGGGGCTCAGGGGGATTTAAGGATCGCCGCTCCCCAGCAGAAGCACAACGTCTTCGAAGGAGCTGGGAGAGCGGCGCGACAACGACATCGTTTGAAGAACTGGGGGAGCGGTGCAACTGAATCGACTGAAGAAAGGCGAGACCCTGTCGGCGAGGTACGGGACGAAGACGAAGTGGAGGAAGTCGAGACCCGGTCGGCGAGCTCCAGGTCGCGGACTAACTGAGAAGCTCGGTACAGCACGACGACCGCACTCCCATCTCCTTGGGTCAGCACAAGAGGCTTGAGGCGTCGAACACGGCAACGAGAGGTAACCCGCCCTCGCTTCTCCCCCGCCCACCCAACTAGCGCGCATCGAGCCGCTACGGTGAGAGGGAAACCAGGATAGCCAGAGAGCGGAAGAGAAGACGATGAAGTGCAGAGCGGCCCCCCAGCGCCCCAGGCATCGATGGAAGAAAACTGTCACGGGTGGCATCCAGACTCCGAGGTGGGCAGCGCGCCGGAAGAGACGACGGCGAAGTGCAGAGTAACTCCCCCCGGCTCCCCAGACACCGAAGAAAGAAAAATCTCGGCTTCGGCGACGAACAAGGCGGAGCAGGGCAGCGGTAGTGGCGAGGTAAAGTAGCAAGGAGGGGTTAAACGCTAGCGGCAGTGGGGCATGATTAAGTTGCTGACATGAAAATGCATTCAATTGTTAAAAGCCCCATCTTCCAACCGCACAATAGGCAGGCAGAATGCAACACGTGCGGAGTCCCAAAAGTAGCCCCTGTGTTTGTTGAAAAGCGCGTCCATTTCAATACACCGTCGCCCAGCCCGCCCAAGGCAAAGCTTTCTCGGTAGTGCGGATCGTAGTGTCGGCCACAACCGAGGTGTTGAAAATCCTTTGGTACGATACTTTGTATACTTGGGGGGCAGGGTGTTACCAGGTGATCGGGTAAACGGGAGTTATAATTGTTTCTGGCCGACCGGGCGAGTGCAAATGGCCCGCGTCGGGTAGTATTTGACAAGGCCATCAGACTAGCGGCAAAGTGGTAGTAGCTAGGAGCTGGAATTACCAAATGTGCTTCCTGGGTGCTCGTAGCTACGGAAAATGCATACCTAATTAAGGGTCCAGGGTGGCACACACTAAAGTACGCATTTGCCCCCCCGAAACCTCCAGAGGCGTCCCGCACAAGGGCGGGTTTTATCCGCGAGTTGCCCAGGATAATACTGGGGGGGGATTGGGCAGAAGTGTTGCATCCCGCCGACTTCCCCCGTGTACAAAAAAAAAAAAAAAAAAAAAAAAATAATAATAAGGGGAAAGGGATGTTGCTTCGCGCGATACAACGGGCGCCCGGCGAGGCTATATGAGACTTAAAATTATTCTCAGCCCAATATATGTTGGCGGCGGAGGTTGGTTGCACCAATTCATAATGTGCCTGCGTGTTGGTTGCACCAATTCATAATGTGCCTGTGTGGTGCAAGGGTTATTTCAGGACCCGCAGTCTGGCCCGGACACGCTAATGCCATTAGGATAAGGGGGCGGGCCCAAGAGGCTGGACGTGAAGCAATCGGCATCCCGACCCCCCCCCAGGCCTCCCCCGAGCCGCGGCAGACTCCGCGGAGCCTGCATTAATGACATTTTGCAGTGCTGTGCCTCGTTCGGGACACTGGCAGCAGCCAATCGGAGACGTCCTATTCAGCACTGAAGGCATCAGCCAACCCTTGCAGCGTGACTGTAGTATATCCCAATCCGAGATGTCTCATTGAGCAAAATAAATATATGCCCCCCTTGGGCATGCAAGGGCAAAACAAACCGCGCTTAACAATTAAAGCGCACCGACGATGATTGACCGTGTCCCCGTAGCACACCCAGGCGAAATCGTGCAATTAGAAACAATGTACAGAGGATGCGCTGCTAATAAAAAGGGTTACATGCAGGGTTTCTGAGGAACTTGTTTCTAAGATGCAGGCAGTGCACAGAGAAATACAAATGATAGGCGAAAGATGCACGTACTCAGTGCACAAGGAAATGGTCTAGTGCGGGAGAGGAGTTGTAACAAGCACAGTTCCCGTTGTATTAGTAAGTTTGTGGAGATCCAGAGGCGCACGTGAAACCCGTGGCACGGTTGGATCTGTGCTCTGCCCGCTTCAAGTCCAGTTAACTAGTTGCAAGTGGTGGCTGCGGCCCCAGTTGTGTCATAGTGTTTAACAGTATGGACAATAAATGAACTGCGCACAGCGGAAAGATTTAAGAAAAAAGCAACCGCACTACTTCATTTCAGTACCCCGGACCACGGGGCAGGTGTCTCAGACTGGGTTGGCTTGCTACGTAATTAAGAAACGGATGGCACAAAAACGGGAAATCCATATTTTCCTTTGCATTCTGGGACTCGTAGTCCTGTTTATGCCTCTTTGAACAGAGGCCGGCAAATAACGAATTAAAAGGAAATCCTGAGTGAGCTAGTCACACAACAACGAGAGCCTTGACTGAGTGGGGTTACACTGTAAGTAACTTACCTCTGAACGGCCAGAGGTTACAATCCTCCTCCAAAGTAACAATTTGCACCAGGGTGCTCCATGCAAGGGGTGCAAAAACCACCGCGCCCAAGGTTGTCAGGTCAACACGCGCCTAGTTCATCCTCAACTTGATTTTGCTTGGCAGTCTGGGTTGCCTCACGCCCGCACATACACCGCTTTATTTATCTACAGACGGGCATGTGCATTAATGGAAAAAATGCACATCAAGCACTTGTGAGTATCGTCAAAGATTCCGAGTAGGGTGAGCCCCCTACAGCTGCAATGGGCACCACGTTTACACTCCCTCAGGGAACACCCAGGTTCCAAATCCTGTTGGGCACAGAACGCGTTGAGAGGTTACCCCCACCTGGCAGAATATCCCCACGCTTACAGACCTGCAATGCCCTTATTCCCAACATAATCAAAAAAAAAAAAAAAAAAACACGAATATCTACTGAGATGGGTTAAAATGCTACATATGGCAGGCTTGTCCGGGACTGGCTGGCCCCATACAAAGACTGAGGTATGCACTCCAAGAACGTGAGTGCTTCACGAGCGTGAGCCCCTGATGGGGGACATCCGAGACCTCACCACCTGCATTGATTTTCAGTCCACGCGCCCCGGCGGGAAGCAGTCTGCTCTTACAAAGCTGTTTGTCCGAACAGGTCTATTGATAGTAACGATAAAAAGGGGCAACTGGGACCGGGCAGCAACAAAATGCTTGCAAGCGCTGCCCTTCTTAAAAAAAAAAAAAAAAAAAACGCCGGCCCGGGAGCCGCACACAGCAAAACATGGACCAGAGGAGGGACAACTACAGGTATGTGGACCCTGATTACGGCCTCAGTTGACCGCCTACTCCATTAACCGGTGTGGGTAGGTGTAGGTTTTACCAGTGGTAATCCACCTTCATGCTTTCTTGCCCCTCACTCATTCAGGATCGGGGCTGCAGCCTCGGCATCGCAGCATGGCATGCCAGAGGAGAGGATCCAGGCCATGGGCAGGTGGCGTTCCAGGGCTTACAAGTCATACAGATGGCCACATCTTAAAAAAAAAAAAAAAAAAAAAAGAGAGAGGGAGCGGCCGCCTTGGGATGCTGCACGGCAGGGTGCTTTGTCCCTCAACCTAACCCGGTGCGCAGCAAGCCACCGGGCCCAAAGCGACGTACATCCGCTGGATAGGTGAACAAGGTATATGAGATGGGAGCAGCTGCTGCCGACGCTGGATAACCCCATGGCTGCCCGACGTCCTGATCATTCACCTTGGGGGCAACGACCTGACGCGACTGGGGCGCAAGGCAGTGGGGCAGGCCATCCAAAAGGACCTCACCGAGGCGGCGACATGGCTGGGTCCAACGACGGTGGTCTGGTCGGAGATGAGCAGCAGGAAGCACAAGGCGGTCGATAATGCAAGGTAAAAAAAAAAAAAAAAAAAAAAAGAAAATTGAGCAGCGCAATGCACAAGTTCTGCTCCACCAATGGCCTGGAATCAATCAGGCACGGCCTCATCCACCCGGACTGCCCAGAGCTGTACGCCCAAGGTGGGGTCCATCTCTCTGACAAAGGGATGAAGGTGTTCTGGGATAACCTGTGGGGCGCAATGGCACCCGCAGGTTGTCTTAAAAAAAAAAAAAAAAAAAAAAAAAAGGAAAGGAGGGGTGGGTAGCCGCGAACCAGAGGCAGGGGGGAGCCGCAGAAAGACGTGAGCCTCCCTGCGGCGTGGCGGAAATCCTACAATCGTTGGCTAACCAAACACACCGGTGGGCGGTGTGTAGGAGGAGGGCCACTCACTTTTCAATGCCGCACGGCAGGGTGACGTGGCCGCACAAAGGAGGGGAGGAAAAGACGGAGACGGCACTCGCGGCCCAGACCCGGCCGGACGGCAGGGCGCAAATGGTAGCGAGCTGGGGACCTAACTCCAGGCAAAGAAGCTCCCCTCCATGACACCCAAAAAGGGGTGTGGCCAACCAACTACTGGAACACCAATAAAACTGATTAAGAACTGGTTGTACACAAGTGCCATTTACGAACTGATGAGTGCACGAGAGACAGACACCTGTATCAGAGGAAGGTGTCATAAACTGTAATGTGATGTGCATGATTGATGGTTAAAGTTCGCAAATGAAGATTGTACAACCAGTATGTTATTAATATTGTTATTAATAATCTTTATTGATATTAATAAATCTGCGGCCAACAATGACCACCACTAAGAGCTGAGATTGTTGGCTGACATTATTGACTAGGACTGATGGGGGAATACGGAGAATGTATGCAGTATGTCCACCAGCAAGTAAGTATAGACGGGTGACCCACTGAGTAGGCACATGCGAGGGTTATTGCAGAGGCCGCCGCATCCACCCGCAGGGTGGGGGAGGCTCAAGGGCCGGCGCCATAACCCACGCGGTGCCAACAGGGGGATGGAACTGGTCCTGGGCGCCCTGAAGCGGCCAGGACCAGCGGATACGGGGTGCGCACCAGCCACCCCGACAGGAAGTGACCTTGTGACCTGGGCGCCCATGGGGGGCGACCAATGGCCAACCTTGCTACCTTTGAACCCCCCAATCAAAGGGGGTTTCACCTGAAGCCCTTGGGGGCTCAGGGGGATTTAAGGATCGCCGCTCCCCAGCAGAAGCACAACGTCTTCGAAGGAGCTGGGAGAGCGGCGCGACAACGACATCGTTTGAAGCCCACCCACCCACACCTGAGGAACAGCAGAGTCGCAGTGCTGGACAGTGGGGAAGGCGTTGGCGGAAATCCTACAATCGTTGGCTAACCAAACACACCGGTGGGCGGTGTGTAGGAGGAGGGCCACTCACTTTTCAATGCCGCACGGCAGGGTGACGTGGCCGCACAAAGGAGGGGAGGAAAAGACGGAGACGGCACTCGCGGCCCAGACCCGGCCGGACGGCAGGGCGCAAATGGTAGCGAGCTGGGGACCTAACTCCAGGCAAAGAAGCTCCCCTCCATGACACCCAAAAAGGGGTGTGGCCAACCAACTACTGGAACACCAATAAAACTGATTAAGAACTGGTTGTACACAAGTGCCATTTACGAACTGATGAGTGCACGAGAGACAGACACCTGTATCAGAGGAAGGTGTCATAAACTGTAATGTGATGTGCATGATTGATGGTTAAAGTTCGCAAATGAAGATTGTACAACCAGTATGTTATTAATATTGTTATTAATAATCTTTATTGATATTAATAAATCTGCGGCCAACAATGACCACCACTAAGAGCTGAGATTGTTGGCTGACATTATTGACTAGGACTGATGGGGGAATACGGAGAATGTATGCAGTATGTCCACCAGCAAGTAAGTATAGACGGGTGACCCACTGAGTAGGCACATGCGAGGGTTATAGCAAAAGTTATTATTCCCCCAACTGAATGGTGCACGAGTTGTCGACCTCTTTCGAATGAAATGATGCATCATCCCTACAGAAATTCATCCTTGTGACCTCTAGGTGCATGGATCACAGCAGTGAGTGCTAGGGGGTGCACCTGACTAAAAGAAAAATACATATCAGTTTATATTTTGTGTTTATGGTAGGATCAACAGACTACTTGAAGAGCAATCTGTGTCAAAATTCCGTGTATTTTTTGTAACATGTCGATTCTGTACTTTTGTATTCTTTGCGACAGCTCTGAAATACCCCATGTCTTCTTGTTTTGCAGTTCTGTTTATTTTTTATATGTGAAAATGATAGCTTTTGTTTTTATGTTATTGCCCGCGATATAAAACATGACAATGCTGTTAATGCTAGCAGCCCTGGTATGTGTTGGCCTGCTCGTTCATTTTATACAACCTTTTTTTGTAAGCTTTGTTGCCTACCCAGAAAGTGTAGACCCTTGAGAATCGCAAATAAAGATGCTGATACAGGGTTTAACATGTCAGTTCCGCCTAGGAAGAATGTACTTGCCAGGAGATGAGCAGTTACACCGAGCTCCTCGGCGCGTCAGAAGGGGGGGTGGGGCCTGTAGAAAAGCACTGGGGTGTAGGAGGAGCAGGCTGGGAGGGGGTGGCAGCTTGTGGCGAGGAAAGAGCTAGCGACAGGGCGCATCACTCAAGGCGGAAATGTTTGTTGTTGAAACTGGATTACAAGAAGGAACCACGCCAGCCTCGGGGGCGCGCCGGTGAACTTCAAGGATGCCTGGCACAGTAATAAGCCCGCGGGGCTTTCTGCTAGCTTTGTAGAAGGGGCCACCACCACCCCACATGTGCGTGTGCCTATTGCCAGACGGTCGAGCGCAGGACAGCTCGCTCACCAGAGCGCCCAGAAACCCAGTGGACGACCATAAGACACTTGTTTAATTTTTTTCGGGCCGGTTACCTTGGTTGTGACTTTTGTCCGAGTTGAATTTAGTGGCTGCAGCCTTCAACCTATTACTGTCCGAAGAGATTCCTGTTTCTCCTGTCTTGTGGACGAAGAAAACACTTTCTAGCGATACTGTAAGTTCACGCCTTCATTTTCAATGCAGGTCTAAGCTTAACGCGAAAGTAGTGTTTGAAAGTGATTCATACATATTTTTGAGCGGGATTGGAGACGTTCACCCAGAATAAAAATACTGATGTTATTGCTTCCAAAGCCGGACATGCCCCGACTGTGCATTCGTTTGCGATGTGATATATATATTTATTTGTATGTATCCCATCTATCGCTTTTCTCTGCAAGCTAGATAGTCTTGAATTTTGAAACATGGTCATTTTAAGCATAATTGCAAGTTTTTTTAGGTGAAAAGGAAACACAAAAAGCGGTTTATTCGAGAAGATTTAAAAATAAAAACGTTATACTACTGCTCGGTTCTATTCGCCTTATTTCCTTGTTCTGTTTACCAAATTCTTTTACAAAGTGTTACGTTCAACTGTTGCATGGTGTACAAAATAATTTCGTAAATGGATTCGTTCTGTTTTATGATTGATTGGTGGGCGCATCAAAGCCCAAACAAAGCCCTGTCATCTCCTTGCTGTTGTCAGGCTGCGGATTTGGGATTAGGCCTGCTGAACACAGCACAGATCTTAACCTAGGTTCTTAACAGCAGAAATAACCTGCTGGCTCAGTTGGAAACTCTGACTTAATCTTTTAATCTGTTGAAGTTTCTGAAGTGCTTATTTGACTTCTCATGGGCATGACAAATGTTGGGTGTGTGTGGTGTTCAAAGTGCCACTAATGTAACTTTTTGTATAGTATCGGATACGTTCACAGCTGGATAGTTAACATACTGTAATGATATTACAATGATATTTCAAGATGTAACAGTGCCCAGAATGTTATAATAACTGTAACTTGTAGACCATGGGTACTCACTAACTTTCTCTCGGGGGCCAAATTTAGAGTGTGGTTTGTGGCCGAGGGCCGCCCCTGTGGAGGCGGGGTCAGTGGGGGGCGGGGCTAGAGTGGAAAAAAAAACGGTGACCATGAGGTTTAACATAGGCCCCTGCAGCGGATGCATTAGTCCACTGAGCCACCAGACACAACATGCACACACATGTCTGTCTCTGCCTGCGTGTCTCTGCCTGTGTGTCTCTATCTGTGTGTGTGTCTGTGTCTCTCTGTGTCTCGGTCTGTGTGTGCGTCTCTGTGTGGGCGTCTGTCTCTGTGTGGGCGTCTCTGTCTCTGTGTGTGCGTCTCTGTGTGGGCGTCTGTCTCTGTGGGCGTCTCTGTCTCTGTGTGTGCGTCTCTGTCTCTGTGTGTGTGTCTCTGTGCATCTCTCTCTGTGCATCTCTCTCTGTGCATCTCTCTCTGTGCGCGTCTGTGTGTGCGCGTCTCTGTGTGTGCGTCTCTGTCTCTGTGTGTGCGTCTCTGTGTGGGCGTCTGTCTCTGTGTGGGCGTCTCTGTCTCGGCGTCTCTGTCTCTGTGTGTGCGTCTCTGTGTGTGCGTCTCTGTCTCTGTGTGTGCGTCTCTGTCTCTGTGTGTGTGTCTCTGTGCATCTCTCTCTGTGCATCTCTCTCTGTGCACGTCTGTGTGTGCGCGTCTCTGTGTGTGCGTCTCTGTCTCTGTGTGTGCGTCTGTGTGTGCATCTGTGTGTGCGTCTGTCTCTTTGTGTGCGTCTTTGTCTCTTTGTGTTTTATCTCTGTGTGTGCGTCTCTCTGTGTGTGCATCTCTGTCTCTGTGTGTGCGTCTCTGTGTGTGCGTCTCTGTCTGTGCGTCTCTGTCTCTGTCTGTGCGTCTCTGTCTCTGTCTGTGCGTCTCTGTCTCTGTCTGTGCGTCTCTGTCTTTGTGTGCGTCTCTCTGTGTGTGAGTCTCTCTGTGTGTGCGTCTCTCTGTGTGTGCATCTGTCTGTGTGTGTCTCTGTGCGTCTGTGTGCGCCTCTCTGTGTGTGCACCTGTCTGTGTGTGCGTCTCTGTCTCTTCGTCTTTGTGTGTGCATCTGTTTCTTTGTGTGCATCTCTGTCTCTGTGTGCGCCTCTGTCTCTGTGTGTGTCTCTGTGTGCACGTCTGTCTCTGTGTGTGCGTCTGTCTCTGTGTGTGTCTCTGTGTGTGCGTCTCTGTCTCTGTGTGCGTCTGTCTCTGTGTGTACGTCTCTGTGTGTGCGTCTGTGTGTGCATCTGTGTGTGCGTCTCTGTCTCTTTGTGTGCGTCTCTGTCTCTTTGTGTGCGTCTCTGTGTCTTTGTGTGCGTCTCGGTCTCTGTGTTTTGTCTCTCTGTGTGTGCGTCTCTCTGTGTGTGCATCTCTGTCTCTGTGTGTGCGTCTCTGTGTGTGCGTCTGTCTGTGCGTCTCTGTCTCTGTCTGTGCGTCTCTGTCTCTGTCTGTGCGTCTCTGTCTGTGTGTGCGTCTCTGTCTTTGTGTGCGTCTCTCTGTGTGTGAGTCTCTCTGTGTGTGAGTCTCTCTGTGTGTGTGTGTCTCTCTGTGTGTGTGTGTCTCTCTGTGTGTGCGTCTCTCTGTGTGTGCATCTCTGTCTCTGTGTGTTTGTGTGTGTCTCTGTGCGTCTGTGTGCGCCTCTCTGTGTGTGCACCTGTCTGTGTGTGCGTCTCTGTCTCTTCGTCTTTGTGTGTGCATCTGTTTCTTTGTGTGCATCTCTGTCTCTGTGTGCGCCTCTGTCTCTGTGTGTGTCTCTGTGTGCACGTCTTTCTCTGTGTGTGCGTCTGTCTCTGTGTGTGCGTCTCTGTCTCTGTGTGCGTCTCTGTCTCTGTGTGCGTCTCTGTGTGTACGTCTGTGTGTATGTCTCTGTGTGTATGTCTCTGTGTGTATGTCTCTGTGTGTGCGTCTGTGTGTGCGTCTCTGTCTCTGTGTGCGTCTCTGTCTCTGTGTGTACGTCTGTGTGTATGTCTCTGTGTGTGCGTCTCTGTGTGTATGTCTCTGTGTGTGCGTCTCTGTGTGTATGTCTCTGTGTGTGCGTCTGTCTCTCTGTGCGTGTCTCAGTCTCTTTGTGTGCATCTCTGTCTCTGTGTGCGTCTGTGTGCGTGCGTCTGTGTGCGTGTGTCTGTGTGTGCGTGTCTCTGTGTGCGTGCCTCTGTGTGTGTGCGTGCCTTTGTGTGTGTGTGTGTGTGTGTGTGTGCGCGCGCGCCTCTCTGTGTGTGCCCGTCTCTTTGTGTGTGTGTGCGTGTCTCTGTGTGCGCCTGTCTCTGTGTGAGTCTCTGTGTCTGTCTCTGTGTGTGCCTCTGTCTCTGTGTGTGCCTCTGTCTCTGCGTCTGTCTGTGTGTGTATCTCTCCGTCTGTGTGTCTCTGTGTCTCGGTCTCTGTGTGTCTGTCTCTGTGTCTGTGTGTGTGCCTTTGTGTGCTTCTCTGTCTGTGTGTGTGTCTCTCTGCCTCTGTGTCTCTGTCTCCCTCTGTCTGTCTGTGTGTCTCTGTCTGTCTGTCTCTGTCCTGTGTGTCTGTCTGTGTGTCTCTATCTGTTTCTCTCTGTCTGTATGTGTCTCTCTGTCTCTGTGTGTCTCTCTGTCTCTGTGTCTCTCTGTCTCTGTGTCTCTCTGTCTCTCTCTGTCTCCGTCTCTATCTGCCTCAGTCTCTGTCTTTTGTGTGTCTCTCTTTCTGTCTGTGTTTGTCTGTCTCTGTGCGCCTCTGTGTGTGTGTCTCTGTGTCCGTCTCTGTGGGTGGAGTAAAGACAGCGGGAGAAGAGTACGTCATTGGCAACACAAAACAGGAAGCTTCCTAAAATGCTCTTTAAAAGTCAGCTGTGAAAAAGCTTACAGCTGACTTTTATAGGGCCTTTCAGGAAGCTGTACGACTGTGCCATGTGTAACGTCACAGAAGTCAGAGCCGGCAGTAAACACAGAAGATGGCTGCAGGAGCATACATAGAGAATACGTATTAATACTTTTTTGCAGAGTTGTGTTGTGTGTTTTGAGCTAGGGTGAGCTACGCGTTTTACAGCTGACTAATATTTCAGCAGAACTGTTGTACGTTTGTTGTTTTATGCAGGATTCCCGACGTTTGGTCCTGTAAGGAAAGAAGCCTGATCGGCCACGTAGGGTGCATAATTACAGTTTCAAAATTATTAAATGTGGTATACTAGGCAAAGCGGGGCACGATGTTTCAGTTATATAATAATGCTTTCTAGCTCTCTTTTGACCTCCCACAGTGGTAGAAAGTCCCTTCATGGTCCGAGGGTGGGAAATGACTGAATTCTGCCATTGCTGTGGAGCGTTAGATAATAATTAGCAAGCCAGCAAATGGGCTAGTGGGGTACTTCTCTACGTTGATGTCTTTACCGATAAGAAGATGAAACGTTTGAATGACTTTATGGCAGACTCAGATTGCAATCATTCTATGAGCCATGAATGGAGTACCACTAAATTGGGTAGTAGTTGTAGCATCTGGTATTTAAAGTGCATAGAAACAGCAGAAGTGAAGTATGAAGCGCATTATAAAAAAAATAACTATTATAGTTTTGAGGTCATTGCTGCATGACGAGCCCCCCGCCCCCACACCCGCCCAGCCCGGGCTGCGGTGCCGAGACTATCATTGTGGCACACAGAGGGCACTGTGCATGCCACTACACGCTCTGCGTGGCGAGAGCTACCTGAGGAGAGCCGGGGTGTGGGCACTGTCCACGTGGAGCCGGCGCGGCGCCCCCCCCTCTGCATGTGCACATTACAGACTCCCTGGGAAGGGATTGTAACTAGTGATAGGTGCCGGTGGAGACGCATTTCCAGTTCATTGCCCGACATAACGTGCCGTGCTGGTCGGATGTGCGGGGGGACGCTGGCGGACTCCCCCCTGCCGACGCTCCGCCGATCCACGGTGAACAACTGACGCACCCCTCATCTGATGCGCCCAGCACGGGAATTCCGCTTGTGATTTGTTGCACCTGAGCGCCTGCCCTTCCACGCCTCCTCTGGCACTAGCTGAAGATTTACAGCCTGTTAATCACTGCTACGCTGGGCACCGGCACCCTACCTACTACGCCGCCCATGTCTGGGGGTACCAGGGCAAGGACTGGCTCTGGAAGCACCCAATTGAAGGGGAAGATGGAGAAGTCCACGAAAACGACAGATTCTGACCCTACGACAGTTAAACTTGACACAATGCTGGCGGCCAGGGAGCGCTTGGAAAAATTGATGCAGCTCGCCCGCACCTCCATGGAGGCCAAGATAGATGGTGTGGCTGTAGATCTAACTCACCTGCGCGCCGACCATAAGAAATTGGCGGAGCGCACCACCACCCTGGAGGGCAATGTAGCGGACCTTACACCCCGAATTACCCAGACTGACAAGCAAATGCGAGACATACTCAACAGAGTTGAATTCTTAGAAGACCGTGCTGAGGACGCTGAGGGGCGGGCACGGAGAAACAACGTAAGAATTGTAGGAGTGCCGGAACGGTGAGAGGGGAGAGAGCCTGCGACGCGTATGGAAAGCTGGCTGAAAACATTATTAGCGGATGGCGCATTGTCACCTCACTTTGTTGTGGAGCGGGTGCACCGTGTACCGACAAGACCACTACCCACAGGGTCTAACCCCAGACCCATGCTCCTCAGAATATTGAACTACCGTGATTAAGACTCCATATTGCGAGAGACCAGACTGCTCCGAGATGTTCGCATTGACAATGCCAAAATCATGTTCTTTCCAGACTACACGATTCAAGTCCAGCGGCAAAGACACTCCTTTCTAGCAGTCGAGCAAAGATTACGCCAACTGGAACTCAAGTACTCCCTGCTTTTCCCTGCCAGATTGCGAGTGATAGCTCAAGACAAAACGCACTTCTTTGCCAGCCCGGAGGAGGTTGAAGCTTGGCTGGACGGTGGAGCGGCTGGGGGCTCCAGACCAACCTCGGCTTCTTCACTTTTGCCACGCTTCCGAGGACCTAGACGACACCGCAGAAATAAATCATCGCCGGCCCGCAAGACACGGACAGCGACGGGGGTTGGCCCGCCATCGGAGCTAGTGCATAGTGAACAGAGAGATGCTCTCCGAATGGTGACGGAACTCAGTGGCTCCCCGAGCACGGATGCCGCCCTAGAGGCCAGCCCGCGGGAACTGCCCAGCGACAATGAAAACATCTATGGACTGCCCGATTCTCAAATGTCCACGGAAAGGCCGGACGTAACTCCGCAGACGGCAGATCTGATCCATTGAAAGGACGTCCACATCACTTGAAACGGATTCTCTGCTCCACAGCGAGTTGGCATTCCTAATTAGCTGAGAGACAGCCAAGTTCATGGCCCTGACAACAGCTAAAACCTGGACGCCTATCACACTCTTTGTCATTGTCGCAAGGCGCAGTGAGTATCAATGCTGAGGTGATTGCTTCCTGGGGGGTGTGCCCTGGCGGGGACTCCCCGGTGAACTGTCTGAGTGTTACTGAATGGCGCTTGGTTGTCCGGGTGAAATGCTATGGAGGCTGCTGGGCCCTCTGATGTACTCACTGACTCTGAAGCCCAAATGTAACAAACTGAGCCATTTCTAGCTGGAACACTTACTGTCAGGCATAACTGACATAGAATGCCTGGGGAGGGAGGCGTTTGCTCTACTTGCCTCATAGTTGCAACGTCACCGTTGTCACGTGCACAGCGACCCCCCTGGACTTGAATGTTCGTTACCTCTTTAGAGAGTTTGGATGGCGGCATGTTTGGCAGTCGACCTTTTGGTATTCTCCAGTTGTTGTGTTTTCCTTGGTTCAATGCTCCACTTGGATTGCATTTTTATTTTTATTTTGTGCAGTCTATCCAGACAATCGCTGAAGCGTCTTTGATTGTTTGCGGGGGGGGCGGTGGGGGGCCGGAGTGGCAGCTCGCAGTAGAAATGTGGCGCAGTGGGGGAGTCACCTGAAACTACAATGTAATTGATAAAAAATATGCATGTGGAATGTACGTGGAATGCATACGCCCTCATGCAGGTACCAAATCTTTTCATATCTAAAACGGCACCGGATTCACATAGCCCTCTTACAGAAAACACATTTGAATGGCGCGGAAGTGCAGAAGCTACATCGCAGATGGCGCGGGCAACTTTATGCCACTAAGTATTCGTCCTATGCTCGTGGGACGCTACTGTGGGTAAGACCCGGGACACCTTTTGTGATTTCATGTTCCCACATAGACACGGAGGGCAGATTCGTAATGGTACAGGGTATGCTTGATGGTCAATCAGTGGTCCTGGCATCGTTATATGCCCCTAACACAGATCAGGAAGGTTTTCTTACGCAATGATCTACGACATTGGCGCCCTGGCATGGGGTCCCCTGGGTTCTGGGAGGTGACTATAATTGTGTGCTCGATATCTCCCTAGACCGCTCTTTCCCGCCCCTGTCTGGCACTCCTGTACACGAGGCTATGAAGGCGTTGACTAGCTGGGCATTGCAGTGGGATCTACATGACGCCTGGCGAAGTCTCAACCCAGCCACAAAGATATACTCTTATTACTCGGGCGCAACACACTACACGTTAGATTGGATAGGTACATGCTATCGGGCGAGCTGCTCCCGCATGTTGCCGATACATACTATATGGGCCGCACCCACTCCGATCATAATCCGCATATCCTAGAGTTGGCATGGACACGCCCACACCCGCCTATACCCACTTGAAGACTTCAACCTGATCTCCTACTAGACGCCTCCTTTCGCAACTCACTACACGCGCATCTTGCTCAATACTTTGAAATAAATAATAATACCGCATCCACCCCCCAAATCGATTGGGATGCATTTAAGGTGGTAATCAGGGGTCATTGCCTGGGCACACAGGCTGGCATGCGGAAACAGTTCGATAAAGACCAAACACACATTGAAGCTGATTTACTCCGCAAGGAGCGCGAATCGGTGGAGGGAAGCAGCAAATCATTACACGAGGCACGCACAGGGCATGCAAGACTATTAAAAAGACTGCGTCACCTTAACTATGAGGCCCACTCAGCACGCACACACCATCTCGGTGATAAGCCGGGAAAGTTGCTGGCATGGCTGATCCAACAAGATACTCGGATGACGCCAGTGGCGGCAATATGCACTAGCCAGGGAGATGTAGTATATACACAACGCAACATACACTATGCTTTCGTACATCATTACACGTCATTATATCAGTCTAGACTACGAGTCTCTCTTACTGACATAACCACATACCTCTCCGACATAGTGCTGCCAGGAACGGGTGACGCACAGCGAGATGATCTGGAGGCCCCACTTACACCCGACGAACTACGCACCGTCATTTTTTCCCTTTCTAATGGCAAGTCCCCAGGCCCGGAGGGGCTGCCAGCTGAATGTTTTAAAGCCTTTTCGGACTTACTGATCCCCGAGCTACTGAGAGTATACACGGCGGCCATCTTGGACTCCTCCCTCCCCCCCACCTTGAACGAGGCCAACCGTATCTCCCTCCCTAAGCCTGGCAGAGACTGCACGCACCTAGGCTCGTACCGCCCACTAGCCCTTCTCAATACTGATTACAAGATACTATCTTCTGTACTGGCCCATCGACTGGCCCCCTTAGTCCCAACTCTTGTACACAGCGACCAAAATGGTTTTGTCCCCACCCGAAGCACCTCCCACAATATACGGCGCTTGTTCAAAGTGCAAAGATATGCCGCACAGCGATGGCCCAGATCCGGATGCTTGGTACTGGACCTTGAAAAGGCTTTCGATTCTGTGGAGTGGCCCTACCTGGTAGAAGTGTTGCGGAAATTTGACCTCGGAGACGATTATATTCAAATGGTGGGATTGTTATATCATAAACCCACAGTACGAGTACGCACCGGTACATTGCTATCAGACACTATTCGTGTTAAAAGGGGCACTAGACAGGGATGCCCTCTGTCCCCGCTACTTTTTTCGTTGGCAATGGAACCCCTGACGGCACTACTAAGAGAGCAAGGCATAGAGTGGGGGATCCCCCTAGCGGATGGGCTGCATACGGTATCTTTGTATGCCGACGACTTATTATTATATGTCAATGACCTGATCCGCTTGCCGTTAGCCCTGTCTGATGCTTTTCGCGCCTTTGAAGCTATGTCGGGACTGAAGGTCAATTGGGCCAAATCTGGAGTGTATTCCTTTAGTGCGGACGCACAGGAATGTGAGATCCGCATTAATGACGAGAGACTCACTTGGCACCCCACCACGTTCCGCTATCTTGGAATCTATATTTACAGAACTCTACCTGATGTGTTAGAGGGCAACCTAGTACGTGCTATATCCTCCCTGCAAGCGCAGATGTCCTTCTGGAAAACCCTCTTCCTGAACGTGCCTGCTCGAGTCACGCAGACGAAAATGATTGTTTTACCCAGACTATTGTATTATTATGCTAACATCCCGGTGTATGTCCCGACTCGCATATTCCGAGAGCTGGAAACCTCAATCAGAGGCCTAATATGGAACGCAGGGAGACCGCGTGTGGCGCAGAAGAAGCTCTGTGCACCACCCGACGCTGGAGGTCTGGCAGTCCCCAATCAGTAGCTGTACTACCTGGCAGCGCAGCTGCAATGGGTAGCTGGATGGCTAAGCGGGAAGAACATGTGTGATACCGCCACGGACGCCACGGTCTGGACCCACACACAAATTCACACCCTGTTTCATCCCCTGACCAAAGTCTCTTGCCCAACACAATTGCATTTGGCAGTGGCTCGCAAATGCTATATTAGAAGTTTAAAGCTCACCTGTGCTGTGATACCGTACGCCCCGGTACTTCCACTGCTGGGCACACCCAGAGTTGGAGGAGCAGTAACAGAAGCAGCACTAGAGCGCTGGACGCAGGTCGAAGTAGACACAGTGGGAGATTCATATGCCGAAGGCGCTTTGGTTCCGTTCGAGACACTAGCAACGGACACGGGCCTCCCAACCGGGCAGTTTCTCCTACACGCAACACTTTTACATCTATATTCACGGAGGTGGGGAGACCTCTCTGAGGAACTGCTGACACACCTACTAGTACAATACCTACATGTCATGGTACATGGCTCTCATGTGGAACATTGGCTGGTGCAAGCTCTCCTGACCCACACGCAATGCTCCTCCCAAAAACTGCGAGACAAATGGGTAGAAGACAGGGAGAAGGCATGGACGGACAGGGAATGGGCGGCGGTACTGGCCGGTGCCACCAACATTCCGCGCAACTCCCGCTTCAAACTTCTCCAACTCTACATCATACACCGCGCATACCTGTCACCTAATAAAGCCAATAGGTATTTCGAGATCACAACGTCGGCGTGTCCGAGGTGCTCCCTTGTGGGCGCAGATCTTCTTCATATGTTGTGATCATGCCCCACACTACGGACATATTGGCACACTGTGACAGATATACTGACGGAGGGTGCAGGCGAGGAACTGCGACACACATGGGAGGCATGCATACTGGGCCTGTACAAGAGAACGAAACTTAACAAAGTCCCTACTAGATTCTGGGACCTTGGGCTTATCACAGCGAAGAGGCTAATCACCAAACATTTGAAACGCAGTGAACCCCCACAGGCAACACATTGACGTACCTCTTTTGACAACTGGGCGAGGGCGGAGAGCGTAACCCTTCATAGAGACGAAACTGCGGGACTACGCAAATATCCCATTGCACAAAGCTGGTATGATACCCTGAAGTCTTTCATCGAGCATGTCACAATAGAGGAATTGACTAGATGGGGCCTCCTCTAGCATCACCAGGATGGTAGACGGGGGGGGGGGGGGGCTGTGCGCATGCATAATTGTTTGGTACCTGACACATACATACAGCATATTTCAGTTACACCATGCAATGACGCTGCTGCACACTCATTGAGAACCCTATACCCACGGGATCACGAAACTGGCACCTTTGGGGCACGGAGACATACTCTTTTTCCTTCCTGGGAGGTTTCGTTCACGGTGGGCTTCCTCTACTTCCGGCTCCCGCACTGACCTTTCCCCAGAACCGAAGACACATATTCACAGCATCAAATTGATAGACTCCCTGCACACCAATTTTGGTTTTTTTTCCCTTTTCTCTTCTTTTGACATTCTATTTTAGCGTTTCTACGTTTCTTTTACAATTGTTCTAGTAGTTCAGATGCTTTGAATATCATATTATTTAGGACTGGGCCAGAATTACAACCTGTAGTGACAACAAGTAGTAGGAGGAAAAAGGACAGCCTGCAGGGAAGATAACAAAGAAGGGCAAATATTTAGTCTCCCGCGATGGGTGAAATTTCAAAGGCTTGTAACCTTGAACTGTTGCTTCTGCCAGTCACACCTCGGCCTGGTAGGAGAGGGCCGAGCTAGCCCCGGTTTGTTTTGAGACTCACTTTGGATGGGTCTTCTTTTAGCAGAGCCGGGTGTCTGATGTTGACCTCCTCTTGATAAATTGGGGATCACCTCTGTGGGGCTCACAGGTTATCAGTTCCACAAGAGGAAAAAACTTGGAGCAGGTCAAAAAGAAAAGGGCCGGGTAGAGCACTTCTAAGCCCTGCAGAAGAGGACCTCTGTCCCAGAGGGATTTAAGAATGTTCAAGGCTTCTTCCTCCATAGGCCAGTCTGGAGTGACCTCAGTTGACGTGCAGCAGGGCTCTGAAGGCACTCTTGCTCGGCTGGTGGCCCCTAGACCCGTGTCCCCGACAGTTGCTCTGCACAGCAAAGGCCGAGGGAGAGGGATATTGTCCTCGACCAACTAGTGAGAGTTGTGGAACTCGAGGATTATAACTCTCCGTAATGTAAACCCACAGGCTGTTCAGTCTGCTCCTCTTCTGGGACTCCAGGGATGTGCTGCGAGTCCCGAGTCAAAACGAGGCACCTGTAGCTCGACGAGGCTTGGACGATGGTGCTGAGAGTTCACGGGCTCGAGGAAAGGCGCCATGTTCTGATCGGCGGAACAAAGCAGCCGTCAAAAGGGGACATCTAACCGGAGAGTGTGTGGGTCGACCAGCCGCACTGCACCGAAGGCGTTGTCGGCGAGCTGTGCCGGGGTGAAGAGGACAGACCTGTAACCAGTGAGACAGCTGGAGCGGGGATCTGTCTAATCTGTTCACCTCTCTGCGACCCCTCGCCCGCCTTCACATGGGAACAAACCTTGGTCAGGTTAGAGATGCAGCCTGTGAGTCCTTCGCGGTTCAGTATTGGGGATTACCGGCTACAAATGAGAAATGGTTCACTTTGACTTCTTTAGTCGGCTTAATACATTAGCTCTGCTTAATAGAAATAAAGATTTCTGAGATGCACTGCGTGAACTGTGCGTTTACCCTATAAGTGTTCTAAAAGCTGCTCCAGTAGTGTGAATCGTTGCTGAACAGATATCTGTGATTAATGTCCCTAACAGCCCAGATTCCCGCTGTCATCCAGACGGGGGCCAAGTTGAGTTTAATTATATAATGTTCTATTCATAACTTTGATTCAGGGCTCTATAAGTTAATTGCTTTACAAGTGGTTCGCTAATGTCTTCGCTTAGAGATGTGGTGATAATAGATCTGTTATATTGACAGGTAGCATGCGAGCTTTGAACGCGTGGCAGCGGACTGGACTGAGAGCCCAGATCTGCAGTGAGTGTAGTCAGAACCGAAGAGGGATTTAAGAATGTTATGCTGTGCCCTCTAAGGTGCTGCGACGCCTCATCAGCGGTAGGAAGCGCTATATAAAAGCATTTACAGTGCACCAATACACTGTATATTTTCATTTTTCGGGAGCAAGGAAGTGTCTGATTGCTGGTTGGTCATTTACAAGTAATAGAGATGTGCCCGGTGTTTATTTTAGTTCTACTAGGAGAATCCACAGTAGTTTTTCCTTCCTCGTTTTGTCTCCAAAGCCACATTATACACGATTTCGTCAGTGATCCCTTGCAGCTGTTCTCCTTGGAGACTGTGAAGTGCTCCACCGAGATGTGCTCTTGGCCTAATCTTCCCATCTGTTTTTAGGTCTCGCCCTGGAACAGGGACAGAGACTCTATAGCTGTCTGATGCCGGGGAATGAGGGACACAAAACTGGCACGATTTTTAGCAGTCGGATTTGGCTGCGCGAACGCGCACGTTCCGTCCTGCGCCGCCCTCCCAGCCTACTGCGCATGCGCCGCCCTCCCAGCCTACCGCGCATGCATGCATGCACACACACAGACACACACACACACGTCGCAGACAGACACTCGCTCACACACACACCCCCTCCCTCACAGTCACACACACGCACTCCAAGACACATACACACACGCACGCACACACATACACACACATACACAGGCCGCCTCCCCCCCGCGCCTACATGCTCCTCTCCCTCCGCCCGCCCGCCGCTCAGCAACGCACTCACCGGCTTCCTCTCCTCAGCTGCAAGGCCCGGCAGCAGGACTCTTCTTCCCTCCTTCGGCACCGGGGCGCAGGGTAGGCTCCTGCCTGCTCCGGTGCTCCCTGCTCCCAACACGGCTCCAATCGCGGCTCTTCCGTGGGAGGCGGGGTAGGCTCCCGCCCTCCTACTTCCTGTTTCCGGGTGTCGCGCCGGCCTGCCTGACTTCCTGGTCGCAGGCCGGCAGAGTAACGAGGATGTTTTGCGGTATGTATTTATTTATTTAATTATGCATTTTTATATAGCGCAGACTTTACCCGAAGGCGGTATTTATTTTTTTATGTATTTATGCATTTTTATATAGCGCGGACTTTACCCGAAGGCGGTATTTCTTTATTCATGTATTTATGCATTTTTATATAGCGCGGACTTTACCCGAAGGCGGTAATGCTTGCCTTAGCGTAATGGTGTTCCTTCTTAATTTATTGGTGGTGTCCCTGTTAGAATTATTCCCACTTTTAGTCTAGCAATGCTTGGCATGATGTTGGCATCTTTGGCATTATTGAGCCCATCCCTGGTATAATGGGACCACAACGTATTGTGGGCATTCTTGACCCAATTGTGCTTCTCTTCACCAGCGGTGATGGTCATCCCTGGCATGCGATGGGTGTTCATGGAATTGGATGTTGATATGTAGACATGTAAAGCCAGACTCTGTCCATGGGGCAGTAATATTCATGAGTACTTGATGACATGGAGATCAAAAATACAACTAAAACTGAAAAGCCATTATTTTGAGAGACTGTCATATTTGTTTTTGGGAATCAGAAATATTTATTAAAATGAAATGCTTGTAATAACAAGCCAATGCATGATTACCAGCTGTGATCGTGTTTTCAAAATGTTTGTAAAGTTGATGTTAAAGTGATAATTCATGCTAATTTCTGTAGTCTTATTTACATCTTGTTTACAATTATACTATACTACTAATGTATGTTTACTAGCCATAACTGTACTGTTATATGTTACATTTTAATTACAGTGTTTGCCTTTTACAATCATTTTCTTACAAACTACCTCGTAAAACAAAAATATTTAGGGCTAAAATATTTTGCACTGTTTGCACAATATATTTGTGATGTTTACACTTACCTATTTGAAATTAAAATGTACAAATGGACATTTAGTCAATTACCATTAAAAAGTTTAACTTTTTTGCTAAGATATTCTTGTAATCTTTTATGCAAACAAATTTAAATACTGCATAAATAATTTTAACAACAAATACTTTATATGTAGCTTTTTATGTACATAAGAAAACTATAGCATAAAGCAAAAAACATTGCCATTTACAATAATAATAGCTCAAACTTAAATAATGCGAGACCTATTGCATTGCAAATGCTTGTTTTGACAGACTGCTGCCTTCCTTAGTACAGCAGACAACACAGTTTGCCAAATGAATGTCCTTGCTGCATTGTCTGGGACCCTGCGTATCACAGTTGAAGGTTTGAAGGTCTGGACCGAGGACCTCTCGGCCTCACTCGATCACCAGAGACTGTGTGTGCTCAGACATAGGCTTGGGCAGACGACCTCTTTGTCATAGTGACTGCAGGCAGCTCTTGAGGATTCTTCTTGGACCATCTTGGGAATGGACCGAAGCGTTTCTGAGCGCTGTGTGGTGATGACCGCTCCCATGAAGCCTGCCCATGGTGAGCCCTGTACCTGCGAAGAGTCGCTTCCAGGCCAGATGTGCTGACCATGTTTGCCAGCAGTGCTCTGATCCCATTGCTGCCCTAAAACTGCAGTCTAGGAATATATACAATTTGACTTAAATAAAGGCGGCACCCTATTATTAAGGACATTTCTTTCCCTCCGTGCTTAATAGGAGGAAAAGACGCCGATGTAAGACACGCGCTTTTGATTGCTTCCTCGCTGAAACTTAAGTCCAAACTCTGTGTACCTGTACCGGGACTTTGGACATCTCCACTTGGTCTTCCTTATATTGTGAAGCGATGTTTTGAACTTGGAGGAATTTGACTTAGTCTGGGCGTATGGCTCATGGACTGATCACCGTACTGTTCTTTCATTATTAAATATATATATATCCTTGCCCTGATGAGGTCTTTTGACATAAATGCCTGACGAAACACATGCTGGCAAGACCTTTTGGCTATCCTGTGGCTGAGGGATTTTCAAATTAGGAACTGTGGCAAGAATTCTTTTGGTTACCCTGTGGTTGGAGTATATCCAAATAAGAACTGTTAACTCAGAAGATACCATGAAAATAGAAAAATAAAGAGAAGAAAAGAAACTTAATACCACTGAAGAGATTTCTTTATTGATATGTACACTTATTTTTGCAAGCGTTGCTCAGGTTTGAAATTGTGATTGCACTCCCATACCTGATTTGGGATGCTACGTTTGCTGTAGTGACTCTTCTGTTTAAGTCCATAATGGAATATACCAATTGCTTCTCTCTTTACCTAATAAAAAAGCTCTTCTCTTTATTTAACTGCAGCAGAGCTCTTTTTTCACATCTTTATAAGATTTCAGACTCTCCACTCAACACAATTTGAGACAATTTGGGAACCTTTGGTACGAGCGTAATACTTTGTCCGCCTGGAATTATTAAATGGTTGCCTGGTAGGAACTACACATTCCCCCGTCCACATCCACATCCACGGCTTGCATGTTTTGCTTACTAGAAATCAAACACGAGAGTCAGCCACTTACTCAATATGGCCAAGTAGGAGAGGTCCTCAGTATAGCACTTTATTCTCAAACATTTAAAGACAAGTATACACTACTGTGAGTTGTGATAATGCACAATTGCAGGACCATGCCATGTTCATCCCTCTAAGTAATTTACAGTCAAAAAGAGTGTCCTCCGATAGGAATGGCCCTGCATGTGGCATAGATGGACTGACATGGCAGACTTGAAGACATTCTCTCTTTTATATGCCTTGCTCTCTTTCGTCAGCTGAGACAAGAAATGTGACTACTGTAATGTATCTGCCATAATGATTGTAAGATCCATATCCATACAGCTAGAGCCATAGTTCAATGCATTGGAAACACCCTGGACAAGAACATTTGTACATTTTTGCCCCACTCGAAGACTTTTCCTCTGGGTAGTTTGGGTACCCTGGGACCTGTGGAAAAGTAAATTTTACCATGTTCTGTGTCCCTACGCGTCCTCCATCATATGTTATGTGTGCATGATTAATATGCATATGTATTCCCCATGTTCGATTAAAGACGCAATTACAGTTGTGTCCATCTCTAGTATGCCAGTTTCCAGTTCTCGTGAATACTACGAATATCAGACCTCTTTAAAGTTACATTGCCACGTTTCTCAGTGTACACGTTATTCCATTGTAAAGTTCCCGTTTCTAGGCCTCAAAAGGGCCTGGACACCAGATTCAGCTCCTGTCTCCTGAGCCTCGCTGAGGAGCGATACAGCCCCCACCTGTATCCTCGACCCTTCACTTACTTCCTGCCTTGCAGTGCCCGGTTCAGCCTGGCTCTGCCTCTGAGTCTGCCAAGAGTATGTTATGATTCTAGTTATCAGTCCAGCCCTCCTTCTCTGCATTCTTAAAGCTACTGAATCGCATCAATAGTTACCGTCATAGTCTAGCCTTTACGTCTCCATGTTAGAGAAATACTGTATTAATGATCATTTAATATTCTTCATCACGCACTACATGTAGAATAATGCATGCTCCAGTCTTAGAGTCTGTTCGCCTTTACCCCGATAACTTTTGGATTCTATCAACATGTTCTCTAAACATCAGATACTAGATACTGCTTAGGTACATGTCGCCCTGACTCTCCAGACTTCAGTCTCTGCTCCTAGCACAGAGTTCATAGCCCCCAGCTTCTCCTAGTAACACGTCATTGTCAGTTTGCGCGCACCATTAGGTCAGAGGTCCCGGCTCCTTAGGTAGCCCCCTCCATGTTTCCGCCCCATTTATGACATATTCTGTTACGTTTGCATCACATGTCTATGTATACGCCCCTGTTACACCCATTTTCACCCTTATCTTTCGCGACTGCTATTGACCACACCCACTGCTCCGCCTATCATATGTACTGTAATGCAACTGTTTTAGTATATATGTTCGTGTATTGTTATTAAATATTAGCGCGCTCATCCCAGATCCTGCCCGGCAGCTGTCGGGGCCCCCCTGTCAGGCTCTGCCATCCTATTCCTATGCAGGTTGTCCTGTTCCTGTCCTTTATGCTGTAATAAACCTGCAAAACTCCTACTACCTCGAATCTTGACTCTTATTTATTGAGCTATCTGTTATTCATTTATCCATTCAAAAATAGAGGTATTATTTATTTATTTACCACATAATGGCGCCCGAACAGGGACTTGCCCTTTCCCCACGCGCCGGTGAAGCCACGCCGGCCCCCTGACCCTCTGCAGCCGTGACGGAACCATACCGTGCACGTGCAGATATTTCTGCTTCAAGTATCCCTCAGGCCCACGGAGGAGACGGAGGTGGCGGTCCAGCATCCAGACGAGGCGGTGGAGGAACGCGGCAAGTCCCGACCAGAGCCCAAGCCGAGAGTCCAAGGTCCGAGGTATCCGGAGGCCCACCCGTAACAGAAGTCCGAAGTTCGTCCGTCCGGCGTCGAAGCAGTCCAGTCCAGTCCGAGGCCTTCCGCTCTTGCTGCCCGGTGAGTACCGTTGCTGGGTAGTATCTAGACAGGGTCAATCTAAATTGTCTCTGGTCCGATGGGTCTGGGTACGCAGATCTGAAACGAAGTGTTCACCTAGGTGGATACGGGTCTTGATGCGTCCCTTTATGGGACCGGTATGTTCCGTGCTGTTTCAGCAGCGCATCCAGTAATTCTAGTCTGTTCCGTTCTCGAGAAATTCATGTGTTTCTGTTCTCAGTGTTCCAGGTAGTATTCTGTCCGAACTGTTGCTTCATAATGTTATTCAATGTATTTTCAATGTTGTGGTATGCCTGAATTGTTTTCTCAATTGTTATTGTTCCTCGTGTATTGTATTGTGTTCAGATTCAAGTTTGCAATGTCCCTCTTTTCGAGATTACGTCAGTTAAAAACTAGAAAGGGTCTGCTAGAAGAAGCAGTTCCTGTCCCGCCTAGGGACAGTCCAGGTCATTTTATGTATCAAAAGCATGGCATAAGTGCCATACTATATCTAGATTTATGGGTAGAGTATACCAAACAGTTAGAAGAAAAGTATAGATGGCCCGTATCGGGTACATGGGATGCCGAGTGCATCATGAGAGTAGAAGAAGCATTATGGAAAAAGAAAGCCAGACAGTCACAGAAAGATGCCATTGAGTTATGGCGCAAAGAATCTCATAAAAGAACCAAAAAAGAAATCAGAAAGTCAGAACTAAGTAGAGAATCCTTGGAACGAGCCCAGGAAAGGGAACTAATCGAGATAGGTGAACGAGTTAAAACCGAACAGTCAGACAGACAGAGGCATGCTCTTATTAAGGGTATGTATCCTCTTCTTGCCGAGGGCTTGCCAAAAGCGACCCCAGAGGCATCCAGTAATTTCCCGCCACCATTAGTTCCGCTCAAGCTACGTCACAAACCGACCGCAGCTGATATTTTCATTTCGTCCTATTTGGACGACACAGTCCCAGAATATGCAAATCCTGTTCCTGCTCCGCCAGTCCCTGTAAATCAGGCACTTCCTGCTCCTCCAGACACCGGAGTACCTGTTACGGTACCCCCGGTCCAGCCCGCCATACAAGTCCAGCCTGCATTTCCATTTCCCACTCTGCCAGGACGAAGAGCATCAGTAGACGACTCTAGTTTAGGGGCCACAGGGGGAGGTCCTCCAGGAACCCCGCCGCCACACAAGCGTTTAACGTTAGCCGAATTACATGCACAAGCGTCACAGCGTACGCCCAGATATCAGTCTGTTGCAGAAATAAGAAAAGCCCTTACCGAATGTGGCTATGATCCAGTCCCAGGCGAGGATAATATGGTTTTATATTCATTACGCGTGAGAAAGGTGACCGAGTATCTAGTCACTTTACCGAATATGAAGGAAGATCTAGACAGAATATATCGTTTCATCCGTACAGGGGATGATCCAGAAAGTATTAGTGAAGTCATGTCTCAAAGGAAAGCTGAGATCCAGCTCATGTTATTAAAGTTCCTGATTAATTGTCTAATAAGAGAACAAGATTCCCCGACTAAAGATCAGGCCGAAATGAAAATCCTGACAAGGTGGAGTGATAATATAGCCGAGGGTAAGCATAAGACCATCAGTAGTATAGAGAGTATGTACAAGAAAATTCGTAAAGAAATAATAAGGATACATGAACAACGTAAAGCAGCACAAGTAAGCGAGAAAGAAAATGACTCTTCTACTGAAGAGGTAGAGGACGAGAATCCCGCCAGAATAGCGTATGTAGGAAAATCTAGATTTCCAGATCGCCATTTGCGCCTAGAACACAAGTCAGTTTTACATCATCCAGCACCAGAACAAGGTTCTCTAGAACAAGTATTTCAAGCTACCGATCACTTTCTGAAATCACGAATCGGTTATAGTGAGTTAAGTACTATGCATGAACAAGAACTAGTCCGATCAGCAGTCCGATGGATTACTGATTCTACCACTTTTCCAGACGAAATAGTGGCACAAATGTTTCTGAAAATGCCCCCAGCCGAGCAACGACTGGCGGGTATGTATATGATCCAGCACCTCATTACATTGTATGAGGATCAACATTCTGATCCAGGTCCGTTACATGATGTCCTGAACGAGTTACTCCAGTATAAATGGAAAGGTTTAGGTACCGATTTGATTAGTGTCATTCTAGAACAGCGCCACAAATACAGAACGTTTCTGAACCCACATTTTGTTCATGCCTCACCCCCAGAAAGTAAACCCTTTTACATAGACAGACAGAATCCGTTACGAGAAGTGCATCCAGTTAAGACAGAGGGTGGTGAAATGCAACGAGTGTTTGTTTACACCCCTATCACAAAGATGGAACTCTTAGAGATGAAAAAATTAATTCCCTGTCATGACAAAGATCCAGCAGGGTTCCACCGAGAATTAAAAGACATGCTCCGTATGGGAGAATACACGTATCCAGATATCATTAAAATGTTAAAAGTCTTGTTGCCCGCAGGGGTATATGAGAAACTCAAGGAAAAAGAATGGGAGGTGGGAGAGAAAAAGATCGATTGGGCAGTTCTAGAAGCTGAAGATAAGGCACGAGTACCAGGTACCGGTCTTGGAGATAAATGTAAAGAATTACCTGAACTATTAATACAAGTTTTGCCCAGACTATTAGCAACTAAAAAGGAAGACTGGGATGCAATCTCAGCATGTAAACAGAAACAAGACGAAGATATTAGTGATTTTTACTCTAGATTTGAAAAATGTTTTATTATAAACAGTGGCCTCAAAACGAGTAGTGAATCATACCCTCATCTTTTTGTTACTAAACTAGTCGAGAATTCAAGTCCACAAGTTAAGAATCGAGTTTTGAAAGTCGAAAGTACCTGGCAAGCTAATACCCCGTCCCAGATGTTACAAATGCTTCAATACCACCAGAATAGAATCAGAGAAGAGCAAGATCACGAGAGAAAACGTATGAAAGACACGAAAATGAAAGTACTAGTTGCACAATCTGTTCCTCAAGACAGTCAGAAGAGGGGACCAAATCAAGCCAGTCATCCTGCAGCTCCCGTTAAAGGGAACTGCAATTATTGTAAACAGCCAGGTCATTTTATAAATGAGTGTGCAGTTCTGAAACACAACATAGCTACCGGTAAAACTAAAGAAAGACCACGTCCGCCTAGACAAGAACAAGTTTCACAGACTCCTCAGTCACAGAATGCACCACAGACAGTTACAGCACCGCAGCCTATCGCTGCAACACAGCATGTTACACAGCAGATGTACCAGTATGCACAGTCTGAGTATCCAGAGTATCAGCCATATTCATGAAACAGCCTAGAGAGGGAGGTAGGCTTGCCTCTCATCGAGATACCTGTAGATCAAGAAGGTCCCTATGTTCATAGTCAAGTATTAGGGAAAGATAGAAAGTTTCTGATTGATACAGGGGCAAGTAGGACCACTATAAGTCACGCCGAAGTTCCAGGGGCTCCGCTCTCAGGCTCTAGAAATGTTTCCCTTGGATTTTCAGGAAAACCTATTGTAAATGAAATATCAAAGCCAGTTACTCTAGAAGTAGGTCCACTGTCCCGCACTACTGATCTGTTACTTACTAAGTCATGTCCAGAGAATCTATTAGGCATTAAAACACTGAAAGAATTAGGTGCAGTCATATGCTGCTCCCCAGAGGGAATACGATTGTTCCTACGTGACTTCAAGGGTCACTATGTATTACGAGATTTTGATCCGAGATTGTCTAATGTTCCGCAGCATCTATGGGCGCAAGGTCCAACTGATGTTGGCTTTATGCAAATCACACCCCATCGTGTGACTCTCAAGCCAAGTGTAGTCCTGCCACGAATAAGACAGTACAGACTGCCACCTGAGGCTGTAGCAGCCTTATCCAAAATTATTGACGAGCTCATGGCTCAAGGAGTAGTTGTAGAAACTGACTCCAATGTATGCAATTCTCCGATCATTCCTGTTATGAAACGTACTGATCCAAATGCACCTCCAGTATATCGTTTAGTGATTGACCTTCGAGAACTTAATAAATGTATTATTCCCCAGTACCCAGTTGTCCCAGATATCTCTTCCCTATTGACAGCCATTGATTCCGAAGCCACATTTTTTACAGTCATAGACCTCAAGAATGCGTTTTTCAGTGTCCCCATTCATCCAGACAGCCAGTTCCTTTTCGGATTTTGTTTAAATGGAAGGAGCTATATGTTCACACGAGCTCCTCAAGGTTTCACAGAAAGTCCAAGTATTTACAGTCAAGCACTCAAGAGACAACTAGACAACATTCACATGCCAACTGACACTGCCCTGCTCCAGTATGTCGATGATCTACTGATCACAGCCCGTTCTGAACATGCTTGCGAGCGAGCCTCACTTACAGTCTTGTATTTCCTAGCCGAGATGGGGCACAAGGTGTCCCCTTCTAAGCTTCAATTCTGTGTCCAGCAAGTGGTCTACTTAGGACACTTACTGTCCAAGAGGGGTAGGCAGTTGACACCAGACCGTATCCAGTTAATAGCGAGTCTTCCTCAGCCCAAGACCCAGAAGGAGGTACGTGCTTTTATCGGCCTCACTTCTTATTGCAGACAATGGATTCCTTAGTATGCATTTCTAGCTAAACCACTGATACAGTTAACGACACAGGAGGCAGCCGTATCGACTGTCCTCCCTTGGACATCTGAACATACATTTAGTTTTAATGAATTAAAGAAAGCCCTATGTCAAGCTCCAGTTCTAGCAACACCGAACTACAGTAAGTCTTTTACACTTTTCGTCACAGAACGCGAAGGTACAGCATTATCTGTCCTCACACAAGATCAAGCAGGACAATACAAGCCTTGTGCTTATTTTTCGAGCACATTAGATCCTGTAGCCCAGGCACTGCCTGCGTGCCTCAAGTCAGTTGCAGCCACAGCACTTGCTATCAGACAAAGTGATTCCATAGTGTTAGGACACTCCCTGACAGTACAAGTTCCACACTCCGTGGAAGTTCTTTTAAACCGAACACAAACTCAGCACTTGACAATTGCACGATTGACAGGTTATGAACTGACACTGTTCCAGCCACACATAGAAATCAGACGCTGCAACGTTTTAAATCCTGCTACATTGTTACCATTAGTTACTTCGAATTCTGCCACACACGACTGTGTGGAAGTAGTTAACATCATGACAAAACCAAGACAAGATCTGACAGATATTCCATTACCAGATCCAGACCTGACACTTTATGTGGATGGTTCATGTATGAGAACAAATACAGGAGAACTAGTAGCCGCGTATGCAGTGACTACTGACACTGAAGTTATTGAAACACACCGTATTGACACCCTGTCTGCTCAAGCAGCAGAGCTAGTTGCTCTGACACAAGCCTGCATACACGCCAAGAACCTGAAAGTTAATGTTTATACAGATTCACGCTACGCATTCGGAGTTGTACACGACTTCGGAGTGCTCTGGCAAGAGAGAGGTTTCATGACTTCTCATGGAACCAAGATTCAGCATGGTCTCCTTATTCAAGCTCTGTTAGATGCAATACACTTACCGACATCCATTGCTATCATGAAGTGCAAAGCACATACGAAAGTTACTGACACTATTTCTCAAGGTAATGACCTAGCAGATCGCACAGCCAAGCTTACAGCACAGACACCAGACATTCCAGTTAATAAGACACCGACATACACTCCAGATCCAACTACCTGTAAGACAGTTAAGGACCCCACTCAAGATGTCATAGATATCCAGTTACATGCTACTCCCGATGAAATCAAGAAATGGTCCGAACAAGGAGGGGTACAGACAGATCAAGGATGGTTAACAAAGGGTAAAGCCACATGGTTTCTCCCCGACTCCATGGTTCAAGTCATTATCAATACCGCACATAGTCCAGCACATTTAGGAGAAAAAGCTATGTTAGACAGTATCCAGAATATTTGGTTCAACAAGCATTTACGAGCTGCAGCCAAGCAGAAAGTCCGTACCTGTATGATATGTTGTCAGTTTAATCCAGGTAAAAGTGTCCCGGTGGAACAAGGTGGATTCCAGCCTCCTGACCACCCTTTTGAAGTCCTCCAGATGGATTATATTCAGATGGAGCGATGTCGAGGTTTCAAGTATGTCCTTGTAGTTGTATGCGCTTTGTCCAGGTGGACAGAGGCATATCCAGTTCCAGACTACACAGCCGCGACCACTGCCAAGCAGTTGGTTCGTGAGTTCTTCCCCCGTTACGGACTCCCTAGGGTCGTATATTCTGACAACGGACAGCCATTCTCATCTGAACTCATGAAACATGTGTCCCTTTTGTTAGGGTACCAGTGGAAGTTCCATTGTGTACGCCATCCTGAAGCAGCCGGTCTCGTAGAGAGACATAATCAGACTCTGAAAATTCGAATTGCAAAGGTTTGTCAAGAGAAAGGTGTGGACTGGCTAGTAGCTCTGCCGGTCGCCCTGTTCTATATGCGCATGGTCGCACATTCCAGATCAGGTCTGTCCCCGTATGAGGTAGTTTTCGGCCGCCCCCCTAACATGTGGGGTACTCCTAGACCCCGAAGTATTACCGATGTTTCAAGTAATATGCTGACAGATTACCTAGCTTCCTTGATGTCTGCCCTCAACTCTTGTCGTTCACAGGTTGCCGCCGCATTTCCAGACAATACCGAGGTGGCACCGCATGAAATCGTTCCCGGATCCATGGTCCTAGTGCGAAATTTCGATCGTTCAAGTCCGCTGGAGCCTCGCTGGAAGGAGCCCCGACAGGTCCTCCTGGCCACCCGCACAGCCGTGAAGTTGGAGGGACGCAAAGGCTGGGTGCATCTTTCGCATATCAAAAAGTTTTATGGATTGAAACCAATTTCAAAGAACATTTCCGAGGATTTAAAGGACTGCCAAAGTACTATTCTTAAGGACTGTCCCGCAAAAGACACTGATACTGCACCCTCCCTGTTAGAGACAACTCCGCAACAGGAGTATAAGAAAAAGTTAAGGTCTAGTAAAATAAGTCAGCCAGTTTGATTGTCTAAGTCCTCCCCTAGGTGAAACGGTTAGACCGGTTTCTGACATGTATAAAATAGACCCCCATAGTGAGAGAGTTAGTCAAAACTCAATCCGATGTATCTTTTTTCTATGTTTCATATTATTTCTCAGTATTATGATTTCCTGCACCAGTTATGCGTTTTATCTGTATTTTCCAGTTCCTCATGTAAATAAGTCCTCTAATGTTACAGTAGAGCACACGTTTAGTGATCTGCCTCCTCATGAACTCTCTTACCGCCTCGCTATGCGTAACAATTCTTTTATCCGCATGTTACATTATTCACACCAGACCAGCAATGCCACTAATTGTTGGGTGTGTGGTCGACTCCCCCCTTTCCAGACACCGAAGGGAGTTCTGCCACTCTTTCCTTATCCATTTTCACATAATGGTTCGTGTGGAGCATGGTCCACGTTAACGTCATCCTCAACAGATATGTCTTTTCTTAACAGTACATGTTTCCCAGACAAGCAAGGTCTTCCCCACAGAACAGGGTTAGATCTAGAAAACGAAGTTTACAATTTAGGTAATTATTCTTCGAATTTCATGGTCCTGAATGTTCAGTCTGATTCCACTCCAGACTTACCTGCTATTTCAGTACTACCAGTCAAAGGCGAATTATGTGTTAGAAATAATGGTTCCGTACATGTAGGACACAGCGATTGTACTACTATTTTCAAGTACAGTGACAGTGGGAAATCTATTTTCAAAGCTTCACGTCATTCTTATTTTATTTGTGGTCAGACCGCATATGTTCGTCTGCCCCTCGATTGGGAGGGAACCTGTTACATTGCCTTCCTACTGCCACCTGTTTTCCTAGCTCCATCTGATTATCACAGAAACACACATCTAGTACACATTAGACATAAAAGGGAGATCGAGTCCCCGATTGTCGATTATACTGAAACTGCTCTAGAACAGTATACAGATTTCAATAGAGGTTTCTTCTTCTTTATAGGACCTATCCAGAATAGTAAGCTAATTCGTAGGTTAACCAGAACCCTTGAAGCAGTAGTCAATGAGACTGCCTCTGCCCTAGGTAATTTAACCGAAGAGCAATCTGCTATGAGATTTGTCGTGCTCCAGAATCGTCTCGTCCTTGACGTCATACTGGCCGATAGGGGCGGGGCCTGTAGAGTCATCGGATCTAGTTGCTGCATTTTCATTCCAAATAACGCGCCGTCTGTTTATTCAGCTATAACCAGACTCCATAAAATTGCCCATCTGTTACACCAAGATCCAGGCACCTGGACATGGTCCGGTTGGTTCTGGAATATAATTTCCGCTTGGGGATGGAAAGTCTTGTCCTTTCTAGGTATTGCAGTAGCGATCATATTCAGCTGCTGCCTCTGTATACAATGTGGCCCTGCGATTTGCGGCATTTGTGCTACCTCTTGTATTCCTAGTCCCAAGCCCCGTTCTAAATCCCGTTCCAAGAAAATTCGAGACGAGCAAATGATACTGTATGAAATGATAGATGGTATCATGAATATTGATGTTTCCTGATGGAAACGTAGTGACAAGGAGGGAATGTGGAAAAGTAAATTTTACCATGTTCTGTGTCCCTACGCGTCCTCCATCATATGTTATGTGTGCATGATTAATATGCATATGTATTCCCCATGTTCGATTAAAGACGCAATTACAGTTGTGTCCATCTCTAGTATGCCAGTTTCCAGTTCTCGTGAATACTACGAATATCAGACCTCTTTAAAGTTACATTGCCACGTTTCTCAGTGTACACGTTATTCCATTGTAAAGTTCCCGTTTCTAGGCCTCAAAAGGGCCTGGACACCAGATTCAGCTCCTGTCTCCTGAGCCTCGCTGAGGAGCGATACAGCCCCCACCTGTATCCTCGACCCTTCACTTACTTCCTGCCTTGCAGTGCCCGGTTCAGCCTGGCTCTGCCTCTGAGTCTGCCAAGAGTATGTTATGATTCCAGTTATCAGTTAGTCCTCCTTCTCTGCATCCCTAAAGCTACTGAATCGCATCAATAGTTACCATCATAGTCTAGCCTTTGTGTCTCCATGTTGGAGAAATACTGTATTAATGATCATTTAATATTCTTCATCACGCACTACATGTAGAATAATGCATGCTCCAGTCTTAGAGTCTGTTCGCCTTTACCCCGATAACTTTTGGATTCTATCAACATGTTCTCTAAACATCAGATACTAGATACTGCTTAGGTACATGTCGCCCTGACTCTCCAGACTTCAGTCTCTGCTCCTAGCACAGAGTTCATAGCCCCCAGCTTCTCCTAGTAACACGTCATTGTCAGTTTGCGCGCACCATTAGGTCAGAGGTCCCGGCTCCTTAGGTAGCCCCCTCCATGTTTCCGCCCCATTTATGACATATTCTGTTACGTTTGCATCACATGTCTATGTATACGCCCCTGTTACACCCATTTTCACCCTTATCTTTCGCGACTGCTATTGACCACACCCACTGCTCCGCCTATCATATGTACTGTAATGCAACTGTTTTAGTATATATGTTCGTGTATTGTTATTAAATGTTAGCGCGCTCATCCCAGATCCTGCCCGGCAGCTGTCGGGGCCCCCCTGTCAGGCTCTGCCATCCTATTCCTATGCAGGTTGTCCTGTTCCTGTCCTTTATGCTGTAATAAACCTGCAAAACTCCTACTACCTCGAATCTTGACTCTTATTTATTGAGCTATCTGTTATTCATTTATCCATTCAAAAATAGAGGTATTATTTATTTATTTACCACAGACCGATGGCAGGTCCTCTGGGACACACATAGGGTTGCACTCTTTCTCTAGCGCCTAATTTTCCTGGTTGTTGGGTTTGTGTCTAGGCCTGCTGCCTCTACCTTTTCTTGGTCTACCTAGTGCAGGGTACAATCTCGAATTCTCATTTAACTAATACCTAAATTTAGACCCTTCTCAAGCTGTGCATGAGCATTGCTCCAAGGCATCAGCGACACAGCTCAAATATTTCTGAAATGACAGCAAAGCCTTCTACTTTTCAGTGAACCCCCCAGGTTGACAGAATGCCCTAGGCATACTGACAGCCATAGCTTTTGCATGCACCATTTACTTCTCTTGCAGTGGCTGTTTGTCTCTGGGGTTAATATGCCCTTAAAGGTACATCTTTTCATGTATTTTCAATAGGGACCATTTTTTTAATTTACTGTTCTGCAATGGAGCAGTAAAAGGAAAAAAACTAATTAGAGCGAAAGTGCTTTTATTTAAATAACGGAAGGGTCAGAAGCAATATGCTTCATCGCCTTCTATAAAAAGATAGAATTAAATAAATGAAATTAAAGAGAAAAAAATAGGACCGTGGGTGGATGGGGGTTGTTTGAGCAGAACAGCGTTTGGGGTGAGGTAAAAGATTCAATTTAGGCAGGAGCCATAAGGTGGCTGAGGTAAACAAGTATGAGGGAGAGAATACAATGGTGATAGGAGACGTTCATTAGCAAGAGCACCATGGAGCATTGGGGTGGAGAAGCAAACGGGCAATTGAGAACAGCACGGCGTGTGGGAGAGAATAACATGGACAGGAGAGTGCAACATGAAGAGAAGCACACAAGGGAGACGGATGGAAAACATGCACACTCATGGAGTGCTTAAACAAAAAGAAGAAATAGTTCCCTTAAAAAAGTGAGCAGTGATGGACACAAGTAAAGAGGCTATGCTCCAGGGGAGGGACAGACATAACTTGGACAAGATAAGTCATCAAATAAGAATCCAGCACTTGAGAGTGACAATAATAAATAGTAAAAAATGGGCGGGCTTTAAGCCCATTATATGCTGTTGGTCTTTTGCAACCAGACGGCCTGCACGGTTTGGTATGCTTGGCCTAAACTTTACTTTATCTTGTCTCCATCACCAAAGCAGTTTGTTGCTAGACTGAGCAGAGCCAAGGCAGATATAGGGCTTACTGGATAAAGACTGTCACAAGGTTGTAGATTTAGTGATTCTGGTTCTGAGTGACGTCTTTGAGCTGTGCTCATGGAATTTATGGTTCTGGTTTTAACATCGTACATCAAGAATGTTACTAATAGTAAAGTATGGAGAACGTGTAATACTGGCTGTAGCATTTAATTATTGTTAAAGCCACATTTTGGGGATGGTGTGACTTGCAGGAGGAGAACAAGCTGAATTAAGATGTTGAAAAGAAGCATTGCTAATATTACATTTTGAATTTCAGTTCAAAGCTAAATAGCAATGGCTGTATATTAATAAATTAGGGACTGATTTAGATCTTGGCAGATGGAATATCCCGTCACAAATGTGACGGATATCCCGTCCGCCGTATTACAAATGCCATAGGATATAATGCACTTGTAATACGGCGGACGGGATATCCACCAAGATCTAAATGAGGCTCTCATTTTTATACAGTGCTTCATACTGCAGGTTTTCCAATGTTTTGATGCTGCAAATAAAATGTTATTGTTACCGGAGTTTGTGGTCCTTAGTTCTTCAGAGTGATGATCAGCAGGTCACAGCAGATTTCCCTGATAAGTATTTAAATCATGGAGTCCTTCATGAGGACTCAAAAGTGTAAGCGGTTAGGAGCAGGCCATTTGAATTATGTGGATACGGGGGACCAAATTGTGCTTTATATTTAACTAAATTATGCAGCAAAGGCAAAGCCGCTTATGCATTACTATATGATTGAATTAAAAGTATTTATGAGTTGTGTGCTTTGGAATTAAATAAAGCTATTGTGATATATTAAACCAAACCTATACAAATGAGATCTCAATGCTACAAACAATACAGACGTTTCTTAAGACTAAAAATGATATACATCTAACCTATCCTATTTAAAATGCTATTCACTAACCATTAATGAATTTATCTTATCTGGAAGCACAAGAAGACTCTTTTAATACGGTGCTCTGTCTACCTTTCAGGAGAAAATAGTTTGTGTAAAACATAAGTTGTCTCACCCAGTGGACTCGGTGAAAAACCTGCCCAGGTGCACACACTTTTTCAGTAGAAGATGCCACTCTTTTAATCTGGCATTCAGTTTTATTTAAAAACCTCTTTTCATTTTAAAGTTAGCCCGGTATTGAACCCATAGGGCTTTTGGGTATATCGCTTTACATTAAGAAATAGACCTGAATACCTGTATGGAGCAGTATGTATTTAGAAAAATGTCTTTCTGGGCAGAATGGCATCGTATATTAACACGTTTGAGATTCTTCTAGATGCTCAGTGCTGTCTTAAAGCAGCTACTTCTTTGAAAACGCTGCCTGGGATATTGACATGAATTTGCGTGAATAAAGAAGCCGTTATTCTTCACTCACTGCTTGGATTACATTGAAGTGTGTACGGTTTTTGTTGCTTCCCACCATGGCCTTTGCATTGTCCATCAATTATGAAAGTTAACTCCATCTGGGCCATATTATCACTTATTTAAAGCCTGAATACAGCAATCTACAGCTGGGAGTTGCCAGTTAATGTATGAAAATGTTTGGTGTTGCACCCTGTGTGCAGAGTTTTTAGCAATTTCATTACTTAAAACAGATGTTTTTGGAGAGCTCTTCAAATTATGCACCATATCGTGAATTATATTGGAAGCAAGTAATCCAAATTCATGTGTAATACACAGTGGGCAATGAGCCATTCTGGTAGTACACCTGGAAAGCTGCACCAGGCGTAGGTTTCCAAGTGTGATCGTTATGTGACAGCTGCAGTGTCCTGCAAGGTGAAAGCGGAACGGTCTGACACAACCCTGACACCAACTCTGGAAGTTCTTCCCTTCCCTCCCCTCCCTGGACGTGGAGTTACTCCAGCCCTTGTCTGGCTATTTCCAGGCTTGGAAGGGTGGGATCAAGTCTGTGAATAGCGCCTCGTGCTGGGTACTAGCGCTATATAAATATACTACAAACACAACGACAAAACACGTAAAAATGTGAGGATTACCAAACTAATCATGCCTGGCTACATTCACTTCCAGCCCCTTGCGTTTGATTAACTACTGCAGATTTGTCTGCACTTGTGAAGAAATCACCAGCTGCAAACCCCCTTGTACCTGCTGGGAATTCTTGGCATGCTTAATTGTGGGTATTTTCCGTCGTGATTGCACGTTATATTGGCTTCAGTCTCTTGGGCTACCTGCCTTTGCCCATGCTAGGCAAGATACACTCGATATGCAGGCGTGTCCATTCGCTCAGTGCCAAAAATTCAGATTTCTGTTCGTTTCGTAAGCACTCACCCCGGAAGCCAGAAGTTTGTGATGTCCCCTTTTGTTATGGTGCAGCTGTGCGAGGAATTGCGGTTCTTCCTCTTCCGGGTCTATAAATACCCCCACACCCCCTTATGGATTCTGAGCCCAGCGAGTGTGAGGGGAAGCAGCCCCTCGCCGCTCCACTGAGCCCCAGCCAGAGCGTGCACGGCGCCCGCAGGTTCTTTCCGCCGCCCTCGGGCCTGGCAGGGTGCTTCCGTGCCGCTTGTACAGCCGCCGGGTCAGTTGACGTCAGCTGATATCATGACTGGAAGTACAGACAAGCAGGCAGGCGGCTGGCAGTGTTCAACAGGCAAAGCAAGGAAAGGCAGCGCACTGCAAGCTGTGGCAGGACACCCTGGCGGGGAAATATTCCAATGGGGGGGTGAACCGCGTCACTCAAGTAGCCAATTCACTATGATTTAGCAAAACACACGTGCAATTTACAAAGCCCCC
This sequence comes from Lissotriton helveticus, assembly GCF_964261635.1. Lineage (NCBI taxonomy): Eukaryota > Metazoa > Chordata > Amphibia > Caudata > Salamandridae > Lissotriton > Lissotriton helveticus. The sequence goes on from NC_136058.1 coordinate 93,075,016, forward strand.
GCTTAATATGTGCTGTGTGACTCGCCTGGCACGACACCTTCCCAAATACCACACAACATACTGGAACGTGTGCAGTGCGGGGGCAAACAAATTGGCCTGTCTCGGTCCCCGTACTGGATGACACGTGAGAAAGTGCGCTTGTTTATGCATGCCTTGCTCTCCTATTCTGGTTGCCTGATCTCTGTTTACCGGTTGGTGTGTGTCACAGAAGACACTAAAAACTTAATTTGGCCATGTTTCTTCGGTGTGGGAAAGCTTATCCAGCCACTGATGACATGCAGGAAGCTTTCACTTAGTGTTATGGCTACACTTTGTAGCATGGGTGGCCAAAAACTTTAGTCTATGTCTGTTATTATTCTTCTTAAAACCATTTTTGTTAGCAGGATTTGATGGTTTGTTGCCTTTAAAGTTGTTAGTGCAACTAATTGGCAACCGTGTATTGCTATTCTTGCCACCAGGCATTTGTTTATTTTTCCATCAAATAATACTTGCACAGAATCATTAATTATTCTCAGTACTGACAGTAGGTCATTGCACAACTGATACCCGCCCTTATTCCATGCCCCTCCTTTAACATAAAGTCGGTGTCTTAACTCCCTTGGGCATGACGTACCTGTGTTTTCATTTTGTAAATGCTCAATAAGAGCCGCCGGCCACACGCTGGACCCCATCTTCTCCACAGGCACCCACGTCGCCTTCAACCACACCACCGAACTCCACTGGACCGACCACCACTGCATCCATTTCACCTTCAACAAACCAACCACGCACCACCGCACCCAACAGCTACCTCGCCGCTGCTGGAGCAAAGTCACTGAAGACCAGCTGATCACCACCCTCGCCCAAAACCCACCCACCGACCCTACCAACTCAGACATCCCAGCCTGCAACCTCAGACAGTGGATCGACGATGGCGCCAACACCCTCGCCTCACTCAAGAAACCCTTCAACAACCACGCTAGCAAGAGAGCCACCTGGTTCACCAACGAGCTGCAGGCCTCCAAACACGCATGCCGGAAACTGGAGAAGATATGGCTCCACAAACGCACTCCGGACAACCATGCAGCCCACAAGGACGTCACCCGCAGACATCACCACCTCATCAGATTAGCCAAGAGATCCTCCTCCAAAGACTGCCTGGACAACAACGCACACGACAGCAAAGAGCTCTTCAGCATCGTAAAGGAACTCTTCAACCCCAGCGCCAACGACAACGACATACCGCCCTCACAAGATCTGTGCGACTCACTAGCCATCTTCTTCCACCGCAAGATCGCTAACGTCAATGACAGCTTCAACACCATGACCGTCCAGACTACGCCAGACCCCACCTCCCCTGTGAACACCACCAGCACCAACCGCCTGACCTCCTGGTCCAATGTTAACGACGACGAGACACGCAAGGTCATGAACTCCATCCACTCAGGAACTCCGTCAGACCCGTGCCCACACTACGTATTCAACAAAGCAGACGCTGCCATCGCGCCCCAACTACGGAAGGTCATCAACATCTCCTTCGAAACAGCAACATTCCCGGAAAGCTGGAAACACGCCAAAATCAACGCCCTCCTCAAGAAGCCCAAGGCGGAACCCAAGGACCTAAAGAACTTCCGGCCCATCTCCCTGCTCCCGTTCCCGGCGAAGGTCATCGAGAAAATCGTCAACATGCAACTGGCCCGCCACCTGGAAGACAACAACATCTTGAACCCGTCCCTGTTCAGATTCAGACGCAACCAAAGCACCAAGACAGCCCTCATCGCCGCCACAGATGACATCAGGCGCCAACTAGACAACGGCGAAACATCAGCCCTCATCCTCCTGAAGCGGTCACCCACCTTCGACATGGTCTGCCATCGCACTCTAAAGACATGCCTCCTAGAAGCCATAATCCAAGAGAAGGCCCTTGACTGGACCACGTCCTTCCTCACTGGCAGAACCCAGGGCATCCGCCTCCCGCCTTTCCGATCCAAGGCCACCGACATCATCTGCGGCGTTCCCCAGGGCTCCTCCCTCAGCCCGACGCTGTTCAACGTCTACATGGCCCCCCTCGCACAAGTGGCCAGCCAGCACGGCCTTAACATCATCTCCTACGCCGACGACAACCAGCTCATCCTCTCCCTCACCAAGGACCCGCACACCGCCAAAACCAACCTCCACGAGGGAATGAAGGCCGTGGCCGACTGGATGAGAAACAGCCTTCTGAAGCTGAACTCGGACAAGATGGAGGTACTCATCCTCGGACCCACCCCCTCAGCCTGGGACGACTCCTGGTGGCCGACCACACTGGGAACAGCAACGACACCCACCGACCATGCACGCAACCTGGGATTCATCCTCGACTCCTCCCTCTCCATGTCCAAACAGGTCGGCGCAATCTCCTCCTCCAAACAGGTCGGCGCCATCTCCTCCTCCTTCTACAACACCCTCCGCATGCTCCGCAGGATCTACAAGTGGATCCCGACCGAAACAAGAAGAACGGTGACACAGGCCCTCGTCAACAGCAGACTGGACTACGGCAACACACTCTACTCGGGAATCCCAGCCAAATACCTATGACGACTACAACGCATCCAAAACGCCTCCGCCCGACTGATCGTCAACGTCCCCCGCCGCAGCCACATCACCCCCACCTGAGAAACCTACACTGGCTCCACGTCGACAAGAGGATCACCTTCAAGCTCCTCACCCACGCACACAAAGCACTACACAACGCCGGACCAGCCTACCTGAACAGCAGACTCAGCTTCTGCACCCCACCCGCCAGCTCCTCTCCTCCAGCCTCACCCTTGCCGCTGTCCCCCGCATCCAAGGAACAACCTCCGGCGGCAGATCGTTCTCCTACCTCGCCGCCAAGACCTGGAACACCCTCCCTACCCACCTACGGCAGACCCAGGACTTGCTCGCCTTCAGAAGACTCCTCAAGACCTGGCTCTTAGAGCAGTAGCGGCACCCCTCCCCTCAGCACCTTGAGACCCTCACGGGTAAGTAGCGCGCTTTACAAGTACTCTTTGATTGATTGATTGAATACGATGTTTCCAGACGGCATTACATTTCTGTCTCATTTCTGCTTCAGTCCTATTTCTTGTTTTGACTGCTAGTAATGTGGGATATGCAGTGCTAAATTTCAGCCGGTGGTGTCCAGTGATCGGCACTGGCACCTATGACAGTCTGTCACATGGTGGCCCTGGTTGTCTAGTATGGAGACCAGCACAACAGCAGTTGGTTATTAATTCAATATTTATTTTATTTTATTTACCTTAAAGTGGCTATTACATGACGTTCAATCCATTCCTGCAGCCTTGGGGGCCTGGAATTGTCTGAATGGACACACTTGTAGGAGCAGTGAGCTGGTGCCAGCTGCGGTGACCTCCTGACAAGGGGCCAAACACGTATTTATTTTTTTGTTTAAATTATTTTTATTTGCATTTTTAAAACCATAGAAACCTAACAAGCATGTCACATAAGATTGTCCACCATACCCTGCCCTCCCCCCACCCACCACAGTAACGTGCCATCTACTTCTGCAGTATGTAACCTCAGCCGAATCCCTCCCCCGAGCGCCAGGGCTACAAGCAGGACAATTCGCACCCTTTCAAAGCCCCCCCATCCAAACCATAACAACGCCTCCATTTCCCCCACACTCTATTAAACTTCTTCGGGCAACCTCTAGCTTTATATGTAACCCTTTCGGCTGCCATGTAGATATCCATTCACCTCCTCCATTCGTCTATTCTCGGGGGGGGGGGGTTGGAGCTCCCCGAGCCACATCTCTTAGCTACCACTAAGGCCAATGTTAGAAAAATTTGTTATCCCCAATAGAACCAATTTCGGCTCCATCGGTAGGGCTGTTTCAAGTATTTCACCAAGTTCCCCCATTATCTTGGCCCAGTAGCTCTGGATGACTCTACATTCCCAGATAGTATGATAAAAGTTTCACTCTGCATTTCCACACCGTAGACAATTAGGGTCGCTGGCTCGTCCCATCTGATGCAAATGATATCTATCATAATAGACTCTGTGGAGAATTTTAAATTGGCTGAGTTGGAGCCGGGAATTTATTGCCACTTCTCTAGGATGCATCAGGGCAGTCTCCCAGTCAAGTTTGTCCATCTCCCCTAGATTTGATTCCCACGCACCTTTCAATTTCACCAATCTGTCCGGCATATTGTTAAGCAGAGTTTTGTAAGTCAAGGAAACTAGTTTATCCGGGACCTGTTCCTGTAGCAGACGACCCTATGGTGGAGCGTACTCCGGCAAAGGGACTGAGAGCGCCCCTTCTGCCTGCCAGGCATGGCGTAGTTGTGCATATTTCAGAAACTGCATATGGTGCAATCCAAATTCCGCCCTCCGCTCCATACACTTATTTGTTCACAAAATTAAGCACTGGGGATATGAGTGTCCAGTCAGTTTTTGGGCACCCCAAGTCGTGTGGGCATATTCCTATGACTGTAATTATGGAGTCACTGGGTATCGGAAATTCTTTTACCTTTTTAATATGGCTCACAACCTCGTTCCAGAATACATTTTTAGTTTCCACCATGTCCATAATGCATGCCACATGTCACCCTACATCCCCTCCAACACTTAATCTATGAGTGTGGGTACATGTTCTTAAGTTTATGAGGAGTCATACACCAGTTATACATTATCTTGTATCAGGTTTATCTTTTCTGGACACTTCATACTATCCATGGAATATTACGCCATAACTTACCTCATTCAGCTTCTGTTATTTCTCTCCCCGACCATTTTCACCCATTGGGCGATAAAAGGGCCAGCTGAGGGGTTTCCGGCACGAAGGGAGAACTGCATACATTTTAGTGATCATCCTTCGTGGAGTCGTAGGCCGTGAATACCGTCTCAGAAGGTTTTAGGTCTCTGGTACCTGCCTGCTTATTCAACGGTGTGAGTGCCCAGAGTCAGGGTTGGAAGCAACTTAGTCACTCCTTTCAGCTACCTCTGATTTTCCTTTGCAGGGCTCAAACAATGTAATTTTCTTTTGGCTAAAAATGTGTCCGCATTCGCAATTTGATATCTCACATATAGCTTAATGGGTTCCCTCTACGCTAATCTGAATTCTGGATTGTGGTGTAGTGGAGTACGTCATGATGGAAATTATGTAGTCTCCACATCTTGCTAAAGCGTATCCCAAGTCTCCATGAGCAGTCTTATGATTCCGGAGACACAATGCCACCCCCCCTTTCAGGGTGTTTAGGGAGCGAAAGTTTGTCCCAGGTCTTTCTGCCCACTAGATCCCCTTTCATGTGAAACCAGCATTTTTCGGTCTGTCAGTGCTCCTTCAAATCCAATTCTTATTTGGGCCAATATATAATATTATTCAATGTCCGGAAAATCAAGGTCAGCTTCTCTTTTGATTCTCTTCATCAGTGCCTGCTATAGTCTACGCTTAGTATTGTTCGTTAGTGTTTTTCAAGTCTTCCTCTAGCTTGTCCTTTGTCAAAGCCCAACTGTGTCTCTGGGCTGTTGCCCCTATGCCCTAATACTAATGACCGCTTTGAAGTCATTCCAGACTACTTTTGGACCGCCCGCCCCAATATATATTTATCTGGGATTGTTCCCTGATCTGACCCCTCCTTTCCAATTTGATAAATGTTGTCTTTCGGTATGGATGGCCAATTCTCTATGTCCCCTTCTTCTGAGAATCATCCGACGTGTAAACCCCACATAACTAGAGCATGGTGTGAGATCGCAATAAGTCCCATTTCTATTTTGTCCTTTGCTTGCAGCATCACTCCAGTACCTCATACTACATTAATCCTTGAATATGTCTAGTGACTGTGGGAGAAAAAATGTAATTCCCTCTCTGCTGGGTGAAATTCTTGCCGGACATCTTGAAAGCCCAAACATACAAGTGATTACCAGAAGGGTTAGACTATCCCCTCACTTATGAACGTATCCAACAGGTGTCTATTGATGTCTGCCATGTGCCTCAAATTAAAGACCTCCGCCCATATTAATCCACTTATTACCATTCAAATCTAACATGCAAAGAAGGTGTGTTTCTCGGTTCGTGTTGGGTAAATTTGAAGCTATCAGTGTCACCTCATTGTTTCCCTAATTTCCCCAGCTCACTAACATACCTAAACTCTTTTGTGTCCGTTTTGGTTTCTGTCTTTTTAAAGGGTAGTTAGTGCCTTCTGTATCCCAGTCATTACCCCACACACTTTCCATTTTTCTGACGCAAAGAATTGGATTTAGCGTCTGTGGGACATTAATGTGGCATCCTTCAAAAGCAAATGATCTTCTTGTAAACAGACAATGTTAACTGGGGAGTTCAGTCCCTTGAAGTTCCATGAAATGTACCATTAGGTCTGGGAGTTGCTTTTGATAATCCCCTTTTGTGTCCCGTACCTGATTCACCATTCCGCAGCTTTTTCACACATGTGCATCATATCAGTCTTACTGATGTTATGTCATTCAGATTTGTAGAGCGCTCTATCACCTGAGAGGGCATCCTAGCGCTGAGCTGATGTGAGTCTAAACAGTGTAGCTGATCGTGACACCACTCCCGGCCCCCTGCCCACTTGTAACTAGTGATTTCAAACTGTAACCCAACTGGCATGAACTCCCCCATGGGGAATAAAAACATCCTGGGTGTTCTGGTTTATCACTCCCACAGCCAACCTTCACCGGCAATCCCCCACCCGGAGTCTATTTGAATTAATGATTGTTGATGTCTTTTTTTTCCCCATTGTTCCGTCTTCACGAGTCAGCGACTTCACTATCAAACGCTTGTTCCCATTGCTGAGGTCCTGCTGGCCGTCATCCATTTTGCAGCACTTCCAACCACACTCCATCTCACTTGGCAAGTGGGCGGCTTACATGCCTCCTTCTGTCTGGATCTGCCTACTCTATCCCATCTTCCACTTCCTCCATTAAACAACACAGCCCTTCCTGAAAGGGCAAATAGGTAGTCTTTTCAGTCAGCCTATGTATTCTCTCCCTTCCGCTGTTACTGGTATCACCTTTTTCTCCCCTTTAAAGGGAAACCTAGCAAAAGGGAATGTCCAGCCTTATCGAATTCCCGTTATGTAGTATCTGTCCCTTCCAGGAGAGCTCTTTTTGTTGTTGAGGGTGGCTTGGGAGAGGTCTTGATAACATTTTATTGTGCAGTCATTGAATTCTGTTGCATCAGAGTTCCTGGGTGTCTGCAGTATCCTTTCTTTTACGTCCGGATAGCAGCGCTTTGCCAAAATGTATTGGTTAGAATCCTGGTGCGTGGCTCACTCCCTATGTGCTTACTATGCTGTTGTACTAGAGACGCATGTGTTTGACCGAATGAACTGGGAAAGTACAAGTCCATCATTCTTACAAAAATAATTGAACATGTGCAGGATTAGCTGCCCTGTGAGTGTAGAAACAGTGCTTCAGTAGCAGTACTACACGTACCAGGCTAATCAAACAGTATACCTGTGACCGTGCAACCAGCACAAAGCATAATGAGTCAGAATGACTGCTTCTTGTTTCAGATGTACAGCAACAATGTGACTGCAGCAATTCTTTCTGCACCAAGTGTACAGAAGCAACGAGAAAGCATAAGAAATGCCTGCACTGTGTGCACAGAAAACACGTCAGGGCAGCAGTACTTCCAATGAAAGGTGTACAAACACGACTTAATCAGTAGTATACTGTATATCAACAGTATACATATCAGGAGGACAGAAGTTGTCTTGCATCTCTCCATTAGTGTGGAAAGACCCCTTGCTACACATTGCAGCCTTATCCTCTCTCCTCGAATTCCGCAAGAAGTTGAAGACCTGGCTTTTTAATTAACCAACCTCCCATAGGCAGGGTTAAGCACCCCTGCTCAGTGCCAACATACCCTTGTGGGTGATAGTGTGCTTTTCAGATACACATAACATAGTGCGCAAAAGAGATGCATAGAAACACTGACAGTCGCAAAGCAGAAATTGTATGCCAGCAGCAGCCCATGGCAGCATATAGCACAGGGCTGTGGATCCTCGCATTTTAGCCATCGGCTTCGTTGGGTTACGAGTAGCAATATTTTGCCTGATGATACATGCACAACCACCTCATATTGGATGTGCTTCAGTGCCAGGGCTTGCATGCCAGTCACGTGCATCTATCCTTTCATAGGTTCCCCTTTCTTCTTTCCTGGACAGTGCTACTGAGCTGTACCTTTACTCCTCTTTTCATTGGCCGTGCAGAGCATCCTGCATGTTTACTGCTTCTGTAATGAGCGGCTATCTTGAAGGGTATAGTCCATAGTGTATAGGTTATTTACCATTACAAGATTATCGCTACATTGAGAAGCAATAGGTCAGCCATCTTGGATTTGTACAACAGTTTATCATCATACATTCCATGATGGCTCACTTCTATGTTTAATTTTTTACTTCTAAATTTGCAAGCAAATGACCCCCACATTTATTTAGTAGCATTTTTCTCTTTGCTACTTTTATTCAGTTAATTAATTTTGCATATACTGGATGATTTTTAGGTCTCGCTGGCGTTGCAGCGCGAAGCGCTGCCGCCAACGAGACTTATAGCCGCCTTCATCCCTGTCAAGGGAGTAACAGCTGTGAACGAGCCCGATACAGACCTGGGCACGAGCCGACCCAGGTCTGTGAACGCGCTTCAAGGTTGAGCAGCTTGTGCACGTTTGTTGGACGTCAGGCACCGCAAGCGCTGCCAGACCAATTATCCCAGCATGAAACTCTACTTCCTGAGGACAAGACCAATTATCCCAGCAGGAGTCTCCACTTCCTCAGGCGCCCCAACAATTATCACAGCATGAGACCCCACTTATCACAGCATGTCAACAGGCGCCCCAGGCTGCTGGAGCACTCAACTATAATTAATGTGCAGTTGAGTGCTCCAGCAGCATAGGGGCCTCTCTGCATGCTGTGATTATTATCACTTTGGGGCCTCATGCTGTGATAATTAGGGCGGCATGCTCTATTTGCAGCACTGAACATTTTCAAAGAAGGCGAAGCAGCGACATTCATTGGAGACACTCACCCTCATGCCCTCACCCCCTCACTCGCCCTCACCCCCTCAAACCCCCTGACCCCTCACACACCTCCTCACCCTCACACCCCCTCACTCACACCCCCTCACCCTCACACACCCTCACTCACCCTCACACACCCTCTCACCCTCACACCCCCTCACACCCTCACACCCCTCACCTTCACACCCCCTCACCTTCACACCCCCTCACCCTCACGCACCCCCTCACCCTCACACCCCCTCACCCTCACACTGCCTCACTCTCACACCCCCTCACACCCCTCACCCCCCCACCCTCACCCCCCCTCACCTTCACCCCCCTCACCCTCACACACTCACCCTCACACACTCTCACCCTCACACACTCACCCTCACACACTCTCACCCTCACACCCCTCACATACCCTCACCCACCCTCACTCACCCTCACACACCCTCACACACCCTCACACACCCTCACTCACCCTCACACACCCTCACACACCCTCACACCCTCACCCTCACACCCCCTCACACCCCCTCACCCTCACACCCCCTCACCCTCACACCCCCTCACCCTCACACACCCTCACCCCCTCACTCACCCTCACACACACTCACACACACACCCTCACATACCCTTACCACCATAGCATAACAAAACATAGCATAGCATAGCGAAACACAACACAGCATAGCATAGCATAACAAACAAAAGCATAGGATAGCAAAACAACAAAATATAGCATAGCAAAACACAACAAAGCATAGCATAACAAAACACAACAAAACACCATAACATAACAAAACAAAGCATAGCAAAACAAAGCATATCATAGTAAAACAACAAAACATAACACAACAAAACATAGCATAACATAGCATAACAAAACATAGCATAACATAACGAAGAATAGCAAAACAAAACATAGCATAGTAAAACAAAACATAGCATAACACAGCAAAACATAGAATAGCATAACAAAACAAACCATAGCATAACATAACAAAGAATAGCAAAACATAGCATAGTAAAACAAAACAAACCATAGCATAACATAACAAAGAATAGCAAAACAAAACATAGCATAGTAAAACAAAACAAAACATAGCATAGCATAACATAACACAACAAAACAGCAGAACATAACAAAACATAGCAAAACAAAGCATAGGATAGCAAAACAAAACATAGCATAGCAAAACATAGCATATCATAGTAAAACAACTAAACATAGCATAACATACCACAACAAACCATAGCAGAACAAAACATAGCAGAACAAAACATAGCATAACAAAACATAGCATACAAAACATAGCATAACAAAACATAGCATAACAAAACAGCAGAACAAAACATAGCATAACACAGCAAAACATAGAATAGCATAACAAAACAAACCATAGCATAACATAGAATAGCATAACAAAACAAAACATAGCATAACATAGAATAGCATAACAAAACAAAACATAGCATAACAAAGAAAAGCAAAACAAAACATAGCATAGTAAAACAAACCATAGCATAGCAAAACATAGAATAGTATAGCACAGCAAAACATAGAATAGCATAACAAAACAAAACATAGCATAGCCTAACATAACAACAACACAGCAGAACAAAACAAAACATAGCAAAACAAAGTATAGGATAGCAAAACAAAACATAGCATAGCAAAACATAGCATATCATAGTAAAACAACAAAACATAGCATAACAAAACACAACAAAGCATAACACAGCAAAGCATAGGATAGCAAAACACAGCAAAGCATAGGATAGCAAAACACAGCAAAGCATAGGATAGCAAAACACAGCAAAGCATAGGATAGCAAAACACAGCAAAGCATAGGATAGCAAAACACAGCATAACATAGCGCATAACATAGCGCATAACATAGCGCATAACATAGCGCATAGCGCATAACATAGCGCATAGCGCATAACATAGCGCAAAACATAGCGCATAACATAGCGCATTAGCGCATAACATAGCGCATTAGCGCATAACATAGCGCATAACAGCGCATAGCGCATAACATAGCACATAACATAGCGCATAACATAGCGCATAGCATAGCGCATAGCATAGCGCATAACATAGCGCATAACATAGCGCATAGCGCATTACATAGCGCATAACATAGCGCATAGCATAGCGCATAGCATAGCGCATAACATAGCGTATAGCGCAGCGCATAGCGCATAACATAGCGCATAACATAGCGCATAACATAGCGCATAACATAGCGCATAACATAGCGTATAACATAGCGCAGCGCATAGCGCATAACATAGCGCATAGCATAGCGCATAGCATAGCGCATAACATAGCACATAACATAGCGCATAGCACATAACATAGCGCATAGCGCATAACATAGCGCATAGCGCATAACATAGCGCATAGCGCATAACATAGCGCATAGCGCATAGCATAGCGCATAACATAGCGCATAGCGCATAGCGCATAACATAGCGCATAACATAGCGCATAGCATAGCGCATAGCATAGCGCATAACATAGCATAGCGCATAACATAGCGCAGCGCATAGCGCATCATAGCGCATAACATAGCGCATAACAGCGCATAACATAGCGCATAACAGCGCATAACATAGCCCATAACAGCGCATAACATAGCGCATAACATCGCATAACATAGCCCATAACAGCGCATAACATAGCGCATAACATCGCATAACATAGCCCATAACAGCGCACAACATAGCGCACAACATAGCGCATAACATAGCGCATAACATAGCGCATAACATAGCGCATAACATAGCGCATAACATAGCGCATAGCGCATAACATAGCGCATAACATAGCGCATAACATAGCGCATAGCATAGCGCATAGCATAGCATAGCGCATAGCGCATAACATAGCTCATAGCATAGCAAAACACAGCAAAGCATAGGATAGCAAAACACAGCATAACATAGCGCATAACATAGCGCATAACATAGCGCATAGCGCATAACATAGCGCATAGCGCATAACATAGCGCATAACATAGCGCATAGCGCATAACATTGCGCATAGCGCATAACATAGCGCATTAGCGCATAACATAGCGCATTAGCGCATAACAGCGCATAGCGCATAACATAGCGCATAACATAGCGCATAGCATAGCGCATAACATAGCGCATAGCACATAACATAGCGCATAGCGCATAGCGCATAGCATAGAGCATAACATAGCGCATAGCGCATAACATAGCGCATAACATAGCGCATAACATAGCGCATAACCTAGCGCATAGCGCATAACATAGCGCATAGCATAGCGCATAACATAGCGCATAACATAGCGCATAACATAGCGCATAACATAGCGCATAGCATAGCAAAACACAGCAAAGCATAGGATAGCAAAACATAGCGCATAACAGCGCATAACATAGCGCAGAACATAGCGCAGAACATAGCGCATAGCGCATAACATAGCGCAGAACATAGCGCATAACATAGCGCATTAGCGCATAACAGCGCATAGCGCATAACATAGCGCATAACATAGCGCATAGCATAGCGCATAACATAGCGCATAACATAGCGCATAACATAGCGCATAACATAGCGCATAGCGCATAACATAGCGCATAGCATAGCGCATAGCGCATAACATAGCGCATAACATAGCGCATAGAGCATAACATAGCGCATAACATAGCGCAGCGCATAACATAGCGCATAACATAGCGCATAACATAGCGCATAACATCGCATAACATAGCCCATAACAGCGCATAACATAGCGCATAACATCGCATAACATAGCCCATAACAGCGCATAACATAGCCCAGAACAGCCCATAACAGCGCATAACAGCGCATAACAGCGCACAACATAGCGCACAACATAGCGCACAACATAGCGCACAACATAGCGCATAACATAGCGCATAACATAGCGCATAACATAGCGCATAACATAGCGCATAGCGCATAACATAGCGCATAACATAGCGCATAGCATAGCGCATAGTGCATAACATAGCGCATAACATAGCGCTTAGCGCATAACATAGCGCATAGCATAGCGCATAACATAGCGCATAGCATAGCGCATAGCATAGCGCATAACATAGCGCATAACATAGTGCATAGCGCATAACAAAGCGCATAACATAGTGCATAGCGCATAACATAGCGCATAGCGCATAACATAGTGCATAACATAGCGCATAACATAACGCATAGCACATAACATAGCGCATAGCGCATAACATAGCGCATAACATAACGCATAGCGCATAACATAGCGCATAGCGCATAACATAGCGCATAACATAGTGCATAACATAGCGCATAACATAGCACATAACATAGCGCATAGCGCATAACATAGCGCATAGCGCATAACATAGCGCATAACGTAGCGCATAGCGCATAACGTAGCGCATAACATAGCGCATAGCGCATAACATAGCGCATAACATAGCGCATACCTTAGCGCATAGCGCATACCATAGCGCATAACATAGCGCATAGCGCATAACATAGCGCAGCGCATAGCGCATAACATAGCGCATAACATAGCGCATAGCATAGCGCATAGCGCATAGCATAGCGCATAGCGCATAACATAGCGCATAGCGCATAACATAGCGCATAACATAGCGCATACCATAGCGCATAGCGCATACCATAGCGCATAGCGCATACCATAGCGCATAGCGCATACCATAGCGCATAACCTAACCTAACCAAGCATGGAGCATAACATAACCAAGCATGGAGCATAACCTAACCAAGCATGGAGCATAACCTAACCAAGCATGGAGCATAGCCTAACCAAGCATGGAGCATAGCCTAACCAAGCATGGAGCATAGCCTAACCAAGCATAGAGCATAGCCTAACCAAGCATAGAGCATAGCCTAACCAAGCATAGCATAGCATAGCCTAACCAAGCATAGCCTAACCAAGCATAACCTAGCCTAACCAAGCATAGCCTAGCCTAACCTAACCAAGCATAGCCTAGCTTAACCAAACACAACAAAACATAGCATAACATAACAAAACATAGCATAGCTTAACAAAACATAGCATAGCTTAACAAAACATAGCATAGCTTAACAAAACATAGCATAGCTTAACAAAACATAGCATAGCTTAACAAAACATAGCATAGCTTAACAAAACACAGCATAACAAAACAAAACAAAACATAGCATAACAAAACAAAACATATCATAGCCTAGCAAAACATAGCATAGCATACCAAACACAACAAAACATAGCATAGCATAACAAAACATAGCAAAACAAAGCATAACACACACCACACACACACAACCACAACCACACACAACCACACACAACTATCTATCTATCGCCCTCACTCTATCTGTCTATCTATCGCCCTCACTCTATCTATCTAATCGCCTTCACTCTATCTATCGCCCTCACTCTATCTATCGCCCTCACTCTATCTATCGCCCTCACTCTATCTATCCCACTCACTCTATCTATCTATCCCACTCACTCTATCTATCGCATCACCACAGCATCACTCAGCACCACCACAGCATCACTAAGGGGCACAACAACATCACTATGCGCTACCACAGGATCATTGAATGCCACAGCATCACTAGTCGCCACCACAACATCACTCAACGCCACCACAGCATCAATCTGTGCAACCATTCAACAACAACTGGGTCAAATATGATCTCTCAATGTTTCAAGCTTTATTACAAATGTCACAAAAAGAGGTTAGCATTTCACTTCTGTTCTTGGATTTTCGTCACAATAAAATACACTGAACATATTCTTCACAAAAGTTATTTACAAAAGTTTAAGCTATTGCTATTATAAATTACAATAACTTTTATTTAAGTTTCAATTATTAAAAAAATTCAAAGCCATTGTTATTTGTAATATCAATACATATAAGTCACGTGAATACAACACATATTGCATTACAAATGCTATAGGTGTCACAAGTTATAACTATTGGCATTGTAAATGACAAAGCTATTATTTTTGCTATTTTCAAAACCAACACATATATAAAAAATGTGTCATTTACAATACCAGTAGCTCAAACTTTCCTAATGCGAGACCTTATGCATTGCAAATGCTTGTTTTATTTGTTTTTTATTTTGGATGCATGTGCGAATGAATGTAAGGGTGAGTTGGGGTTAATGAATGAAGGAACGCCTGGGTGCAAGGATGAGTGACTGAGTGCATGTATTAATGTTGTATTAATTACCTAAACACACCAGTAACTGAAAAGGCACTTTGAGTTATAAGCCAGACCGATCTGCATTGCCAATTCTTATTTTGTTAGTTACTGGTGGAGATAAGGTGGGTTGTATGTGATATTAACGTCCCAAAAGCATTCATTTTATTTGTTTTGTGTGGACCTTTGTAGAAACTGTACACCTGCTCAAGTTAAGTTTGCCCCTTGCCTGGGTAGAGTCTCTGATTGAAGTATCAACCCGAGATGGCCAGTAGACGGATTGGTTCAACTTTTTCAACCGTGCTTGCTAATCTGCTGACCTAGATATTTCTTATCCTTGGAGTTAGGGGTTTGTGCAAAATAAATCGTTCTGAATTCTTCTGTGTCAGCAATATTAAGGATGTTGTTTAATCTACAGTAGAGTTTCAAATTAATCATGCCTCTCTGTACAGCATACTTGCCAAGTATTTTGAGTTCACAGAGAAACTTTGAGTATCTGTTGATCATTTCGAAAGAATGTGAACTTTTAGTTCACTGCTGTGTATGTTGCTGAGCGTTGTTTGTGTTTTCAGTTGTTTTTAATCAGTGCCTTGCCATTTTTTTCTTTCATCCAAACATTTTGTTATCATTCCACTTGTTAAGCAGGTCAGCTATTATATTGTCGCAATTTAGCATTTAATGCTATATCTGTGTTCCTGTTTGATTTGCCTATGCCTCCAGTTGATGTTTTCCCTGTTTGTTGTGCTGTTTTGACGCTATACCATGAGTAGAGAAAACAATTTGTTGAGAGGCGAGTTTTGTATCACTTGAGTGGATTTACATGTCATTTCACGAAACACCAGAGGCACCACCTATAAAATAATGCCTTTCTAGATGATATACTTATGGGTAATAGCTTAAATGATTATTTCCTATGGTCTGGTTACACATATTCAACGAAAATAAAGACCCTTTGTCGAAAGTATCTACTTTGGAATATTCTGTAGTTTAAGCCGTTTATGTTGAATAGGCCACGTAACACTGCATGCGTTTAGAACGCATGCCATTACAATGCGGACATTACAGCAACCTTGTTCTTACATCGCAGACCATTACAACGACTTGCTGTAGGGGGGGTGCTGGATGTTGGCATAGTATAATTTACTATTCCAACTCCAGTCTGTGCAACAGTAGGGAAGGTGGTGGATTTAAACTCCAACACCTTCTGCTCCCTACCGCAAGTCGTTGTAACGGCATGTGATGTAACAACGCGGTCGTTGTACTTACCGCGTTGTAATAACATGCGATGTGTAAACCTTGTTGTAAACGATGTTATCTGAAAGAGACTATTAGTTATGGATTCCTTACCTTAGAATTGCGCCCTGGCGTCAGACTGGATCTGGAGAATTTATCTTCAGCAGTACCCTTGTGCTTCGGGAGGTGGTGTCTGTTAACTCTGGGTTCTTCGTTGGCGTCGTGATAGACGGAATAATGTTGCGGTATCTACTTAGATGCCGCCCTTGCGCGCTGATGTCAGTTCTTTTTTTTCCGCACCAGCCAGCGCAGATCGGGAGAGAGCGGTGGCTCTAGTCACTTTTTTCAACTTCTGTTGACATCTTTTTTTGAATCGTTCGACTCCGACTCCTAGTACACAGGATGTCACATCGGCAAACCGGCTTTAAGCCTTGTGAGTCCCTCCACAAGCTGATAACGGTGACTGACCCACATCTAGTGTGCCTCTGGTGTCTAGAGCGCGATCACAACCCAAAGTCCCCGGAGTCTTTGCGGGAGTGGTCCCGAAAGCTTCTGGAGGCCCAGCAGTCGGCTCCGCGCTGCTCGAGATCCCAGTCGA
This sequence comes from Lissotriton helveticus, assembly GCF_964261635.1. Taxonomy (NCBI): domain Eukaryota; kingdom Metazoa; phylum Chordata; class Amphibia; order Caudata; family Salamandridae; genus Lissotriton; species Lissotriton helveticus. The sequence continues at coordinate 93,092,031 of NC_136058.1, forward strand.
GACTGAGGTTGTGGGTCCAGTCGCGGAACCATCTCCACTACTCCTCGATGAAGTATTCGTCTTCGGGTAAGTTGAAGCACAAAAAGAAGGCGAAGAAACACCATCGCTCTTTGCGTTCTCCCCGTCCATCGGCCGATGCTATGCAGGATGCAAAAGGTAGTCGTCCGGCTCCGCCTGCGGAGCCTGTTGGGTCGACTCGGAGCTTCCCCGTGTTCCTGGGAGCCGCAGCGACCCCAGCCCAACTTTGTAGTTTATAAAGCGCTCCACTCTATCTTTGGGCAACCCAACTCCGTCGGCATGCCTTTGGGCCCTGGGGACTGGGCTGGGTGCTCTAGGACTTAGATGCCTGCGGTTTCGGTCCCAGCACCGCAGGGCCCTCAGGGATCCAGGCCTGGGTTCGGATCGGCGCCGGTCAACCTTACGACACCTCCTCGCCATACCGGCGTCTACCGACATTGGTGCCAGTGCCATCAGGTACTTATTTACTTCTATTCTCCCCTGGCGTTCCCCATCACCCTAAGTGGCTACCAGAGGAGGTTAAGGAGGACTGAGAGGGGTCTGTGGACCCCCTTGCAGACCAGTTGGAAGAACCAGACTGGAGAGAGGAGTTCGGTGAGGCCAGTGGTCTGGACACTTCTCCGGACCTTGGCATGCTTTCTCCCCCTACCGTGGCTACAGAGGAGGGTGCATCTTACGCTGTGGTGTTGCGTAGGGCAGCTAAAAACTTGAATCTTGAGCTTCCTACAGTGGCGGTCAGGACTAACCTCCTGACCGAGGTGCTTCAGCCGGCAGCAGCCTCTTCGGAACCCCTGCTGCCGTTCAATAAGGCCCTCACGGACATCCTTCTGGGCACTTAGTCCAAGCCCAGCACAGGGGCTCCTGTGGACAGGAGGATTGCTTGACGCCACCGCCTGGCCCCGGCTGACTCCATTTTCCTCTCCCAACACACTACACCCTAGAGGTTGGTGGTCCAAGCCTTGACTTCCAAGGTCGCATTCCCTACTGCTCCACCTGATAGGGAATCCAAGAAGCTGGGCCATCTTGGGAAGATGATTCCAAGGATACGGCTAGATCTCCTCTCGCCCTGCGCAGTCTGCTTTTCGCCCCTTTCGTGGCTATGGAAGGGGTGCCCCACCACGTTCTGCCCAGAGCCACAGGCCTGCGCAAGCTGTCTAGCTTCTCCGCGGCCAGAGACGTGGGACCCAGCGTCGTGGTTCTGGGGGCCAGCAGGCGGGCCAGTCCAAAACCGCCCCCCTCTGCAGCAGCCTCCAAGCCCTTCTAGTCTGACTTTTTAGGGCCACCAGTTGCCAATGGGCGGAAGGATTCACCATTACTTCCCCCACTGGCTCAACATCATGTCAGACAGGTGGGTTTTGCAGATAGTCCGAAGGGGCTACTCCCTCCCCTTCAAGACTACCCATCCCTCCATGCCACCTGCCTTCCATCGCATGTCGGAGGATCACTTGGCCGTTCTCCATCAGAAAGTTACGGCTCTCTTGGCCAAGCCGGCCATCGAGAGAGTCTCTGTGCCAGAAGTAGGTCGTGGTTGTTATTCCCACTACTTCCTGGTACCCAAAAAGGATAAAGGCCTGTGTCCTATCATATCCCTGTCCTGCCTGCCCACCGGCGTTACCTACGGTTCATGGTAGGCCACAAGCATTTTCAGTTCACCGTGTTCCCCTTTGGCCTTACCAGCGCCACTCAGGTGTTCACGAAAGTGATGGAGGTGGACGCAGCTCATCTGCACAGATCAGGGGTTCCAGACTTCCCCTATCTTGACGACTGGCTGTTGAAGGCGAGCTCGCCCCAGGCTGTCTTCCCCCACCTCCAGACTACGGCGGACCTCCTGCATTCTCTGGGTTCACTAACAACGTGCTGAAGTCACACCTGATTCCCTCTTAGAAGCTCCTTTTTATCGGGGCAGGTCTGGATAAAGCGCAGTTTTGGTAATATCCTCCCGAGCAGTGAGTCCGGGATATTCCAGCTATAATCAACCCTAGGTGGCGAACTCCGCTCGTGGAGTTGCAGAGTTTTCCTCACTCCGCTTTACGCGGAGCTTGCGGAGTTCTGAAAAACTCCGCTTCGCGCAGCAGAGTGGAGTTTTTTTTCCTTGCTCGCTTTCACCAACGTCAAGTTGGTGAGCGCTGAAAACCCACCTCCCAGCGAGATTTTTCCTCGTTCACGATCGTCAGCATCAAGTTGAGCAAGATATTTCCTCTTTCGCGATTGTCAACGTCAAGTTGGAAAGCACGGGCGTGGAAAATAAACCTCCTAGCGAGATTTCTCAACGCAGGGGAGTCAGGTTTTTCATTGTGAGTGGTCGCGTATGCTCGTGACCGCTCGCGTTGAGAAACTGCCCGTTCGTGTTGAGAAAGCTTCTGCTTGAGTAAAAATCTGCTCGAGCTGCAGAAAAGGAAAGCTTGCACTGTGCATGGTGCCGTTCGCAATGATTGCACAGTGCGGACATGCACTTGTGTGGATACCCACTGTCAATCAGTGTCCAGTTTCAAAGGGTCGACTAATCAAGTAGAGATTGACTTTCCTGCCTCGTGAAAGTTTCTAGGATAGCTGCCTTCCCAGAACCCTTTAAACATGGGCAAAGGGGAAAGCAGTGTGGGTTAGGGTTGTCCTCTCTGGGCAGAACTCCTCCTCCTTGCAAAGCCCATTCTTAATCTAAGGTAAATAACTGCAATCAGTTACATCAAAACATGAACAACAGGTGCATCTGAACGTTCATGAAGCCTTTTACCATAAGACCAGTCTAATGCTTGTGAAAAAGGATGCCAGCAGTGATTGAATGTAGTTTTGAGAAAATTACATTCACTCAGCATAAAGATGAAGGGTCCTTTGTCTGTCACGAGTCTCTGGCCTGCAGTTTATTTGGGGATGTTAGCAGACCACTCCCTTGGGTAGAGCTGTGTATCCAAAAAAATATGATCAGCTGGCAGCAGTAATGTTTTGTTATTTGAGTTTAAATGTTGCACAGCTACCCTGAGGGGTTTCCCGGCGCCAGCCTGAGAGGAAAGAAGGGGTCGGGTTGGCCCTAAAGGTTAAACAAATAAGTCTTAAGGCATTTACGAAAATATAAGGGTTGCACAGAGGGGATCAAGGAAGCAACACTAATGTAGGATCTCTAATCTCAGGGCACAGTAAGGGTGTTCTCGAGAAGCACCAGATCTCTATCTTTTTAAAAAAGGTAGGACGGTATCCAGAGGTGAACTTTCACACTATACCATCTTGTGTGCCTTCTAATCAGTTATCATCACTGCCGCTCATGCGTTCTGTATTGGGGAGGAGGACCCAGTGTTGGACTGGTCTGGACTAGCCTGTAGGGCAACCAGGCAGTGCCTGATTGACCGTCTGACAAATCAGTCTGTGGACCGTTTTTTCGCTGTTTTGGGGACTGTTTTATTGTCTGGTGGCTGGTTTTTATTTTTGATTTCTTTGAGATTGCCTTTATAAGTTTAAAATTGCACCGATTTGCAAATGGGGACCACTTTTTTAGCTATTTGATCTGTAATGGAGGCCACTTTTATTTTGGTGCCCGTTCCCATTTTCTGTCCCAGTCTGACCTGGGGGTAGTGGGGGGATGAGGAGGACCTTCTGTCTACCACAAGCTGTGACTCAAATGACTGCATATCCCAGAGTCTACAGAAAAGTAATCCAATTGGCAGTGGGTAAATGGTGGTTTTGGAAGTCTGGTGATTATCTTGCCTGTGTCATGTTGGAAGTGACGCCTCTTCTGCTGCTACCAGTGTTCCTCAGTCTCCTCTATTACCAAGATTTTGCACATAACACTTTCAACAAGAGCTTGGGATCATGTTAAGGGGATGTATGTCAGTACAACGCGATCTTTTAGATCGCGGGTACTTGACATCGCAGGTTTTACAACGCAAGTCGTTACAACGACTTGCGTTGGAGGGCGCAAATTTAGGAATTTTTTAATTTTATATTCCAACACCAGTCCCCGTAACAGTAGGGAAGGTGTTGGACTATAAAATGAAAACATTCCTTATCCCACAGCGCCATCCAGCGCAAGTCGTAGTAACGACTTGCGTTGTAATAGCTGCGGGGAAAAGGTCGTGCGGTGTAAACACCGCGTTGTAAACGACGTTTCCCTGTTAAAGTCACATGCTGCCATTGACGGACCAGATAAGAATGGCATAATCCAGAATCTTCTCGGCCCTTTCTGCTCAAGCTTAATAATGTTAATGTTGATTCTGGAATTAGGGGTGGGGAAGATGTTGTGCAGGGATCAAATAAATAGTTGAGTGACAGTGATCTTTTTAAGGAGACTCACTTGTCTTTTCTGAATTTTTCCTTGGAAGAGGAAGAATGTCTTGTTTTTATTAACTTTTGTTACATTTTCTGGGAGTTTTATATAGCACGAACTCGATCCGAAGGTATCAGAACGCTTTACATGAGCACCAGTTGCAGTACAGACGGACATATTAATTTTGTTAGGCACAGGGAGATTAAGTGATTTGCCTAGAATCACAGGATGTTGAGCGACCCTGGTGAGACTCGAACCCGGCTCGCCAGCTTCGAGGTCGAACCTCAAATGTGAACATGCTAAATTGCTGTCAGCCCCCTATTTAGGGTCAAATAGTGCAAATAGAAGCTGCTCAGGAACAACTGCATATCATAAGGAGTAAAGTACAATGATCTGCAATATTGCAGAGAGTTTCAGGAACCACTGTGGACAAACAACCAAGCCATTATCTAAACCCAATGGTCCTTTAGTTCTCAAAATGTCTTAGTGGTTGAGGCTTAAGAAATGTTTGTTCAACACTAAATCTATTAATTCTTTGACAACTGGTAATGTACAGCACGTCTGCAATGTATTGCAGTGGTGTACGTTTCAGGGTCCTGCTGCCTGCAAGAGTCCTGCAACCAATTAACATATATGTATGTTATGTTCCATTTAATAAAATGTTGACGGGAATGACTGCTTGAGCAAAAGTGTATATGTGTGTGAGTGTGTGTGTGTGTGTAGCATGTAACGCGCACTGAAGCATTAATGCAGCCCGCGGGGTTAGTTACCTTAGTATTAGATGCTGCTATGTTTAACCTCGGCTGCAAGCTAGTGACTGGTTCTAGGAAAAGACACTTTATTATTTGCTGTGAAAGAAATCTGGACGTAGAGCCGGAATCCTAATTAGGACTTACAACACATCTGGGAGTGCTTCACAAAGATAATGGCAAAGTGAGTAATTTATAATATTACAATGAATGTATTCCTGTGGTCACAGGCTCAGTTTCCCTTGGCGACTAGTACGCGCACAGCATGTTATTCTATTTAGTTGTGTGTTTCATTATTTCTGTCTTTATCCCTTCATCCATTCTTACTGTCGCTCTAGTTTGTCAGTTTATTCCTTTTGATTTTGAATAATTTTCTTGTCTTCAATATTTCTTTATTCCCATTTTCTTTACCTGTATTTTCTTTTTCCTATTTATATGATGCCCTTTATTTTATCCCTGCAGTTTGTACTTGCTTTCTTACTACCCTACTTTCTTTTCTTACGTTTCCTTGTTACTATTGTAGAATTTTCTTCCTACCTCTGCTTTTCTTTGTTTCCACAGCCTGGTTTGCTTTGAGCTTCTTATTATTTTCGGGTTTTTTGTGTTTCTCTCAACAACCAAAAGTTGATTTCATTATATCTGTGTTGGGCTCACAGCCTCACCTCACGCAAGTCTCACAACATGCCACAGAATATAACCACACTTCGGTGTCTTGTTTTCGACTGTAAACCCGAAGGTTGTGTGTTTTTTTCTCTTCTGTACTAGTCTTGTGCTAGTTTTCTCATGTTATTTTGTGAAGTACCTGCGCAGTTAAAAGCTGTATACAAGTTTATCTTCTGTCAAACCATTTGAGCACAGGATGCGCCTCTGCTGTGTGTTGTGACCAGGCAGTCGGGCACTAGGACCCACGGGGTCAGAGACACTGGGGAAAGGACACCGGACACCACATCCGGTCAAGGGGGCAGGAAGCAGACCGTGGGGAGCGGGGACAGGAGCAGGACGCATCTGGGCAAGCAGTAAGAAGAAGAGCAAATAAAGATACCTTACCGAATACTGTGTGGCGTGTGATCCTTGGGGGGGACCCTCAGGGACACTACAACTGGCGACGAAGTCGAAAGAAGTCAGGCGTATCGTCTGCATCGCGATTGTGAAACCAGGAGCCCACCCTGGATCGCGTCGTGTGCAAGAAGACAAGAATCAGTGGAAATTTGCACCCCATGAAGCGCAGCGACGCGGGAGCCCATCCCAACCGCTGCGAGACCAAGATCGCCTGTGCCCGGTAAGCGCCGTGTGAAAGAGCGCGAAGACAAAGCGAGAGAGAGTCTCGTCGGCCATCTTAAGGACAGGCGAATAGTCGAATCAGCGGCAGAAAAGACGGGCGGCCATTTTGAAGTCAGGCAAAAACCCGATTGGTCCCAAAATCTCGCGAGAGTCTCGGTGGTCATTTTGAAGTCAGGCGAAGGAGCCAATAAGAAGGCAGAAAGAGCAGGCGGCCATTTTAAAGTCAGGCAAAAGCGAAAAAGGTTGGAAAAAAGGCCCAAAAGAGCCCTAAAAGAAAAGAGAAGGGTGGCAAAGAAAGCCAAGAACAAAATAAAGAGCAATAAAGAGCTCCAGACGACAAGAAAGAGCTGAAAAGGGCCTGAAAGAGCCCTAAAAGAAACAAGTGCCAGAAAGAGCACCACGAGGTGGAAACAAAGAAATGAAGTAATAAAGAGAAATACACAAGGACAAAGAACAAAGAGAGGAGATATGGCAGAGCCAAGACAGAGCGCCCAATATCGCAGACCCCTCCCTTTTAACATATCAGAGCCACAAGTGGGAATAAGATGGGAGCGATGGATCGCAAGATTTGAAAGATACATGGAGGCTACTGACGTAGTAGAGGCCAAGAAACCAGGCCTGTTTCTCAACCTAGTGGGTGATGGTGGATGAACTATTAGTGACTTTACCAGCAAGTGAGATATCAACATACAAAAAGCTAATCATATGCCTGACAAACAAATTTGACCCTCAAAGAAACGTTGATTTCGAAAGATACACCTTCACCATAGCTTTTCAACAGACAGATGAGTATTTGGATGACTTTGCGACGCGACTAAGGAAGCTAGTTACGCACTGCGAGTTCGATAAATATGACAACGAACAAGCAATTCGCCTACGCATCATCGAAGGGTGTCGTGACACAGAGTTCCGCACACAAGTTTTGAAGGAACCAACATCGCTAGAGAACATCCTGTCACTAGCAAGAGCAGAAGCAAGGGCAAAACTACAAGCAAAGCAAATGGAAAGGCGAATTGAACAGGCACACCGCATGACAGACAACAGCCGCGCTGGCAACTGGAAGAAGGGACAAAACGAACATACAACAAGAATCACAGTGCTACAGATGCGGCTTGGAGTTTCCACATAGAGGCGCATGCCCAGCGTTTGGTCAAACTTGCAGAAAATGCAACCGAAGCAACCACTTTGCCAGTGTGTGCCAAGGGATGCAGTTTAGAAATGAAAGAGGAAGACCAGGAAGACCGCGGATGGCGACGAGCAGGCATGTCAGGCACATTGAAACAGCAAACAGAAGCACATCATTAGAGTCAGGAGACGAGGAAGAAGAAGAAAAGGTGGAGCGACTTTACCTCATGTCCACAGATGAAGGCAAAACTGAGGAAAGCATTCGCCTGGTGGATAAGAAAACAATCAAAAAGACGGAATCTGCGACAATAGACGTAGGTCCACACAAGGCATGGTTCGTGCTTGACAGCGAAGTCACATCTAACATCATGTGTGCATCGGAATATGAGAAGATGGAAATAACACTACACTGTGGTGCCTTCCAGCTCTGGCTTCCTTGTAGGCACCGCTGGTAGAAATTGTTGGGTGAGTATCCAGATTGCAGAACACATGCAGCCGGTGGCTGTAACACCTCCTGCTGCTTTACCAGACCATCCAGGATCGCTGGCACCAACTTGGTGATGCACATACAAAAAAATCTTGTCGCTTTCCTAACACACATAAACTATTGCCAACACTGAACACCTTCTCTCTCTCTCTCTCTCTCTCTCTCTCTCTCTCTCTCTCTCTCTCTCTCTCTCTCTCTCTCTCTCTCTCTCTCTCTCTCTCTCTCTCTCTCTCTCTCTCTCTCTCTCTCTCTCTCTCTCTCTCTCTCTCTCTCTCTCTCTCTCTCTCTCTCTCTCTCTCTCTCTCCTCTCTCTCTCTCTCTCTCTCTCTCTCTCTCTCTCTCTCTCTCTCTCTCTCTCTCTCTCTCTCTCTCTCTCTCTCTCTCTCTCTCTCTCTCTCTCTCTCTCTCTCTCTCTCTCTCGCACACACACATCACTTTTTATCATTCTCTTTTTCACGCTCTCGCACTTATATAAACGTCCTCTCTTGCACAGACGTTCGTACATACTGTATCTAAATCAGACAAACATACACCACTCCTGCGGAATGTTGTGTACGCTCAAAACCTTCCAACATCTAAGCCCGGCACTGATAACCACAAACAGTATCCCATTCCACAGAACACATTCTCTTGTCTACAAAGGAAGACGCGATGATAAGTTTGGCTTGTTTTCTGACAGCAGGCTACACTCAGACTCGTTTGTATACTACAAACCCATGTGCTCCTATCCCGCCTTGCTCTGCTGGTGGGTGGGAGCGCCTGTTCCAGTGGCAGATGGACGCGGATTCTTTTCACCTCAGTATACATGCTTCAGTCTTCACAGCGCTGACGCTCTGATTGAAGGGTGCCTGCGATTTATTGCAAGCTTCTTTCACAGATCGGTCCAGACAATAGAGGAGTTGCCTTCAATGCTCCCAGAGATTGTGACAATAACTTCCCACCATTGCACAGACCGTACGCACCCACGAGGGACCATGTATATGTGTGGATTGTAAACAGGGTCGAATTGGCCGTTTATGACACTGGCAATTTCCTGAAGTCTGGAGCCATCAGAGGCCGGGTTTGGCAGTTGAGGGCCACTGTCTTCAGCTCCCCAGTGTTTATGGAGCAGCACTGCAGGTAAAAACAAGCATTTGCAATGCAATAGTTCTTGCATTTACGCATGTTTAAGCTATTGGCATTGTAAATGACAATGCCTTATATTTATGTTTTAAAAATCAAAACCTAAATAAAAGGCATTATCGTTTGCAACGTCAATAGCTCAAACTCGCGTAAATGCAAGACCTATTGCATTGCAAATGCTTGTTTTCTACAGCCCCTCAGCCCTAGCCAAAGTCTGTATTCATAGTTACACAGCTATGTAAAAGGGAAACATCGAGGCGACGACTAGAACACCTTTTTTATTTCAGAAAGTTTTCACTTGTTTTGAAACAGGAGTCTAGCCAAAAGGCCATACACAGCCGTACAAGAACTTCAGAAAGTGGACAGATTTACAAGAAGGCTTCCTCGAAGCTATGCGTGTGTGAAACAAATACAAGTGCCCCACAGTCTTTCCCTGTAAAGAACAAATTGTTGGACCAACCTCCATAAATGATTCTACATAAAGCACACGGACGCTATGCATAGGCAAGAAGCGCTATAAATTTCACGAAAGAGCACTGAGAACCGCATGGTACTGCAAATGCACTTTGCAATTTATGAGACATAGAGGGGCAACAACAACTAATAACAGCATACAAAGATACTGTGTGATTGTTTTGTTTATTGCTTTAATTTTATGGGGCACTACATGAGGAGGGACTGTGAATGCAGACCACAGTATTGCAGGAAGTAACGAGTGGATAGATAAATGAATGCACAAAATATCACAGACCCCTGCAAAGCCCATACATCATCACCCAGCCCAGCACAAAAGGTCCAGGAGCATTCAGCGAAACAAGAAGCACTACGTTCTGCACCAACTTCCTCTCTATAAAAAGCGTAAATCTGTCTTAAGTGCTGGAAAAACGCAAATAAACAAGGATAGTGGCAAGTAGACCGTCTCGTGGATGAGGCAGGGCTTTAGGTCAGATTGGGGGTGGGCGAGAAATAGACACGAGGGTGACGGAGCGAAATTAAACATCAACGGGTGAGTGGGGGATTGAGATAATGCTGGGCGCCCAAGTTAAAGTGAAAGCGGGCGCCCATGTGCTGCATGCAGTAAGAGAAACTCATTAATGAAAGTAGTGCTCATAGACTAAAGAAGGCGTACTGTGTAACAACTGAAGTAAAAGGGCCAGTCACCATGGGAGGTTACAAGTGAAGACCAGTGGGTACTAAGAAGGGACTATCAAACCTCTTTACGAATCAGAACCCAGCATTTAGGGAGAAAAATAACAAATATGGGTGGAGAGTGGGCGGGGCTTATATTTCAAACTACGCTACAACAAGTCTCGGAGAGCAGCGCATGCACGCTGACTCTAGGCTCGACCTAAAGAAAGCGAGATTGAAAGGAAAGAGACTGCAGGGAAGGAGACAGGAGGAATTGTGGGTACTTTGAATGTTTTTGTTCACGTTGTGTAGTAAGGCCCTAAGTATAAGAATATTTGATCGAGACATCTAGCCACAGATTCCTCACCTTTGGATTTCCCAGGCATCAGACTGGATCTGGAAGATTTTTCTTCGAGCAATACCCCTGCGTGCCACTAGGTCGGCGCTGCGTAATGTAGTCAGTGTCTGAAGTGACGTCCGTGTCACCTATATAGGCGTCACAGTGGAGTAGTGTGGCTCACTGGTTAGAGGCGGCAGGCCCGAGAGCAGAAGTCAGCCTGGGACCAGGGTTCAATTCCCGACGCGGCAGGGTCGTGGACCTTGGTCAGCGGACTCGATAATTCTCGCTTCGGTGCTTACTCTAATCAGGGGTCGCACTCGGCAACTCTGGGCATTAGCTTGCCTAATCTCCACAATGGCCCCACCAATTCCGGGGATGCCTGGCTCCACCTTGGGGACTCCCAGCAAGGGACCATCCCACAGGGAAAGCCAGGACGGGTTCCCCAGAGTTATACAGCGCCGGGACGCCCCGTTGCTGGGGCAGCTGTGCGCTTTACAAGTATACTACATTTACATTTACATTTACCTAGTGCACTAACATCAGTTCTTTTCTTTCCGTGCCAGTCAAGCGCTGATCTGTGAAAAGAGCTACCCTCCGTCACTTTTTGACAAGCTTTTTTTTACTTTTGTTGACCCCTTTTTGGTTTGTATTTATTTTCCTCATGCTGGGTTCAAACCGTATGGCGCCTTTCACTGCACCATGATGGTGATGTACTTACATCTGGTTTGACTGCGGTGCCTGGAGCGCGATCACGACTCGAAGTCATGCACAGACTGCTGGGCCATGGCTCCGAAAGCTCTGAGGAAGCTGTCCATAATGCTACTTGCGTGAGCGGCCTGACCCTACCGGCACACATTAGGCCCCCGTGGCATCGGAGGGGAATCTATCAGGTTCCGTGGCTCTGGCCGTGATGTTCCCCCAAGGATCCGGGAATGGATCTGGTCCAGCACTGTTCGTGCTATTGTGACCTGCGCTGACCCAAAGCAGATGCTCCCTGACCCATAGAGAGGGATTTGGAGCCAGAAGTAGGTAGTGGTTGCTATTCCTGCTGCTTTCTGGTCTCAAAAAAAGGACAATGGCCTTTGTCCTGTCCTAGACCTACGAGCCCTCAATTACTTCCTCAAAAAGGAAAAATTCAAGATGCCCACTCTAGCCCAAGTCCTGTCTGCCCTGGACCTGGAGAATGGATGGTAGCGTTGGACTTACAGGATACCTATTTCCACATTTCCACCTTGCCTGCTTATCGGCGCTACCTGTGGTTTATGGTACATAACAAGCATTTTCAATTCACCATGCTCTCTTTTGGCCTTACCAGTGCCCCTTGGGTGTTCACCAGGGTGATTGCAGTGGTTGCAGCTCATTTGCACAGATCAGGGGTACCAGTCTTCCCTATCTCGACGACTGGCTGCTGAAGGCGGGCTCGCCCTATGCTATTGTCTCCCACCTGCAGACTACGGCGAACCTTCTGCATTCGCTGGGGTTCACTGTCAATGTGCTTAAGTCACACCCATTTCCCTCTCAGACACTCTTTTTTTATCGTAGCTGTTCTATATACAGTGCAGTTTCGGGCATATCCTACCGTAATGCGACTCCAGGATATTAAGGGTATGATACTGATGTTTCATCCTCTATTTCGGTGAGAATGACTCTGAGGCTGCTAGGCCTCATGGCCTCCTGCATCCTGCTATTGACACATGCCAGATGGCATATCGAGGCTCTGCAGAGGGACCTGAAGTTTCAATGGTCGTAGTATCAGGAAAATCAGGAAATTTCTCCTGCGGTGCTGGCGGATGAACCACGATTGGGTCAGAGGCAGATCTCTCTCCCTTCCCCAACCTGATCTCACAGTGGTGACAGATCCATCACCTCTGGGGTGGGGCAGTAATCTGAGATAGGTCGAGATCAGAGGACTCTGGTCTCCGGCGGAATCCGGACTCCACATCAATATATTGGAGCTCTGAGCGATCCGATTGGCATTGGAAGTCTTTCTACCCTCCATCAGAGGAAGGCTAGTTCAAGTGTTCATAGACAACACCACCGCCATGTCATACTGTAAAAAATAAGGCGAAGTGAGGTTGTGGACTCTTTGTCAAGAGGCCCTGCATCTCTGGCCATGGCTGGAACAGCAGGGCATATCCCTGGTGGTTCAACACCTGGCAGGTACCCTGAACGCCAGGGTAGACAAACTCAGCCGTCAATGCCTAGCGGATCACGAATAAAGTCTCCATCCGGAGGTGGTGCAAGGCTTCTTTCAATAGTGGGGAGAGCCTTGGTAAGATCTGTTCACCACCGCAGAGATTGCGCAATGCCAGCAGTTCTACATGCTGGAGTTTCCAAGGCGGCTCTCCCTCTGACACGCTTTACGTCTTGAGTGGAGCTCAGAACTCCTGTATGCCTTTCCGCCCATACCACTCCTGCCCAAAGTTCTCAAGAACATCAGAAACGACTGGGGCCCAAGTCATCCTTGGGAATGGAGAGTCAGTTATCTTGCATTTCTACAAATGAACATCGATCCTCCGATCAGGCTGCCCCTTCGGGTTGATCTTTTCTCTACTCAAACCTGTCATCTCTGTGGCTTCTTGAGTGGAGATTGAGTGGTGGCAGATGATTTCTTTCGACCTTCCTCCTGAAGTCTGCAATGTTATTCTGGCAGCCAGGTGTCCCTCCACTAAGACGGTATACGCATGCCAGTGGAACACATTTTTGATATATTGTACAGAAAAGTCAATTGACCCTCTTTCTGCCTCCTTTCTGATATTTTGCTTTTTATTTTGTCCTTTGCCCAGCAAGGCTCTGCTCTGGGCACCTTGAAAGGGTGTCTTTCGTTTTGTCTGCCTTCCTGAAGCTGCCAGACCAACCCTCCCTATTTAAATCACCTATTGTTCATAGATTTTTTAAGGCCTTGTAAATCATGTTCCTTCCCGCCCGTTTCATTATGCCTCAGTGGGACTTTAATTTCGTTCTCACTCTCCTAATATCCGCTCCCTTTGAGCCCTTGCATAATTTCCCCCACAGGCTGCTCACCATCAAAACAGCCTTCTTAGAGGCAATTACATCTCCCAGGAGTTTGAACGAGTTGCAGGCTTTATCATCAAAGCCCCCATTTCTAGTGATATTGATTAACAAATTGGTGCTTCGTACTAGGGCCTCTTTCCTTCTGACAGTTGTAAATCCATTTCATGTGGGGCAATCAGTCACCATGCCTACTTTCTATGATCCTCTGCATCACTCTAAAGAACAGGAGCGACTCTACCACCTGGACCCCAAAATAGCGTTGTTGTTCTACCTTGACTGCACAAAAGAGTTACGTGTGGACAACCAACTTTTTGTGGGGTACATTGAAGCGAGGAAAGGTAGTGCGGTGCAGAACAGGACCATCTCCCGGTGAGTCATCCTCTACATCAAAATGTACTATGGTCTGGCCAAGAAGCAGCCTCCTGAAGGCATAAGGACTCATTCCACCAGAGCCAACGCTGCTACCACCGCTTTGTAACGTGGAGTATCAGTCCTGGGGATCTGTCAGACAGCAACTTGGGCATCTCTGCACATGTTCACCAGACATTACTGCCGTCTACAGTCTGCAGTGATGGTCTCTTTGGCCACTCAGTCCTGCAGGATTTCCTATTGTAAATTTGTCTGCAGTCCCTCCTCCGGGATGGCATAGCTCGGGTATCTATTCAAAGGTAAGGAGTCTGCCAATAGATGTCTCTATCAGATGGACAAGTTACTTACCTTTCGTAATGCCATATCTGGTGGAGACATGATCTATTCGCAGATTCTTTACCTGCTCACCCATCCTACCTGCGGTTCGGACAAGTTTCTAAGGTCAGGGCTGTTCCCTTTCAGGGCCCTAGTTTCTTAAAAACACACCAATGTCTATACTCTCCATGGCTCCGCGTTTCGGGCATGGAGAGTCGTGAAAAGTAACTGACATCCACATGCCGAGGTAGCGCCTATATTGGTGACTTGAATGTCACTTCTGGTGCAGATGACGCCAAAGGCGTCATGCGGAGCCAACTGACGTCACCTACCGGCACGCAGGGGTATTGCTCGAATAAACATCTACTGGATCTAGTCTGACGCCTGGGTAATTCAAAGGTAAGGAATCATGTCTTTACCAGATAAGGCCATACCAAAGGTAAGCAACTTGTCCATTTGGGGGTGGTCTGTGTGTGCATGTACATATGGATTTGAAGAGTGTGTGGGGCATGGTTTCAATGTTGCAAGACAATGTGGTGATTGGTGTACGTGTGGAATGTGAGAGAGAGTGGTGAACAGTGTGTCTGCATCTGTGCATTTTAAGTCGAGATGGGCGAGCCACTGAAGGCTCAAGCCTGAAGTCTTGCTCTGGCTCAACTCAAGATCTTGATGGAACCTCGAGCCCATAACGAGCCAAGCTTCTGCCTGCCACCCTCGCTGTACGCTTCGCTCAAATAGAAGTAAAAACAAAGCCCTAACATTAAATGATAGACAGATATGCGTATAGTGGTTGATTTGAATTAAATTAAACCAGAAAACCTGTATTTAATCGTGGTTTCCTTCTTAACCAAATTGTGATTTTAGGCAAATATTTTATTTTACTGATTCCCCTTTTTACACAATTGCATATGAAAGCATCTTTAAATACATGAGTTCAGAATACCAGCTGTACAAAAACCTATTGAGTTTGATTTAATAGACCATAATGTTGCTCTCTCTCTATTAGAATGGTAGGCCAAATACAGGGTAAACATTACATCTTCCGTGCCTCTTAGCACTGTCTGCATGGTGGGAGCAGGAGAAGGAATGGTTCTAAATTCATGTCTGAAAAAACTACTACTTTTAAGTACTTCTCAGTGTAGTGCTATAAAGTGACGTGTTAGCACATATATGAGAGGCAACCAAAAAATATGTTTAAGTCAACATGATAATAGAGACCAATGTAAGCATGGCAAAAAGATCCTCTGTTAGTGTGTCCCTTTTTATTCATGCTTCGTTTCGCACATTTCACACATAGGCAAAAAATAATGAAGCAAACGCATTTTTCCGGGTTGTATGTCGGAACCACGTAATCCCCAACCATGCATGACTGAACAACGCGGTCTTAACAACAGCCGTGTCTTAACCGCACATGCCTTTACCACGCATGCCTGTACAAGGAATTTTGATGTAATGGCATAATTGGTAAAGGCATAGTCATTGTTAAGGTTCTGCTCTAACCCCCGCCCGGTGTTCTAAAACCCAGCCACTTGTTTTGAGTTATGTCCCGATCCCAGCCCTAAAAACAGCCCAGCCCCCTTCCCTGACTCCTCTAAGCGCACCCCAGTCCTAAAAACACCCCAGCCCCTCTGTGACCTGAGCTCTAAAACCCTCCCCAAGCCTTGAAATTCGACTCTGACTCCCTTCTGCCCTGAGCTATAAATCATTGACCCAAGACCTAAAAAAAACACTCCAGCCCTCCCACCCTGACCCTAAAGCCGGTGCTCCATCCTTCAAAATCGACTCCGATCACCCCTGCCCTATGCCCTAAAATTTTAAAAATCAGCCCAGCCCCCCTCCTTGAGCCCTAAAACAGTCCCCCCAGTCTTTAGGTCGACCCAACCCCCCCCGCCCTGAATCCTAAATCCGTGACCCCAGACCTAAAAAAACACCCAGTCCCCCACCCTAAAACATTCCCCCTAGCCATAAAAATTACCCTGAACACCTGCCCTGAGCTCTAAAACCAGGGCCGGATTGGCCATAGTGGGCACTGGGCATTTTCCTGGTGGGCCGCCAGCGTGGGGGGGCGGTTTTGGGCCCCTGGGGGCTGATTTTGTTACAGGGCCGTTTTTGCAGCATAGCTGCAATATTGGCCGCTGTAACAAAATCGGCATAAACCGGCTCCCCTGGTAAACAGCTCGGCCACACCCCCAAGCCCCTGAGGGGCTGGCAAGGCACTTTGCCAGGGCCGGTTTTGGGTCCCAGTCCGGCCCTGTCTAAAACCCCATATAAAATAAAAATTATAAAATAGAAAAATCGTACTCCAAAAGCCGTTCTTCATCCTGGCAGGAAGTCAACTCCGACCCTCTGCCCAGTCTGCAGCACCTCCGGCCCTCTGCAGAGTCTAGACCGCTAACAGCCACTAATGTCTAAACCGTGCATACATGTGGTGAAGTCATATTCGTGGTTTAGACGTGCGTTGTACCGCCTGCGTGATTTAGCCACGCATAGTTTATGCTGCATGGTTAAGGCTTTTTCCCATTTTGCCAACATATGGGTTCTTCAGGGCTTCCAAGAGTATCCAGGCCAGTGCCACGAATTCTCATGTACCCTAGCAACACTCAATGTTCTGATATCCGTAACACTCTGTCGGTAAAAAGCACAATTGGGTACATTAGCCACCTTCTCCTGGCCGGGTTAGATGGTGCTTCTCCGACACCCCATTGCAGCTGTATTCGTTGGTTGCTAGCACATAACTTATACCGAGGCGGGTGTTTCACAGTGTTCAGAAAAGTAGAGTACCATAACTGCATTCAGCACGTGTACATGCCTAAACCAGTAGCCATGTTCTGCTTGCAGTCATCCTTGTGAATTACGTCGTCTGATGGAGCCAGGCCTCTGACGATGCGTTGATAGAATACCGAGGACCGAATCACCTCTGAACGCTCACAAGATACAAACACGTTATTGAAAAGTGAACATAAAATACTATATCCGAAAATAGGTAACGCCGCATGTCCTGCTGAAAGAGTCCGCCTGAACCGTGCTCAGCGGAGATAAGTAAAAGCTGTTAATTTTTAGGTCTCGCGCAGCGAGAGACCTCTTGCAGGGGGTTTAGGAATCACACATGCACAACCGTGTGCTTTTCCTTTTGGGCCATGCTATTGGCCTTTGCGTGCGTCTTTTTTACAAAGAGAGCACGCTATTGGCCAAAGGCGGGCGCATTGCTCCGCCCGTGACCTATTGGTGTCTGTTACTAGCAGAAGCAGCATATGTTTCCAATTATCGTGCCCAGACACGAGCGCGATAATTGGAAACATATGCTGTTGCTCTCAACCGCACGCGCACACCAGCAGCTCCCGCATCTCGCGTGCACCATTCGCGGGCTTCTTAAACAATCGGGCCGCTCTTGTACCAAGTAAACAACTCCTTAAGACGAGTGGCGATTCAGTTTCAAGTGGGGAGAAGGCACCGGGCTATAATGGGGTTTAGCGGTCAGCCCTCCGCCCCTACCACACACCTAAAAATGGGACCCAGGCCAAAAAAAATGAGCTGCCCTGATGAAGTGAAAATAGACTGAACTAATGTGCCATGAAACGAAAGGTCTGCTCAAATGTGTCTTAATAGAGTGTCGCGAATCGGGTGCACCCTGTGAATGCAGCCGGCCTATGCAGCGCCCATCGCCATGGAGCGGATGCGCTGTGTATGTGGTGTATGTCAGGGCTCGAGTCGGGGTACCACGCAGGTGGACAGCGTCCCCCCACTTATTTTACCGGATGGACGTCGTCCCCCCTGCCAAACAGCTGGACTTCACTCTTTGGCCTCTCTGGGACGAGGCGCTCGGAGCTCACTGCACGCTGCTCACGCGCGGACTTCTCAGATGCAATCGCATCTAAGGGGTGAGCGAGGGGAGGCAATAAGCCCGATGGTGCAAGCCACCTTTCGTGACGTCATCTCCGGTGACAGCGTCTCCCCCACTTCTTGTTTTAGGACTTGTGCCCTGGTGTATGTAATGAGTGTCGATGTCTCGAAAAGGAGGACAGAGTGACTGTGTTGCTGTTGGGGTTCACTTTGAGATGAGGGTACACTGACTGCTTGGTGGTGGCTGCTTCAACATGTGCCAATCAATTGCAGCCCCTTGCTGGGATATTTTCCAAATAGGTTTCGGTTTCCTGCGGTAAAAAGTTCCCTGTGACTCATGATAAGGCAGCGGCTGGCTGTCTCTATCAGGCACTGGTAGGGTGACCAGATTCTCAAAATAACAAGTATTTGCAATGCAATAGGTCTCGCATTTACGCGAGTTTGAGCTATTGGCACTGTAAATGGCAATGCCTTTTATTTATGTTTTGGTTTTCAAATAAGAAATCCAACACCTATCGACTTGTTCTCTATTTCTTATCGAAGCCTCGCAAGAAGCATGCATTTCTATGTATTTCAACTTATGACAGTGCGTTATTTTACGTATTAGCAGTGGGTAAATCTTCTGTCTCCTCTGGTAGCGCCTTCGAGCAGGTTGACTGTACCCCTGCTCATATTAATAGGAAACGTGTGCGCATGAACTAGTGCCAAGGTTTAAAGTCATATTTGGTAAACTATATTAATTTCATACACATTTGCCACGTTCCTGAAATGTGTATATACTTGTGCAGGGTTCTGGTGCTTAAAGCAATCTACTGTTATTTTTGTCATACTGTCTTTAGCTAAGTAAACTATAAGTGATTATATTAGTCGAATATATATAAGTAACTCCAGCATATGTTAGCACATTTCAAAATTCCGAGTGATTGAAGTATATTTTATTATATTTTCTATAGGTGTTAAAGACTACTTCATTTCATTTAGCGCCCCTGACGGCTGATTTTACGGTTTGTATTGATGTTACATCGTCTGTAGGTTCATGTGGTGGTAATATTTGTAGAGGTTCAGCAAACCTGGTAATGGTTTAGAATAGTTTACAGACACTTTGCCCTGGCAATCCAGACAGTGTATCCGAGAAGACGTCTGAGACCATGTGAATGTATGTTGAAAGGATGGGGGAGGGGTTCAGTGGGCTCTCAGCAGGCCACAGTTTGCTTGGGGAGCAGGGCATTGCCAGACAATCCTTATCATGAAGCGACACCAGATGCAGCATATTTTTTCATATTTCATGAACTTGGTAGATGTATAGTGTAAAATCTGCAAATATTGTCTGGACAGGAACTATGTGCTGTAGACCGATGCAACTCGGCAAGGATTTGCTGTTCTGATTTTCAGTGAGAAGCTAAGGATGCAATCTTTTGTTCTAGTGGGAGAGGTAATGAATGTGCAGATAGATCAGACTTAGAAGAAATATTCTCTCCTCCGTTCCACGCGGCTTCAGTACTCGATCAGGTCAGCTTGAAACCAGTCTGACAGCGTTCCATGTGTTTGTGTCTCAAATCCAGAAAAGCAGAGTTGTAGAGTTCTGTTTGTGATCATAGAGTGTGTTAAAACCTTAGGCTGTAAAAGCAAAGGACACAGTGAACTGCAAGACAAGCACTGATCTGATAAAATCCATGCAAAAATATTTAAAACTGATGAGTAAGAGTTGAAAGAGTGGGTCTGTAGGCAAACATCCTGTTGCAGTATCAGAAAAGGTTGGAGGATCTTCATTAATGCTTGCAAGCGCAAGTGGTCGTGAGCAGCTCTGTTGCCGTGTGAGCCCGTGTGTGCCTCTGGCAAGCTCTACATTCCTTGTTAGGGCACTGTGGCAGAATGCCAAATCCCTATGTAAACGATGGGCCGCATCACACAGCTGCTTTTTGTGCTTCCTACTTCTGGAAAGGATATAATGTGCTTCCCCTGAGGAAGTCGCCCATCCACATCCCAAATATAGAGGCCGCATTTAAATAAATACCTTTGTGGTAGTTCCTGCCCGTGAACGATCCTTGTCGAGTGCACCCTTCTCTACCAGTTAACCCCCATACCAGTGCCCTCAAACACTTGGCCAAGGAGTTGCGACTGTTTGGTACCTGTGCTTAAGATTTCATGGCATACCAAGTACAGACTGTGGCTTTAGTCTTGACACAAATAAATGTATACATCTTCAGTTAATGAGGCATGCACCCTGGGTGACCCTTCACTCCTGATGGCCGTGCATCGGCGGTCACAATTGTATTCAAGATATGCTTTGTTTATGGCAGTCAATCAGGCTTTCAGAGTGGCCATCCACTTCAGTGACTGTGCCCAAGTCAGACAGGCACAACACGTGAGCCTTTACGTCTGGTGGCTGTGCTTCAATTGTCACCCTAAAGCATACACCTTGTTTTGTTTGTCTTGAGGCAGTCAGGCCCTTGTGGTGAGCCTTCCACTTCCTGTGGCAGTGCTTCACTCCAAACAGGGCTTTTCTTTGGCTATTCCACTCCCTATTCACACCTGCCCTTATAGCTGAACATTCACTGCCGACATTATATGCCTTGCTACATCATTTCTGACATTCTCCCGTTGGCCATGTCATTGTGACTTTTTGTATGGCAGGGGTGTCTTGTTGCCTCTTTGCCCACTAGGGCTGATGGTTTAGCTTGCAGCTGCAGCAGATCGGCTTGGGAGCTTCGCCATGTCTTTCTGGTGGTTTCTGTTGCCAGCGAGGCTGCATCGTTTGCTTCTTACTTTACCACAGTCTATTTACAACCCATTATGTAACCCATACCCAAACTGTTTATGAACTTAAACATGACCTTGATCCAGCGGAAGCAGTGTAGCATTTTGTGGGCTCAGACATAAGTTACCCACTGCACTGTAAACTCTAATTTCAGTAATATAAATCTGAATTTGGGCCCTTAAAAACTCTACATCCACTTACTAAATCACGAGTTCCTCCGATAGATCTTTGTAAGAGCTAATAGGGACTCCAATAATTGGAGACAGAAGCCATTCCTTCATGAGGACCTGTAATGAAGAAATGCCTAGCTAACAACAATAATCAATGACCATAACTTGTCAAAAATATTCATCAATAAGTAAAACAAACTCAGTATGGTTATCCAGGCACTTTTATCTAATCATACATATGAATGGTTAATACACAAAAGCACATTATAATTTTAGTACATGCTTTATCAATTTAAAGCAGGTAAAATCACAATACAATCAGTTTAAATCAAAATACATCCTAAATCAAACAACTGGTGCGAGGAGAAAGAGAAAAAATAATCATGCATTGCAAAATTCAGTATGCAATTTCAGATCTAATATGAACCAGAATCCAGGCATAGATTATCAGGACTGAGACGCAACAGTGAACTCATGCACAGCTTGCAATAATCTGGAATAATTAACCCTTCACCCGAAAGGTTTAGCCGGCTTGACTTCACCAACCACAGAAGTGCAGGGGAAATCAGGAGAGTTCAGTTTTGGATAGTCAGAGTTTGGACCAACAGCATGTCACTCCCAAGAATTGCAAGAAAAATAGCTGGACACATACTTTACCCATAAAAGTTTTTATACCTCGTAATGTTCACAATTCCAGCACCCAAATGTAGCTTCTTGCACAGTTTTATATGATTCTATTGGTTGAGATCCATGGTGTGCTCGTGGAGTGATCATTCTTCAGGAAAAATCGTCCGGAACCTACACATAATACCTTTGCTCTCTGTCTCCAGTTTTCTAAGAATGTGCAATATTTAATTTTACCACGGAAATAGGAAGTACACTTGCACATCAACATGTCCACGTGCTCGCTTCCAAGTTAGCTTGCAACAAAGTTGACACATCTATTCATAGAGAGAGAATATTCAGACTGTAAAGAAACTAAAGTGATAATATTTCTAACTAGAGCATTTTATTCTATTTCGAAGGAAATAATGAAAGGCAAAATACATTTCTCTAAGGCCTACAGTGGAGAGACAAAATACATTTTTGAGGCCTACATGAAAAACTAAAACCATGTTAACTTTTAAAATACTTGAAGAAAGCATAAATGCATAAGAATCTAATATATCTATCATTTCACTATTTTCATATGGATAGTCTAATCATATTTAGTTAATAAACAGTTTCTCTTTACAGTTTCAGATTTACGTTTTGAGAAGCATAGCAAAACATATTTCAATAGAGCAATCTTTTCAAATCACAATATGGTTGAACTCCACCAGCTATATAATTACTTTTAACATTATTATCATAACACATTAGTAGTTTTTTAGGTCGAGCTAGAATACGCATGCTTGCATGCGTCTAGCTCGACAACTATAGCCGTCCGTCTCCTGGGAATCTGAGACAGGGGTCAGGCACGAGCGTCGACTTCTCCTCGTGGGCGCGCACGCCCAGCCCGGCGCCGTGCACAT
The DNA here is from genome assembly GCF_964261635.1 of Lissotriton helveticus. Lineage (NCBI taxonomy): Eukaryota > Metazoa > Chordata > Amphibia > Caudata > Salamandridae > Lissotriton > Lissotriton helveticus. The sequence goes on from NC_136058.1 coordinate 93,114,517, forward strand.
CCCCTGCCTCAGATTCCCACCTAAACACGCAGGCAGGCAGGCACACACACAGACGCAGGCACATCAAGCGCACGTGCGCACACCCACAGGCCCCCCCCACGGGCGCACACACACACACACACAGCCACGCACGAACCCCCCCCCCACACCACTCACGGGCTCACGCGCACACACGCAGGCAGGCACACACACACACACTGCATACACACACGCACGCACACAAGACCCCCATTCTATGTACTCACGGGTCATTGCTGGCCGTGCTCCAAGGTTCGCAGACACCGAAACTCCACTCTCTCGTACTCTCCTGACGCCACTGATGGCCACCGGACCGACCAAGCACCGTTTCACTCCGCCCTCGAGACCCTACACCCTATTGGTTAACTGGACACCACGTGATTCGTGATGGTTTTGAAAGGAGGTCTCTCCTGATCGCTGTTGGACAGCCTGGCATCTGCACCGTCTCACTGTAATGGAAGTCTCTGGTCCGCCAGGTTGTTCGATACAGAGGGGAACTGAAGGTCAGATGCTCGCCAATCATCCTGTTTTCTCTTTTTTACATCCTTTTTGAAAGTCCTCGGAAGCCTGCTCGTGTCCTTACATTTGCATGCAGGTGACACGGTGCACAGCCGTGGCCTCGTTCATCTCAGGCCCCCGTCGGCACAGCCAGTCTCAGAGCGCTGACACCTCCCTCTGCAGCGCCCACCCGCCCTGCCGGTGCCTCCTGGGACAGACAGGGGCGTGTAAGTCCTGCGGTGGGAGTATTTTACCCACTCGTGTGGTGGTTACGTGGGAGAGCGTGTAGGAAACACACAGCGCGCCTTTGCTCACACTTGGACATCAGCAGTGACCCACAGCTACCGAGGTCGAATCTTTACGGGGCCAACTTATCCAGTTAGCCTTCAGAGGTCGACAAAGGCAATACGCTTCAATTGGATAATAGTACGTTGGCTAGCACACAGCACGTGCACATGGGTAAATGTGATATTAAGTGATACATAAAAAACAAATGATTGTGCACTGTGAGTTTATTGACCTCGGTGGACGTACATATCTTTTACGCTGTTAGTTGCAGCTTACCTGTGCCCAAGCTGTGCACTTGTAAATGTCACACTCATATGTACTCACACATCCATGGTTCATAACATAGACATGAATTATCCCTACCATAAGGAGTTTAATTCCTACAAAACACAAAAAATATATCATTTATTTTTTCTGTCGGCCTAAAATAAATTAGAACATACAAATTATCTTGATCAATTTACTATTCCTTTGTGGAAAAGTAAATTTTGCCATGTTCTGTGTCCCTACGTGTCATCCATCATATGTTATGTGTGCATGATTAAATATGCATATGTACTCCCCATGTCTGATTAATGACGCAATTACAGTTGTGTCCACCTCTAGTATGCCAGTTTCCAGTCCTCGTGAATACTACGAATATCAGGCCTATGTAAAGTTACGTTGCCACGTTTCTCAGTGTGCACGTTATTTCATTATAAAGTCCCCGTTTCTAGGCCTCAACAGGGCCCGGACATCAGATTCAGCTCCTGTCTCCTGAAGCCTCGCTGAGGAGCGATACAGCCCCCACCTGTATCCTCAACCTTTCACTTACTTCCTGCCTCGCAGTGCCCGGTGCAGCTTGGCTCTGCCTCTGAGTCTGCCAAGACTATGTTATGATTCCAGTTATCAGTTCAGTCCTCCTCCTCTGCATTCCTAAGCTACTGAACTGCATCAATAGTTTCCGTCATTGTCTAGCCTTCACGTCTCCACGTTAGAGGAATACTGTATTTAATGGTCATTTAATATTCTTCATCACGCACTACATGTAGAATAATGCATGGTCCAGTCTTAGAGTCAAGTTAGCCTTTCCCCTTCTGACTTCTAGTTTATATCAACATGTTCTCTAAACATCAGAAACTAGATAGGGTTTAGGTACATGTCGCTCCGACCCTCCAGACTTTAGTCTCTGCTCCTAGCACAGAGTTCATAGCCCCAGCTTCTCCTAGTAACACGTCATTGCTAGTTTACGCGCACCACCAGGTTAGAGGTCCCGGCTCCTCAGGTAACCCCCTCCATGGTTTCCGCCCCATTCATGACATATTCTGTTACGTCTGCACCACATGTCTATGTATACGCCCAGTTACACCTCTTTTTACCCTTATCTTTCGCGACTGCTACGCGTCACGCCTTCTGCTCCACCCACTGCTACGCCTATTGCAATGTAATGCTATGTGTTTGCGTTATGTATATATGCTCATGTATTGTTATTAAAAGTCAGCGCGCTCATCCCAGATCCAGCCCCAGCAGCTGCTGGGCCCTGCCATCCTATTCCTATGCAGGTTGTCCTGTTCCTGTCCTTATGCTGTATTAAACCTGCAAAACTCCTACTACCTCGAATCTTGACTCTTATTTATTGAGCTATCTGTTATGATATATGTCTAGTCAAAAATAGGGTATTATTTATTTATTTACCACATAATGGCGCCCGAATAGGGACTTGCCCTTTCCCCACGCGTCGGTGAAGCCACGCCGACCCCCTGACCCTCTGCAGTCGTGACGGAACTCTTCTGCGCAGTGGCAGATATTTCTGCTCAAGTATCCCTCAGGCCCACGGAGGAGACGGAGGAGGCGGTCCAGCATCCAGACGAGACGGTGGAGGAACGCGGCGAGTCCCGACCAGAGCCCAAGCCAAGAGTCCAAGGTCCGAGGTATCCGGAGGTCCACCCGTAACTGAAGTCCGAAGTCCGAAGTTCGTCGTCCGTCGTCGTAGCAGTCCAGTCCAGTCTGAGGCCTTCCGTTCTTGCTGCCCGGTGAGTACCGTTACTGGGGTAGTATCTAGACAGGGTCCATTTAATTGACTCTGGTCTGTGGGTTGGTGGTACACAGTCCCACAAACGAAGTGTCCATTTCGGTGGATGCGGGTCCTGACGTGTCTCTTTATGAGACCGGTAAGTTTCGTACTGTTTCAGCAGTGCATCTAGTTTCTGTTCTAGTCAAGTTTCTGTTCTCGAGAAAATTTCTGTTCTTAATATCTCCAGGTAGTATTCTGTTCGAACTGTTATTTTAAATGTTTTTCATGTATTTTAATGTCGTGGTATGAATGGGGTATAAGTATCGTGTTCATTGTGTATTGTATTGTGTCTAGATTACAGTTCAGTCATGCCCATATTTTCCAAGTTACGTCAGTTAAAAACTAGAAAGGGTCTGCTGGAAGCAGCAGTTCCCGTCCCGCCCAGGGACAGTCCAGGTCACTTTATGTATCAGAAACATGGCATAAGCGCCATATTGTATCTAGATTTATGGGTAGAGTATACCAAACAGTTAGAAGAAAAGTACAGATGGCCCGTATCGGGTACATGGGATGCCGAGTGCATCATGCGAGTAGAAGAGGCATTATGGAAAAAGAAAGCCAGACAGTCACAGAAAGATGCCATCGAGTTATGGCGCAAAGAAGCTCATAAAAGAACCGAAAAAGAAATCAGAAAGTCAGAACTAAGTAGAGAATCCTTAGAACGAGCCCAAGAAAAAGAACTAATCGAGATAGGTGAACAAGTCAAAGCCGAACAGTCAGACAGACAGAGGAATGCCCTTATTAAGGGTATGTATCCTCTTCTTGCCGAGGGCTTGCCAAAAGCGACCCCGGAGGCATCCAGTAATTTCCCGCCACCATTAGTTCCGACCAAGCTACGTCACAAACCGACCGCAGCTGATATTTTTATTTCGTCCTATTTGGACGACACAGTCCCTGAATATGCAAATCCTGTTCGCGCTCCGCCAGTCCCTGTAAATCAGGCACATCCTGCTCCTCCAGATATCGGGGCACCCCATGCAGTACCTGCTACGGTACCCCCGGTCCAGCCAGCATTTCAATTTCCTGCTCCGCCACGAAGAATATCAGTCGACGATTCTAGTCTAGGGGCCGCAGGAGGAGGTCCTCCTCAAACCCCGCCGCCACGCAAGCGTTTATCAGCACTCGAATTACATGCTCAAGCATCACAGCGTACTCCCAAGAGTAATAAGTCTGTCGCAGAAATCAGGCAAGCCCTTGGCGAATGTGTCTATGACCCAGTCCCAGGCGAGAATAATATGGTTTTATATTCAGTACGCGTAAGGAGGGTGACCGAGTATCTAGTCACCCTACCCAATATGAAAGAAGATCTAGACAGGATATATCGTTTCATCCGTACAGGGGATGACCCACAAAGTATTAGTGATGCCATGTCTCAAAGGAAAGCTGAGATCCAGCGTATGATATTAAAGTTTTTAATTAACTGTCTAATAAGAGAACAAGATTACCCGTCTAAAGATCCGGCCGAAATGAAAACTCTAACAAAGTGGAGTGATAATATAGCCGAAGGAAAGCACAATACCATTGGTGCCATGGAAAGTATGTACAAGAAAATCCGTAGAGAGATAATAAAGATACACGAACAACGTAAAGCAGCACAAGTAAGCGAGAAAGAAAGTACCTCTGATCCTGAAGAGGAAGACGATGAGAATCCCGCCAGAATAGCGTATGTAGGAAAATCTAGATTTCCAGATCGCCATTTACGCCTAGAACACAAGCCAACTTCCCATCATTCAGCACCAGAACAAGGTTCCCTAGAACAAGTATTCCAAGCTACCGATCACATTCTGAAATCACGAATCGGTTACAGTGAGTTAAGTACTATGCATGAACAGGAACTAGTTCGGTCAGCAGTCCGATGGATTACTGATTCTACCACTTTTCCAGACGAAATAGTGGCACAAATGTTTCTGAAATTGCCCCCAGCCGAGCAACGACTGGTGGGTATGTATATGATCCAACACCTCATTACTTTGTATGAGGGTCAGCACTCTGATCCAGGCCCGTTACATGATGTCCTGAACGAGTTACTCCAGTATAGATGGAAAGGTCTAGGTACCGATTTAATTAGTGTCATTCTAGAACAGCGCCACAAATATAGAACGTTCTTGAACCCGCATTTCGTTCATGTCTCACCCCCAGAAAGTAAACCATTTTACATAGAAAGACAGAACCCGTTACGAGAAGTGCATCCAGTTAAGACAGAGGACGGTGAAATGCAACGAGTGTTTGTTTACACCCCGATTACAAAGATGGAACTCCTCGAAATGAAGAAATTAATTCCCTGTCATGACAAAGATCCAGCAGGGTTCCATAGAGAATTAAAAGACATGCTCCGTATGGGAGAATACACTTACCCAGATATCATTAAAATGTTAAAGGTCCTGTTGCCCGCAGGGGTGTATGAAAAGCTAAAGGAAAAAGAATGGGAGGTGGGAGAGAAAAAGATCGATTGGGCAGTTCTAGAAGCTGAAGACAAGGCACGAGTACCAGGTACTGGTCTAGGAGAGAAATGTAAAGAATTACCAGAATTATTGATTCAAGTTTTACCCAGATTATTGACAACTAGAAAGGAAGACTGGGATGCAATCTCAGCCTGTAAACAGAAGCAAGACGAAGATATCAGTGATTTTTATTCTAGGTTTGAGAAATGTTTCAGTATCAACAGTGGTCTCAAGACAAGTAGTGAGTCGTACCCTCACCTTTTTGTTACTAAATTAGTCGAGAATTCAAGTCCACAAGTTAAAAAACGAGTTTTGAAAGTCGAAAGTACCTGGCAAGCTAATACTCCGTCCCAGATGTTGCAAATGCTCCAGTACCACCAGAATAGAATCAGAGAAGAACAAGAACACGAAAGAAAACGTATGAAAGACACGAAAATGAAAGTGCTAGTTGCACAATCTGTTCCTCAAGACAGTCAGAAGAGGGGTCCGAATCAAGCCAGTCATCCTGCAGCTCCCGTTAAAGGGAACTGCAACTATTGTAAACAGCCAGGTCATTTTATAAATGAGTGTGCAGTTCTGAAACACAACATAGCTACCGGTAAAACAAAAGAAAGACCACGTCCGCCTAGACAAGAACAAGTTCCACAGATTCCTCAGCCACAGAATGCACCACAGACAGTTACAGCATCGCAGCCTATTGCTGCAACACAGCACGTTACATCGCAGATGTACCAGTATGCACAGTCTGAGTATCCAGAGTATCAGCAGTATTCATGAAACAGCCTAGAGAGGGAGGTAGGCTTGCCTCTCATCGAGATACCTGTAGATCAAGAAGGTCCCTATGTTCATAGTCAAGTATTAGGGAAAGACAGAAAGTTCTTAATTGATACAGGGGCAAGTAGGACCACAATTAGTCATGCCGAAGTTCCAGGGGCTCCGCTCTCAGGCTCAAGAAATGTTTCCCTTGGATTTTCAGGAAAGCCTATCGTAAATGAGATTTCAAAGCCAGTTACTCTAGAAGTAGGTCCATTGTCCCGTACTACTGATCTGTTACTTACTAAATCATGTCCAGAAAACCTATTGGGCATTAAAACACTGAAAGAGTTAGGTGCAGTTATATGCTGTTCCCCAGAGGGAATACGATTGTTCCTACGTGACTTCAAGGGTCACTATGTATTACGAGATTTTGATTCCAGACTGTCTAATGTTCCACAGCATTTATGGGCGCAAGGTCCAACTGATGTAGGTTATATGCAAATCACACCTTATCGTGTGACTCTCAAACCAGGTGTAGTGTTACCACGAATCAGACAGTACAGATTGCCACCCGAGGCTGTAGCAGCCTTATCCAAAATTATTGACGAGCTCATCGCTCAAGGAGTAGTTGTAGAAACTGACTCCAATGTATGTAATTCTCCGATCATTCCAGTCATGAAACGTACTGATCCAAATGCACCCCCAGTATATCGATTAGTGATCGACCTACGAGAGCTTAATAAATGTATTATTCCTCAGTACCCAGTTGTCCCAGACATCTCTTCCCTATTGACAGCCATTGATTCCGAAGCCATGTTCTTTACAGTAATCGACCTCAAGAACGCATTTTTTAGTGTTCCAATTCATCCAGATAGCCAGTTCCTTTTCGGATTTTGTTTAAATGGAAGGAGCTATATGTTCACACGAGCTCCTCAAGGTTTCACAGAAAGTCCTAGTATTTACAGTCAAGCACTTAAGAGACAACTAGACAACATTCACATGCCAACTGACACTGCCCTGCTCCAGTATGTCGATGATCTACTGATCACAGCCCGTTCTGAACGTGATTGCGAGCGAGCGTCACTGACGGTTTTGTATTTCCTAGCCGAGATGGGGCACAAGGTGTCCCCTTCGAAGCTTCAATTCTTTTTCCAGCAAGTGGTATACTTAGGACACTTACTGTCCAAGAGGGGTAGGCAGTTGACACCAGACCGTATCCAGTTAATAGCGAGTCTTCCTCAGCCCAAGACCCAGAAGGAGGTACGTGCCTTTATCGGCCTTACTTCTTATTGCCGACAATGGATTCCTCAGTATGCATTTCTAGCCAAGCCACTGATACAGTTAACGACACAGGAGGCAGCCGCACCGACTGTCCTCCCTTGGACATCTGAACATACACTTAGTTTCAATGAGTTAAAGAAAGCCTTATGCCAAGCTCCAGTTCTAGCTACACCAAACTACAGTAAGCCTTTTACACTTTTTGTCACAGAACGTGAAGGTACAGCATTATCTGTTCTCACACAAGATCAAGCAGGACAATACAAGCCTTGTGCTTATTTTTCTAGCACACTAGATCCAGTCGCCCAGGCGTTGCCTGCGTGCCTCAAGTCAGTTGCAGCCACAGCACTAGCTATCAGACAAAGTGATTCCATAGTCTTAGGACATACTCTGACAGTACAAGTCCCACACTCTGTGGAAGTTCTTTTAAACCGAACACAAACTCAGCACTTGACAATTGCACGTTTAACAGGTTATGAATTGACACTGTTCCAACCACACATAGAAATCAGACGCTGCAACATCCTGAATCCTGCTACACTGTTACCATCAGTTAATTCAAATCCAGCCACACATGATTGCGTGGAAGTAGTTAACATTACGACAAAGCCAAGACAAGATCTGACAGATATTCCGTTACCAGATCCCGACCTGACACTTTATGTGGATGGGTCATGTATGAGAACAAGTACAGGAGAACTAGTCGCCGCGTATGCAGTGACTACTGACACCGAAGTTATTGAGACACACCGCATTGACACTCTGTCCGCTCAAGCTGCAGAGCTAGTTGCTCTGACACAAGCCTGTATACACGCCAAGAACCTGAAAGTTAATGTTTACACAGATTCACGTTACGCATTTGGAGTCGTACACGACTTCGGAGTGCTGTGGCAGGAGAGAGGTTTCATGACTTCTCATGGAACCAAGATTCAGCATGGTCTCCTTATTCAAGCTCTGTTAGATGCTGTACATTTACCGACATCTATCGCTATCATGAAATGCAAAGCACATACGAAAGTTACTGACATTATTTCCCAAGGTAACGATCTAGCAGATCGCACAGCCAAGCTTACAGCACAGACTCCAGACATTCAAGTTAACATGACACATACTCCAGATCTGACTACATGCATGACAGTTAAGGACCCTACTCAGGATGTCATAGATATCCAGTTACATGCTACTCCCGATGAAATCAAGAAATGGTCCGAACAAGGAGGGGTCCAGACAGATCAAGGATGGTTAACGAAGGGTAGAGCCACATGGTTTCTCCCCGACTCTATGGTTCAAGTCATCATTAATACCGCACATAGTCCAGCACATTTAGGAGAAAAAGCTATGTTAGATAGTATCCAGAACATTTGGTTCAACAAGCATTTACGAGCTGCAGCCAAGCAGAAAGTCCGTACCTGTATGATATGTTGTCAGTTTAATCCAGGTAAAAGTGTCCCGGTGGAACAAGGTGGTTTCCAGCCCCCTGACCACCCTTTTGAAGTCCTCCAGATGGATTATATTCAGATGGAGCGATGTCGAGGTTTCAAGTATGTTCTTGTAGTTGTATGCGCTTTGTCCAGGTGGACAGAAGCATATCCAGTCCCAGATTACACAGCCGCGACCACTGCCAAGCAGTTGGTTCGTGAGTTCTTCCCTCGTTATGGACTCCCTAGAGTCGTATATTCTGATAACGGCCAGCCATTCTCCTCAGAGTTAATGAAGCACGTTTCCCTTTTGTTAGGGTACCAGTGGAAGTTCCATTGTGTACGCCATCCTGAAGCAGCCGGTCTCGTAGAGAGACATAACCAGACCCTGAAAATCCGAATTGCCAAAATATGTAAAGAGAAAGGTGTGGACTGGCTAGTAGCTCTGCCAGTCGCTTTATTTTACATGCGCATGGTCGCACATTCCAGATCAGGTCTGTCCCCGTATGAGGTCGTTTTCGGCCGCCCCCCAAATATGTGGGGTACTCCTAGACCCCGAAGTATTACCGATGTTTCAAGTAATATGCTGACAGATTACCTAGCTTCCTTGATGTCTGCCCTCAACTCATGTCGTTCACAGGTTGCCGCCGCATTTCCAGACAATACCGAGGTGGCACCGCATGAAATCGTTCCAGGATCCATGGTGATGGTCCGCAACTTTGACAGATCAAGTCCGCTGGAGCCTCGATGGAAAGAGCCCCGTCAGGTCCTCCTCACCACCCGTACAGCCGTGAAGTTGGAAGGACGCAAGGGCTGGGTGCACCTTTCTCATGTTAAACTTTTTAAAGGACTGAAACCCATCTTTAAGAACATTTCCCAGGATTCGAAGGATTGCCAAAATATTGCTCTCAAGGACTGTCCCGCAAATGACATTGTTACAACCCCTCCCCTGTTAGAGAAAACTCCGCAGCAGGAGTATAAACAGAAACTACGGTCTAGTAAATTAAGTCAGTCAGTTTGATTGTCTAAGTCCTCCCCTAGGTGAAACGGTTAGACTGTTTCTGACATGTATAAAATAGACCCCCATAGTGAGAGAGTCAGTCAAAACTCAATCCGATGTATCGTTTTTCTAAGTTTCATATTATTCATCAGCATAATGATTTCCTGCACTAGTTACGCATTTTACCTATGTTTCCCAGTTTCACATGTAAATAAGTCTGCTAATACTACAGTAGAGCACACGTTTAGTGATCTGCCTCCTCACGAGCTGTCTTACCGCTTCGCTATGCGTAATAACTCATTTATCCGCATGTTACATTACTCACACCAGACCAGCAATGCCACTAATTGTTGGGTGTGTGGTCGACTCCCCCCTTTCCAGACCCCGAAGGGAGTTCTGCCACTTTTTCCTTATCCTTTTTCACATAATGGTTCGTGTGGGGCATGGTCCACGTTAACGTCATCCTCAACAGATATGTCTTTTCTTAACAGTACATGTTTCCCAGACAAGCATGGTCTCCCCCACAGAACAGGGTTAGATCTAGAAAATGAAGTGTATAATTTAGGTAATTATTCGTCGAATTTCATGGTCCTGAATGTTCAGTCTGATACTACTCCAGACTTACCTGCTATTTCAGTACTACCAGTCAAAGGCGAATTATGTGTCCGAAATAATGGTTCCATACATGTAGGACATAGTGATTGTACTACTATTGTCAAGTATAGTGACAGTGGGAAATCTATTTTTAAAGCTTCACGTCATTCATATTTTATTTGTGGTCAGACCGCATATATTCGTCTGCCCCTCGATTGGGAGGGAACCTGTTACATTGCCTTCCTACTGCCACCTGTTTTTCTAGCCCCACCTGACTACCATAGGAATTCCTACCTAGTACATACTAGACACAAGAGAAATCTCCCGATTGTCGATTATACTGAAACTGCCGCAGAGCAATTCATTGATATCGATAAAGGTGTTTTCCCTTATTTAGGTACAGTTGTAAATAGTAAGCTAATCCGTAGGTTAACAAGAACCCTTGAAGCTGTAGTAGATGAGACTGCCTCTGCTCTAGGTAACTTAACTGAAGAGCAATCTGCTATGAGATTTGTCGTTTTGCAAAATCGTCTCGTCCTTGACGTCATACTGGCCGATAGGGGCGGGGCCTGTAGAGTCATCGGATCTAGTTGCTGCATTTTCATTCCAAATAACGCGCCGTCTGTTTATTCAGCTATAACCAGACTCCATAAAATTGCCCATCTGTTACACCAAGATCCAGGCACCTGGACATGGTCCGGTTGGTTCTGGAATATAATTTCTGCATGGGGATGGAAAGTCCTGTCCTTTCTAGGTATTGCAGTAGCGATCATATTCAGCTGCTGCCTCTGTATACAATGTGGCCCTGCGATTTGCGGCATTTGTGCTACCTCTTGTATTCCTAGTCCCAAGCCCCGTTCTAAATCCCGTTCCAGGATAATTCGAGACGAGCAAATGATACTGTATGAAATGATAGACGGTATCATGAAAATTGATGTTTCCTGATGGAAACGTAGTGACAAGGAGGGAATGTGGAAAAGTAAATTTTGCCATGTTCTGTGTCCCTACGTGTCATCCATCATATGTTATGTGTGCATGATTAAATATGCATATGTACTCCCCATGTCTGATTAATGACGCAATTACAGTTGTGTCCACCTCTAGTATGCCAGTTTCCAGTCCTCGTGAATACTACGAATATCAGGCCTATGTAAAGTTACGTTGCCACGTTTCTCAGTGTGCACGTTATTTCATTATAAAGTCCCCGTTTCTAGGCCTCAACAGGGCCCGGACATCAGATTCAGCTCCTGTCTCCTGAAGCCTCGCTGAGGAGCGATACAGCCCCCACCTGTATCCTCAACCTTTCACTTACTTCCTGCCTCGCAGTGCCCGGTGCAGCTTGGCTCTGCCTCTGAGTCTGCCAAGACTATGTTATGATTCCAGTTATCAGTTCAGTCCTCCTCCTCTGCATTCCTAAGCTACTGAACTGCATCAATAGTTTCCGTCATTGTCTAGCCTTCACGTCTCCACGTTAGAGGAATACTGTATTTAATGGTCATTTAATATTCTTCATCACGCACTACATGTAGAATAATGCATGGTCCAGTCTTAGAGTCAAGTTAGCCTTTCCCCTTCTGACTTCTAGTTTATATCAACATGTTCTCTAAACATCAGATACTAGATAGGGTTTAGGTACATGTCGCTCCGACCCTCCAGACTTTAGTCTCTGCTCCTAGCACAGAGTTCATAGCCCCCAGCTTCTCCTAGTAACACGTCATTGCTAGTTTACGCGCACCACCAGGTTAGAGGTCCCGGCTCCTTAGGTAACCCCCTCCATGGTTTCCGCCCCATTCATGACATATTCTGTTACGTCTGCACCACATGTCTATGTATACGCCCAGTTACACCTCTTTTTACCCTTATCTTTCGCGACTGCTACGCGTCACGCCTTCTGCTCCACCCACTGCTACGCCTATTGCAATGTAATGCTATGTGTTTGCGTTATGTATATATGCTCATGTATTGTTATTAAAAGTCAGCGCGCTCATCCCAGATCCAGCCCCAGCAGCTGCTGGGCCCTGCCATCCTATTCCTATGCAGGTTGTCCTGTTCCTGTCCTTATGCTGTATTAAACCTGCAAAACTCCTACTACCTCGAATCTTGACTCTTATTTATTGAGCTATCTGTTATGATATATGTCTAGTCAAAAATAGGGTATTATTTATTTATTTACCACACCTTTTTCCTTCATCTGTTGTATTCGTCAATCGATCTGTTTTTGCCAATTTAGTAAAGTATCAAAAAATGTTGGGCAATTTATGAATCGTTGTTGGTCATTTGAGACCTTTGCTTTTAAGACTCTCTGGGTAGCGCCCAGTAACGCCCGGTGCCATGATTTTTTTTTTTTTTTTTTTACAAACCTTTTTTTAAATGTATTTAATCTTTTTATTAACATTTGCTCAGTACTTCAGTCCTTACACAGATATTACAACAAATTAGAACACTCGTTTTCCATTATATGAACTTCCTATTCTGTTTGCAGTTTCCCACCATATTGTAGCCTGGTGTTTTTGTGACTATGGGAAGCATAGCTCTCCATTTATATATATATATATATATATATATATATATATATATATATATATATATTCGAAACCAGCTTTGTTTTCTCATCATCTTCCCCATACTCTTTCTTCATGTCCCCTGTATAATGTCCACCTCCCCCAAATTTTGTCCCATTTACGTGAGCATCCCCTAGCTATATATGTTGCTTTCTCTGCCTCTGAGCACCAATTTAAGCCTTCCTCCCATTCCCGGAGATCTGGTGGTCTGGTTGCCCCCCACTCCCGTTGCCATGATTAATGGGGCTAAATATTCGCTCTGTGCTTCAGGCTTGTGGGGACATTGTGATTCAGTTAACTGAAAGCATCACCGTGCGCTGGTAAGCGAAGAGCTAAGAAAAGAAGCTGTGAGGGATGGGAGGTGTTGTGGAGGGCACTAGCAGATTAAGTGAACTGAATGCAGAGTTGTGCGCTGGCAAGTAGCGAGGAGAGGGCTAAAGAAAAAGTAGCGCTTGAGGAGGCATGGGGTGTGCTGTGTATGGATGGTAGCGGTTTGTTAGCCTTTCTATGGCCAGAGATTGCCACTGCTCTTTAGAACTGTGAGCTGGCTGGTGCCACATTGAATAAATAGGGTGTAGGGAGCAGCGAGCCCCAACTGCACCCCTGGGCCTGGCTCGCTGCTCACTGCGGTGTACACCTGCCTCTTGCCAGGTAACAGCTGGGAACCGGGCTGCGGGGCTGCACCGCTGGGGACATCGCGGACCAAGCGGCGGAGAGCCCCCGGCCGGAACAAGCGCATAATTGTTGAAAAAGCCCTCCCACCAGCTGCTGCGTGTGAGGGCACCGGCTCTGGTCTTCCTTTACCCGCCAGAGGCGTGCGGTTAAAAGTCGAGGCTAGCCTGTGATCAATAGTTGCTCCCGAGCTTCGGGGAGAGCACGCGAGCAGGCCCCAGTATCGGCAGAGGGCAGGAGCTCCGGAGTCGGTCCGCCACAGGAGAGGTGCCAAGGCCGAACGGCGAGGTACTGGCCATCTGTATTTCAGCGACGTGGGCACACACGCGAGCCTCTGGTCGACGCTCTGGTCGACGAGGGCATAGAAGATAAAGAGAAATGGCACAGAACAGCTGGTGCATACCTGATACATTCTATATATGGACCTGTGTTACATGGACACATTTACAAGTTCTAGCGGGTCAACACAACCTTTCACCCTTCACGTGTGGGTAAGGTGAGGTCCTATAGCTCCAAGAGCCAGGTAGAGATGAAAGTGCGCTTTAAAAACGTGTCTCCGTGTCGTGTATGTATATTATAGTGTTACAACGGAAGTTCGCCCTGTCCTTAACCTAGGGTATCTGTTTACACGTTCTGCATGCATTCTGTGGCATAGCGTTGGATGGGGCAGCAGGTGCAGTGACACCAAGGCACAAAGATATCAGATACTGTACCCCAATAATGGCTGGATTTTAGTACCTGACTGGGGGCATTTTCCGTGCTTGCATTGAGGCAAGTGCCACACCTACAATCCCACCGTGTGGAACACCTTAAGTGGCACAGTTGAGTATCCAGAAAACACATCTGTTCTCCCCTAGGGTGCCCTCTCTGTGCTGCAGCTTCTTGGCTGGGTTTGGTGCCTTCTCCAAAGACCGCTTACAGTATCCACCCCCCGTTGTGAGGGAGCGGACTGTCACAGACTCGGTTGCCTCGCTCCCGCCTCACAGCAGAGCAAAGCCCGGGAGGCCGTTTTATGCCTCCCTACATGAGGACTGGATGTCAGCGGCTCGCCCTAACCGAGTCTGCTGCGACTGGGGAGGGAATGTACCATGAGGATAGTAGAAGCACCATGTCCCTCTGCCACTAGTGTGAGGAAACGTACAAGATCACATGTCACATGAACGATGTTCTTGTGGGAAACGGACTGTCCTAATCCTAGCCAGAGGCTTAGCTATCATTCACAAGAAGGTGTGAGGTACTGTGATGACCTGTGAAGCACCATATTACTACATTGCAATGTTCCTAAAAGCGAGTCACACCAAACAAGCACATTGGCTTTTAAAATACAACACAGTGTGTTTGTGTCTTCCAGACAGAATACCACACGAATACATGATAAAAATGCTGTCTCCCTTACTCTATCTATCGCCCTCACTCTACCTATCTATCGCCCTCACTCTATCTATCTATCGCCCTCAGTCTATCTATCTATCGCCCTCAGTCTATCTATCTATCGCCCTCAGTCTATCTATCTATCGCCCTCACTCTATCTATCGCCCTCACTCTATCTATCGCCCTCACTCTATCTATCGCCCTCACTCTATCTATCGCCCTCACTCTATCTATCGCCCTGAGTCTATCTATCGCTCTCAGTCTATCTATCTATCGCCCTCACTCGATCTATCTATCGCACTCACTCGATCTATCTATCGCCCTCACTCGATCTATCTATCGCACTCACTCACTCTATCTATCTATCGAATCACAGCATCACTCAGCACCACCACAGCATCACTCAGGGGCACCACAGCATCGCTATGCGCTACCACAGCATCACTGAACGCCACAGCATCTCTCGTTGCCACCACAACATCACTCGTCGCCACCACATTGCTCGTCGCCACCACAACATCAATCTGTGCAACCATTCAACAACAACTGGTTCAAATATGTTCTTTCAATGTTTTAAGCTTTATTACAAATGTCACAAAAAGATGTTAATATTTCACTTCTGTACTTGGATTTTCCTCACAATAAAATACACTGAACATAATCTTCACAAGTTATTTACAAAAGTTTAAGCTATTGCCATTATAAATTACAATAACTTTTATTTAAGTATTAATTATTCAAAACAATTAAAAGCCATTGTTATTTGTAATATCATTACATCTAAGTCACGTAAATACAACACATATTGCATTACAAATGCTATAGGTGTCACATTTGCGAAAGTTAAAACTGTTGGCATTGTAAATAACAAAGCTATTAATTTCGCTATTTTCAAAACCAACACATACATAAAAAATGCCATTTACAATACCAATAGCTCAAACTTTCCTAATGCGAGACCTATTGCATTGCAAATGCTTTTCTCTCTCTGTCGTGTCTCTCTGTTTC
The DNA here is from genome assembly GCF_964261635.1 of Lissotriton helveticus. Classification (NCBI taxonomy): domain Eukaryota; kingdom Metazoa; phylum Chordata; class Amphibia; order Caudata; family Salamandridae; genus Lissotriton; species Lissotriton helveticus. Next base: position 93,130,473 of record NC_136058.1, read on the forward strand.
ACCAGTTTGCAACCCTTCTGCATTCTTTTACGATGCAGTTTAAAAACAAAAACTGTGTTCAAAAGGACACAATGTTAGTCATGTTTTTAGAGTATGTTTTAGTCATTTACACACATTGAGCAGGATTTGACCGAGCAAAATCATTCTTAAATATTCATGCTCCATCAGCCCCGAGTAACTTTCTCCTGGACTTCTTGACTTTTCTTGAGTTTCTGCCCCATGCAAATACTGTGTAGGGATCATCTTGGACCTTAATAATTATGTGGCCTCAATCTGCTTCTTAACACCAGGGAATACCTCATCTTATGCAGCAGTGTACCTCTGCCTTCTGTAGTGTTGTCCTTGCCATTCAGGTGTATTATTAAAGTGTGTGCCACGGATGAGTCCCAAGTGCCCCACAAACAAAATGTCCTTGGGTCTTTGGCCCAAATGATGCCTTCACTAGAGCTGTAGGGCTCAGGTGTTGCTCAAGTACCTATTCTAAAAGCCTTTTGTAAAACTGCTGATAACAGTGTGTGCTTGGAGCCAGAGCCATCTTCGCTATGTCCTTGAGTCTCTCCCCCATCATGTCAACTTCACAGCCCCGATTTGGACACGGTCATGTGAGTGTCTTAGCCGTATCTGTTCTAAACCTGTCCATCGGGGAGCAAAGAGCGTCTGTAGACCAGTTTCTCCACATGCCTCGGTGTTTAACTGCAAGCTACGCAGTGTTAGATTCCTCAACGGGCCATGCTGCAGATTGAATTTCCTACCTGTACTACTTCCATGTTGTCAGACCAAATGATGACCCAGTGCATAGACAATCTTTTGGGAGAAATGTACAGGGCAGCTAAGATGGTGAATTGTTCAGGACTGTTATGTTCTTGGTCCTGTTGTGTCAAGTGTCACAGGCCTGGGCACAAAGGCAACTTGCCAGCACAGTACCAGAGTCCTTTGTGTGCATGAGACACTGTGGCCAGGTCTCCTCCTGCATGTCTTTAAATCTCTGCTGTGATTTTTTAAGATGTAGGTGTGTCTATGTACGAAGAATTGTATCGGCCATGGGGGCATGCACAGTGAGATCAGTGAACACAACCTGTATGCGTAACATACAACCCTGTTAAATGTGGCTCTTTTTGAATGCTCCATATGGAACAGGAAGATTGATAAATCCACCTACAGCAAAACAAAAAGGTTCCTGTGGATGGTTCATGCACAGAAAGGTTGGAAAGCAACAAATAGGAGTAAATTTACCGATAGTGATACTAAAGCCATCAACTCTTGAGCAAGGATTAGCTCTGTAGAGTATGGTATATCATGCTGTCTACCCACTGACAGCTGGAGCATTATGTAGCAACACCGCAAAAATTAAACAGCAAGCAAAAGCCACATTATGATGTTGACAACATTTTAGCTGTTATCACGCTGACAGAGGCCTTCTTAGACAAGGGGATTTTCCACATTATCCAATAAAAGTTTGTGCAGATTATTTCATTGTTAAGCATTGCTTGTAAAGGCAATTTTTAGGCACATTAACCCAACATCTGCCCAATCAGATGCAATACTCCAGGTATCATGTTTGGAGCCGTAGGCCCTGCCTAAGTAGTGCTTCTTGAACCTCTTTTTCCCATTGATCTTAAACACTCTGACAACAGCTACTCTGTCAAGGTAGACCTAACAAGAAATCTCTTATAGCCTGGCTCCTCGACTGGTTTAAGTACACCTTGTTGTTGTTACATTTGATACGAAGTATTCAGCTAAAAGAAAATTATTTCTTCTAAAGTCTACGTTTGAAGCACAGGTTTTGATATTCATTAAACACTGTGTATTTATAGCAGTGTTTGCTATGTCATTCATGTTGTGTTTAAAATATTTAATTGGTTTTCCTTATGGTTACTCATTTCTCATGCTGGTGCTTTTCACTGGGTCATTGTCTTGTTGACTTGGAAAGCCCTCAAAGCATTCCTGGCTTTCACATTGGGGTTACTGAAACACAATACCGATGAGATGCTCATTGGACGTTTGTTCTCAAGCTTCTGTCCAGCTATTAAATGTGTTTGAGATCTATTTATGTAATCACTGCTTGGTGAATATTAACTTTGTGATTTTATGTTCCCATTTGGCTGCTATTCAATGCATTCATATGAACCTTCTTTTAGTCCAAGAATAAGGGGCAAATAGGTCTGAAGCGTGGTATCCTCACTCAAAGACTTGGAATAAGAGCCATCACTGCAAAAAAAAAGTTCCTGGCCCCATTGGTTTGTAAGATGATTGTAGCTGCCTGTGATCACTTTAGGTACAGTAGTGTCCGGTTGTCATTTGATTTGCTGTACTTCTTAGGGGACTCTCTACCAGTACAACATAGACTCGAAAAATAATTTTTCAAATTCAGGATGTGCCTTAAAACCCACATGTTCAACTCTGCTTATGTCTAGTCTACTCCTGCATGTTCGGTTGATTCTCTTGACCGGTGGGTTTGGCGCCTAACACAGGATATTAATTTCTATGTCTAGGCTTCACAGGACCGTGTTGGTTCTTGTCCAATGCTTTGTCTCTGAATTTCACCATATATTGATTAGTGTTCTCACCATTGACCTGTTTGGCTGATGCGCTGTGTCTGATTTTTATACTTTTTCTAGTGTCGACTTTTTTTTTATTTGGCATTTATATAGCAAACAAACAGTTGTTAGTATAGCATTAATGCATTGCTTTCTGTAGCTAGATGATGGCTTTCCAGTTGTTCTAAAGCAGACCGCTCCAACGAGTAGCTATCCTATGTGGAGCCCAGCCTACTACATTAGCTTTATTTGGTTGAATTAATATATGAATCCCACAATTTAAAGGATGTATTTGAGACGATAATATGCATATTTTCAGAACTCATAAGCTAATATTTGGAGAATAATGGTTGAATTTCCAAAATATATGGAAAGCCGATACTTGTGCTGGGGAGACATATTGCTTTGGTCTCGTGGACATTGCAGCTATGGTGGTCATGTATTAGTGATGTAGAGGCATTCCAAGTTGATTAAGACCTTTTTGCATTACTACTGGCAACTCTGCCTAATGCGCTGAGGTGATCACTGCTGACCATCTTGCATGGGGTGTCCACTAATATAATCTTGTCTGATTTGGTCACTATTAAAACACTAATAATATTAGTAGCTCAACATGAATTTCATTGAACATAAGTAGCTCCCATTGCAGAAAAGGTTGGAGACCCCTGTTCTAAAGTTTCCATCGCAGGACGGCGACTGAATGGGTTTGTGAAGATATGTTGTCAGTAAAGTGAAGGACTGTTACTTTGTTAGGCTAGCGTGTTTGACATGGTGCATTGTTTGCTTTCTTATCCCAGAGCACTCTGAGAGTACCAGGAGCTAAACTCGAATAGAAACCTCTGAGACACATACATTTTATTGACTTTCATCAAAACTCTATCAGTACACCTTTTTGTTGACATGCTTGTGTTTTTTAGCTTACGAGTGGCTTTTCTTTTGAGATATTCCAATTTGTTAATGCATTACTACTTGGTTTGAGGCTTGATACTGACTTCAGAGCTGGCTTTAATGCAATGCAGGATGAATCGCAGCTGTGAGATTTTATGACTTTTGCATTATTAAGTGTAAAAAAAGTGTCTCCATTTCAAGATGACTTTTTAATAGGTTTTGAGGATGTTGACGTGATTTTAAAATGTATTTAACCTTGTTTCCATTTTTAGGGCTCGGGCCTCCGCCTCCACGAAGTGGGGAGGCGGAGCTTCCCGAGATCTTATGCTATCAAAAGAAGAAGGAATTCAGAAAGGGCTCTTGCCAGGCACATTCCTTAGATTTTTATGGCATCTGCCTAGTGATTCGTCTTCGCTGTTCTGTTTTTTTTGTAGCGTTGACCTGATAGGCTATAAGTAATTTACGCGTGGCCGATGTGGCATATTGTGTGCGCGAACGAGCACGGCTGAGTGATTAATCTTAATTAGGAGCTGTCAGAGTGGCCGTGTAATGCAATCCAGATGGTGCCGCTTTTAACATTTAAGTTCCCGTGTATGTTCGTTTCCCAGAGCCGCTCCTGACAGACACTGGACTGCGCGCGCCCTCACTACATTAGCATAAAAAAGCACAAGTGTTCCTTCAACAGCAGAACACACTAAGCAATCCAGCACATATAAGAGAACGGATGTAAACATACAATTCAGGTCAGATTTATTCGCATGGAGTGATGTTTTCAGTATGACATACATGCAGTGCATAGAAGACCCTAAGATGCTGCAAAGACTAATCAATCGGGTGCCGTAGACCAGTGTTACATTTTCTCAAAGTCACATTTTAAAATCGATTTTCTAAGTTACATTGCAAGCCTGAATAGCAATATAAACGCCTTCAAGAGAGCACATAGATCATAAGGCATGCCCCGCGCTTTAAATCACACTTGATGGCACCAAGTGCCTCAACTACTTGGTCATCTGTCAATTGGAGATTCCATGGACAACTTTATGATCATATGCAGTATTACAGAAACCAATTTTACAGCAAAGATAATCGCTCTAATATTTTGTTTTGAATGCAACAGTGGAAACCAGGTACAAAAGGATTCGATGTGTGAGACGAGAATAGTAGGACCTTGCAGGAAACTGTCACATGTAAGCTGGCAATGGGGAAAAGTTTGCGCATTTCAAACTCCCACAGTACTGGTTTGAAAACAAAACAAAAACAACAACAAAAAAGAGCCAGAAGGGAAAAAAATTATAGATTTCTGACCAAAGGTGAAACAAGCAATATCCGATACCATCTAGTGCATAGTGGCGGTGCAGAGTGCAGAGTGCAGAGTGGTGGTGCAGAGTGGCAGTGCAGAGTGGCAGTGAGGTGGTGCAGAGTGGCGGTGCAGAGTGGCGGTGCAGAGTGGCGGTGCAGAGTGGCGGTGCAGAGTGGCGGTGCAGAGTGGCGGTGCAGAGTGGCGGTGCAGGGTGGCGGTGCAGAGTGGCGGTGCAGAGTGGCGGTGCAGAGTGGCGGTGCATAGTGGCGGTGCAGAGGTGCAGAGTGGCGGTGCAGAGGTGCAGAGTGGCGGTGCAAAGGTGCAGAGTGGCGGTGCAGAGGTGCAGAGTGGCGGTGCAGAGGTGCAGAGTGGCGGTGCAGAGGTGCAGAGTGGCGGTGCAGAGTGGCGGTGCAGAGTGGCGGTGCAGAGTGGCGGTGCAGAGTGGCGGTGCAGAGTGGCGGTGCAGAGTGCAGAGTGGCGGTGCAGAGTGGCGGTGCAGAGTGCAGAGTGGTGGTGCAGAGTGGCAGTGCAGAGTGGCGGTGCAGTGGTGCAGAGTGGCGGTGCAGTGGTGCAGAGTGGCGGTGCAGAGTGGCGGTGCAGAGTGGCGGTGTGGCGGTGCAGAGTGGCGGTGCAGAGTGGCGGTGCGGCGGTGCAGAGTGGCGGTGCAGAGTGGCGGTGCAGAGTGGCGGTGCAGAGTGGCGGTGCAGTGCAGAGTGGCAGTGCAGAGTGGCGGTGCAGAGTGGCGGTGCAGAGTGGCAGTGCAGAGTGGCGGTGCAGAGTGGCAGAGTGGCGGTGCAGAGTGGCGGTGCAGAGTGGCGGTGCAGAGTGGCGGTGCAGAGTGGCGGTGCGGTGGTGCAGAGTGGCGGTGCAGGGTGGCGGTGCAGGGTGGCGGTGCAGAGTGGCGGTGCAGAGTGGCGGTGCGGTGGTGCAGAGTGGCAGTGCAGAGTGGCGGTGCGGTGGTGCAGAGTGGCAGTGCAGAGTGCAGAGTGGTGGTGCAGAGTGGCGGTGCAGTGCAGAGTGGTGGTGCAGAGTGGCGGTGCAGGGTGGCGGTGCAGGGTGGCGGTGCAGAGTGGCGGTGCAGGGTGGCAGTGCAGAGTGGCGGTGCAGTGGTGCAGAGTGGCAGTGCAGTGGTGCAGAGTGGCGGTGCAGAGTGGCGGTGCAGAGTGGCGGTGCAGAGTGGCGGTGCAGAGTGCAGAGTGGCGGTGCAGAGTGGCGGTGCAGAGTGGCGGTGCAGAGTGGCGGTGCAGAGTGGCGGTGCGGTGGTGCAGAGTGGCGGTGCAGAGTGGCAGTGCGGTGGTGCAGAGTGGCGGTGCAGAGTGGCAGTGCGGTGGTGCAGAGTGGCGGTGCAGGGTGGCGGTGCGGTGGTGCAGAGTGGCGGTGCAGAGTGCAGATGACAGTGCATATCTACAGGCTAGTGAAGCCAATGCATATCTACAGGCTAGCAACGACAGCGCATATCTACAGGATAGCAACGACAGCGCATATCTACAGGCTAGCGACGACAGCGCATATCTACAGGCTAGCGACGACAGTGCATATCTACAGGCTAGCGATAACAGTGCATATCTACAGGCTAGCGATGACAGAGCATATCTACAGGCTAGCGATGACAGAACATAACTACAGCCTAGTGAAGCCAATGCATATCTACAGGTTAGCGATGACAGTGCATATCTACAGGCTAGCGATGACGGTGCATATCTACAGGCTAGTGAAGCCAATGCATATCTACAGGCTAGTGATGACAGTGCATATCTACAGGCTACCGATGACAAAGCATATCTACAGGCTAGCGATGACAGTGCATACCTACAAGCTAGCGATGATAATGCATATCTACAGGCTAGCTACGACAGCGCATATCTACAGGATAGCAATGACAGCGCATATCTACAGGCTAGCGATGACAGTGCATATCTACAGGCTAGCGATGACGGTGCATACCTACAGGCTAGTGAAGCCAATGCATATCTACAGGCTAGCGATGATAGTGCATATCTACAGGCTAGCAATGACAGTGCATACACTCACAAGGAGACCACAGCCAGCTGAGGTGCAATCTTCACCCACTCACAAGAACGACATCACAGGCAGCAGCAGTGCAAGCATCTTACACTCACAAGGAGACCACAGGCAGCAGAGGTGCAAGCTTCTCACACATAAGAAGGACATCACAGGCAAGTGGTGCAATATTGGCACATTCACAAGGAGATCCCTAGCAGTACACACCACATGAACACACTCCATAACACATAGCAACAATACATTGGCATTTACAATGCCATTAGCTCAAACTCAAATAAATCCGAGCCCGATTGCATTTCTAATGCTTGTTTACTAAAGTGAGCAACACTGATCCAGTCCCTGGTATAGGAAGCCATTCCAACTTGGGTACCTCTATTTAATCCTTCTTTTGTTAAAGTTAGGAATTCGTAGTCCATTGACTCAATACATATTTTTATTTTCTTGATGATTTCTACTGACTTTGCAGCTGTTTGTGTTTTCAGCGGCTCAACAAAGTAAAAAGGATTCAACATGTGAAGCATAGTGAGACCTCCAAAATAATGAAATATTTTTATCAATGTGTTCTTATCCAGCCTAAAAAACACAAGGACGGATTAATTATAGTTTCAAAAGTAGTCCTGGTGTTAATAATTCATTCGTTTTGCCTGCTTTAGCACTGCAGTAAAAATAAAACAGAGAAACCGGTGATATTGTGTATTACAATGACAAAGTAGATCTGTTATAGTCTTTTAGTTTGCTTAGTCTGTGTTGATTTTTGTATAATCTTGTGCTTTCTGAAACAAATGTTTAACTTTTTACTGTTCCTTTCTCTTTTACTTTTCACACTTTTTCAGCTTTACACCTTCATTCTATTATCAGTCAACTCTTCCCTCTTACCTCACTACTGTTATCCTTGACTTACATATTTATATCCCTTCTTTGTCCCTCTTATTCTATTTCAAACCTTCTCTATTCTTCATCCGTTAACGCTCTTCTCCTTTCCTTCATCCCTCTTTGACCTCCAATTAATGACACATCGCTATTTACTTCACACTTCTACCTTTTGAGAATATACATCTCTTCATCCTCTTTTTCTCTCTTCTTCTCCCTTCACTCGCATCCGAATCTTGTTTCTCCTTGCTCTTCTCCCACTTGTCCCACTTGTGCCCATTCATTTACCTCTTTTCCCCTGTACTTTACCACTGCTTCTGCTTAGCTTTACATATTTCTTGTTCTAACTGCTCCCCCGTTCCTTTCCTTCATACTATTCGAGTTTCTTCAACCCTCTTATACTTTCTACATTGCCCTTCACTTAGTTTGCCTAGCCTTTCCCTTACTTCACCTTTATCTCTCCCACCAATTCTTATTTAATATACAGTTGTCTTCTCTTAAGCTCAAGTTTCTCTTATTTCATCCAGTACCTTAACACATTTCACCTTACATCACCTTCTCTTCCCTTACATTAGCTCTCTTCCCTTTTCTTCAACCTTTCCACTCATCCCTCTTTCATTACTTCTTACACATTTATTCACTCTGTTCTACATGCACTTCTTGGCTTTACACAAATTGTCTCTCATTCTTTACACATCCTTTTTTCTATTCTTTACTTGCTTCCACCTCACTCCACTCGTTCTTCTCCATTACTTCACCTCTTTTCTCCCTCTTTGTGTCACCTTTGTTTTTTCTTACTTAACACCTTTCTCTTATTCATCTTCTCTGCTCCTTATGGTACGCCTTTTTTAGGTCTAGCTTGATCGCACAGATCTCACCATACCTTGTGTCATCAATAGAAAAGGACTTTCAGAAGTACTACTGAGCGAAGGGCTTTCCAGCTTTCTTTGAGTACAGCATTTGATTGGCGTGAAGTTGTGTGCTTCCACTAAAAAATAATGCTTCTGCTACACTTTTTTGCCGTGAAGGAAAGCTTATTCTCTAGACAGCAAGACTGAGTTTATGAAATGGTAAACCAATGATCAGGGCTATAGTCCTGATCTGTTTATTAATAAAAGTTATGATAAATGTGATAGACCGGATATATATATTATCAAACGTATATGCATTTATGGGTGATTTGTTATTACTCCGTATTACCGTCTGTAGAAAGGTGTTTTGTTATATGTAATTGTGTAGATTACTGTGATTGGCAACGGTTTTGGTGTTGCTTACCCCCCCTGATAAACCTTCAAGCCAGTGATAAAAACTGTAGGCCTGATTGGTTCACAGGAAAAAGTTGTGTCGATGACATAAGTCTGACTGTTTATTATGAAAAGTTATGACGGAGACAGGAAGCCTGATTTATTTATGGTGAAAATCATTTCTTAAAGATTGTATTGTTGAAAACCTTATTTGTACTTCTTTCTCGTTAGTTTATACCTGCTGCACTCGTCTGCCTTGCGCGCACGTTACTAGGACTGCTCTATACTGCTGTGTACAGCCCATGGCCATGTGTCCTGTGATGCAGAATACACCTCAGTGGCATCAGTGTACCTTGCATTGTGCGGACACGTGTCATTAAAATAAATATATTAACTGTGGCTTGACAGAGAATGGTCGTTCCGCACTCATTACCTAGTCGCTCCATTGGAGACCAGAACAGACCAGTTCATTCCCAGAGGTCGAGAAAGGGATGGAAGGGTGAGTGACAGGTGAGAGAAAACCGCAATTTGTGAGCTGGTGTGCAGGAATGCGCGAGAACTGTAGCAACATTGATGGGAGGTTGATGTAAAGGTGAAAAGGAGGCCTGGCTGTGACTTGCTTATACTGTGTTTCCTCGGGCAACACAGTCTACATTTATGAAAAGTCATTCTTTAGTATTCCTAGTGCCGGTTTAGTGCCATAAAATAGGTGCATCACACTTTACATAATATATTATCCCTATTACAAACAACACTTCTTTACGAATTCTATCATTCTTCTTCTTACTGTTATTATTATTGCTTTTTTTTGTTGCAAAATCGCATGATTGAGTCTTGGTGCTGGGACATCATTAAACAAGGGTGCTTTGTACTTAGCATAGCTAGTGATTGACGTAGTGGGACCAGATGTCAAGAAACAAACAAGCATTAGAAATGCAATCGGGCTCGGATTTATTTGAGTTTGAGCTAATGGCATTGTAAATGCCAATGTATTGTTGCTATGTGTTATGGAGTGTGTTCATGTGGTGTGTACTGCCAGTGATCTCCTTGTGAGTGTGAGAATATTGCACCGTTGCTGCCTGTGTTGTCCTTCTTGTGAGTGTGAGAAGCTTGCACCTCTGCTGCCTGTGGTCTCCTTGTGAGTGTGAGAAGCTTGCACCGCTGCTGCCTGTGGTCTCCATGTGAGTGTAAGAAGCTTGCACAGCTGCTGCCTGTGATGTCCTACTCACTACTCTACTCTACTCACTACTCTGCACTCACTACTCTACTCACTACTCTACTCACTACTCTACTCACTACTCTACTCACTACTCTACTCACTACTCTACTCACTACTCTGCACTCACTACTCTGCACTCACTACTCTGCACTCACTACTCACTACTCTACTCACTACTCACTACTCTACTCACTACTCTACTACTTTCTACTCACTACTCTACTCACTACTCACTACTCTGCTCACTACTCACTACTCTGCTCACTACTCTCCACTCACTACTCTACTCACTACTCACTACTCTGCACTCACTACTCTACTCACTACTCACTACTCTGCACTCACTACTTTACTCACTACTCTACTCACCTCACTACTCTACTCACTACTCTACTCACTACTGACTACTCTACTCACTACTCTACTCACTACTGACTACTCTACTCACTACTCTGCACTCACTACTCACTACTCTACTCATAACTCACTACTCTACTCACTACTCTACTCACTGCTCTACTCACTGCTCTACTCACTGCTCTACTCACTGCTCTACTCACTACTCTACTCACTACTCTACTCACTACTCACTACTCTGCACTCACTACTCACTACTCTGCACTCACTACTCACTACTCTGCTCACTACTCACTACTCTACTCACTACTCTCCACTCACTACTCTACTCACTACTCACTACTCTGCACTCACTACTCTACTCACTACTCACTACTCTGCACTCACTACTTTAGTAGTGAGTAGAGTAGTGAGTAGTGAGTAGAGTAGTGAGTAGAGTAGTGAGTAGTGAGTAGTGAGTAGTGAGTAGTGAGTAGAGTAGTGAGTAGAGAAGTGAGTAGAGTAGTGAGTAGAGTAGTGAGTAGAGTAGTGAGTAGAGTAGTGAGTAGAGTAGTGAGTAGAGTAGTGAGTAGTGAGTAGAGTAGTGAGTAGTGAGTATAGTAGTGAGGTGAGTAGTAAGTAGTGAGTGCAGAGTAGTGAGTAGTAAGCACTCACTACTTACTACTCACCTCACTACTCTACTCACTACTCTACTCACTACTCACTACTCTACTCACTACTCACTACTCTACTCACTACTCTACTCACTACTCTACTCACTACTCAGCACTCACTACTTACTACTCACCTCACTACTCTATTCACTACTCTACTCACTACTCACTACTCTACTCACTACTCACTACTCTACTCACTACTCTACTCACTACTCTACTCACTACTCACTACTCTACTCACTACTCACTACTCTACTCACTACTTTCTACTCACTACTCTACTCACTACTCTGCACTCACTACTTTACTCACTACTCTACTCACCTCACTACTCTACTCACTACTCTACTCACTACTCTACTCACTACTCTGCACTCACTACTCACTACTCTACTCACTACTCTACTCACTACTCTACTCACTACTCTACTCACTACTACCTACTCTACTCACTACTCTACTCTACTCACTACTCACTACTCTGCACTCACTACTCACTACTCTACTCACTACTCACTACTCTACTCACTACTCACTACTCTACTCACTACTCTACTCACTACTCACTACTCTACTCACTACTCTACTCACTACTCACTACTCTGCACTCACTACTCACTACTTTACTCACTACTCTACTCACTACTCTACTCACTACTCTACTCACTACTCACTACTCTGCACTCACTACTCACTACTCTACTCACTACTCACTACTCTGCACTCACTACTCACTACTCTACTCTCTACTCTACTCACTACTCTACTCACTACTCACAACTCTACTCACTACTCTGCACTCACTACTCACTACTCTGCTCACTACTCTACTCACTACTCTCCACTCACTACTCTACTCACTACTCTACTCACTGCTTTCTACTCACTACTCTACTCACTACTCACTACTCTGCACTCACTACTTTACTCACTACTCTACTCACCACTCTACTCACTACTCTCTACTCACTACTCTACTCACTACTACCTACTCTACGCACTACTCTACTCACTACTCTACTCACTACTCTACTCACTACTCACTACTCTACTCACTACTCACCTCACTACTCTACTCACTACTCTACTCACTACTCTACTCACTACTCACTACTCTACTCACTACTCTGCACTCACTACTCACTACTCTACTCTCTACTCACTACTCTACTCACTACTCTACTCACTACTCTACTCACTACTCTACTCACTACTCTGCACTCACTACTCACTTCTCTACTCACTACTCACTACTCTCACTACTCACTACTCTACTCACTACTCACTACTCTACTCACTACTCACTACTCTGCACTCACTACTCACTACTTTACTCACTACTCTACTCACTACTCTACTCACTACTCTACTCATTACTCACTACTCTGCACTCACTACTCACAACTCTACTCACTACTCACAACTCTACTCACTACTCACTACTCTGCACTCACTACGCACTACTCTGCTCACTACTCACTACTCTCCACTCACTACTCTACTCACTACTTTCTACTCACTACTCTACTCACTACTCTGCACTCACTACTTTACTCACTACTCTACTCACCTCACTACTCTACTCACTACTCTACTCACTACTCACTACTCTACTCACTACTCTACTCACTACTACCTACTCTACTCACTACTCACTACTCTACTCATTACTCACTACTCTACTCACTACTCTGCACTCACTACTCACTACTCACCTCACTACTCTACTCACTACTCTACTCACTACTCACTACTCTGCACTCACTACTCACTACTCTGCACTCACTACTCACTACTCTACTCACTACTCACTACTCTGCACTCACTACTCACTACTCAACTCACTACTCTACTCACTACTCTACTCACTACTCTACTCACTACTCTACTCACTACTCACTACTCTACTCACTACTCACTACTCTACTCACTACTCTACTCACTACTCTACTCACTACTCTACTCACTACTCTACTCACTACTCACTACTCTACTCACTACTCACTACTCTACTCACTACTTACTACTCTACTCACTACTCTGCACTCACTACTTTACTCACTACTCTACTCACCTCACTACTCTACTCACTACTCTACTCACTACTCTACTCACTACTCTGCACTCACTACTCACTACTCTACTCACTACTCTACTCACTACTCTACTCACTACTCTACTCACTACTCTACTCACTACTACCTACTCTACTCACTACTCTACTCTACTCACTACTCACTACTCTACTCTACTCACTACTCACTACTCACTACTCTGCACTCACTACTCACTACTCTACTCACTACTCACTACTCTACTCACTACTCTACTCACTACTCACTACTCTACTCACTACTCTACTCACTACTCACTACTCTGCACTCACTACTCACTACTCTACTCACTACTCTACTCACTACTCTACTCACTACTCACTACTCTGCACTCACTACTCACTACTCTACTCACTACTCACTACTCTGCACTCACTACTCACTACTCTACTCTCTACTCACTACTCTACTCACTACTCTACTCACTACTCTACTCACTACTCTACTCACTACTCTACTCACTACTCTACTCACTACTCACAACTCTACTCACTACTCTGCACTCACTACTCACTACTCTGCTCACTACTCTACTCACTACTCTCCACTCACTACTCTACTCACTGCTTTCTACTCACTACTCTACTCACTACTCACTACTCTGCACTCACTACTTTACTCACTACTCTACTCACCTCACTACTCTACTCACTACTCTCTACTCACTACTCTACTCACTACTACCTACTCTACGCACTACTCTACTCACTACTCACTACTCTACTCACTACTCACTACTCTACTCATTACTCACTACTCTACTCACTACTCACTACTCTGCACTCACTACTCACTACTCACCTCACTACTCTACTCACTACTCTACTCACTACTCTACTCACTACTCTGCACTCACTACTCACTACTCTACTCACTACTCACTACTCTCACTACTCACTACTCTGCACTCACTACTCACTACTCTACTCACTACTCACTACTCTACTCACTACTCACTACTCTACTCACTACTCACTACTCTACTCACTACTCACTACTCTACTCACTACTCTACTCACTACTCTACTCACTACTCTACTCACTACCCTACTCACTACTCACTACTCTGCACTCACTACTCTGCTCACTACTCACTACTCTACTCACTACTCTCCACTCACTACTCTACTCACTACTCACTACTCTGCACTCACTACTTTACTCACTACTCTACTCACTACTCACTACTCTACTCACTACTCTACTCACTACTCTACTCACTACTCACTACTCACTACTCTACTCTCCACTCACTACTCTCCACTCACTACTCTACTCACTACTCTACTCACTACTCACTACTCTGCACTCACTACTTTACTCACTACTCTACTCCTGTGTCAGTTTTCTGATGTTAGTGTGAGCCTCCCTTCTATGTCAGTGGACCAGCCTTAGAGCCCCATGTGATGTGATTGTCTCCTTATAAACTGCTTATTACATACTAAGTAAGCTTAGAAGAAGTAACAATATGGATGACCACTGGGGGTGGGGGAGAAGGGGTAAAGGATAAAGATGGAGAGTTCTGGTGATCTAAAAAATGGACCAGGGGTGATGAATATTTTAGGTAAGAAACTTGAAAAAAATAGGAAAGTAAAGGGCAAATTTACTAAATGTTAGCGCAACTGATCCCAGCAATCAATGTTTCTGTGTGCGTGGTTCAATTGAGAGAGAAATATTGGCGAGCTATATTTACTAAAAAAGGCCTGTTCCTGCATTCTCCCACTGCACTGCTCCATGATGCACAAGCAGGCACCATTGTGCAAAGGTGTGTGTGTGTGTGTGTGTGTGTGTGTGTGTGTACGTGTGTGTGTGTGTGTGCGTGTGTGTGTGTGTGTGTGTGTGATGGTGTGAAAACTAGATCTGATGCATGTGATTCTCTACATTGCTGCCCGGCTGTTCACGCGCGCACAGAGCTGAAGAGAAAAAAAACACAGCAGTGCACACGCTCCCAGCACCATCTGCCTTCAATTACCGGCACCTCGGACAGCTGGTAATTGAGGATTTATGTATTCTTCTGCGCGTGTCCGAACACTTTATGCAGGAAGTGAACATTGACAAATTCCTAAGCCCTATGGCGTACTGCCTTACTTAAACACAGCCTTGCCTGGACCAATGACCATGCACATGGCAAAATACCACACGCAAAAACCGCGCGCTTTCTGGAATGTGGCAGCCCAGACCCCTTTTAGAATTCTTTTTTTTTTCTACTCCATAAGAGCTCGGAAGCCCCGCCCCACTTCGTGGTGATGTAGGCCCGAGCCCTAAAAAGGACATTCCAGAAACAGGATTACAATTTTGCCTAGACCGGGAGACACTAAGGGCCTGATTTAGATCTTGGCGGACGGGTTACTCTGTCACAACATTGATGATGTCCCTTCCACTGAAATATAAATCCCATTTATCCTATGAGATCTAAATCGAGCACAAAATGACGTGACCGCGCTCACCGCCGTAGATTACACAAACAGTGAGGCACTAAGTGGAATTAAATGCAACGTTTACATGCAGTATCACCCATGGTAAGTGCTTTTCTTTCTGCCATGTGCTGCTTGCTAATTCTGCCTCGAACATTTGGCCTCCATCCATGTTCAGTCGCCCCTCTCAGAAAACCAGGACGTGATAAATTTACTAAAATTGGGCGGGACAAGGGGAGAGAAACCGAGACTGTCCCGTCAGAATCATATGCCTGGCAGCCCTATACTGACCACACACTCCCACAAAGCTAAGCTGGACTATAGGAATGTGTGAATACTCATGCCCGGCTAGTGACAGATTATGCCGACTAACAATATCAATCTTATTAGAAAAAGTCACTGTCATTTTTTTGCTTAAAGAGCTATAATCATGGATATTAAGAGATTAAATATTTTTAAACAAAAACCAACCTTGTGTGCACCAATTTGTTTTTAAGATGGCCGCTGCATTCTCACATTTCTGATCCCGGAGAAAGAATCAGACCCCTTGAAGGACACGGTTTAAGAAAGGTCATCTCTTGCAATGTAAGGATGGGTTTTATCTTTTAAGGAAGATACAAAAAATGAGTGTATTTTATCTCTCACGGGTTTGCAAAGGTAACATATTCCCCAGCCCACGTCCTTTACATGGGAATATATGTTGTGAAAAAGGTCAAACAAATAATTTAGGAAACCATTGTCAGCATGGCTTTTGGGAGATGCAGCTATCTTTTGTGAAGAGGAGAATACATTGTGCAAAGAGCTCAACGTTAAAAGGAACACAGTTTGTTGTTATCTCTGAAAGATCCCTCTTTGAGCAGGCATTGATTATTGTATTTTTATTATGAGTGAAAGCCTGCTTCCTACTGTCTGAAATTCCTGGAATAGCTGCAGTAATTGAAAGCATGAATTATAGACTGGAGCAGAAGTGCAATAACTTGAAGTGTCGGCAGTGGGGGGGTCGCAAGACTTACCAGAAGCATATTCATCTATTTACCACGCATTGTGCTAGCTCCTGTCTGAATGTTAACAAAACGCTGGAATAAACTTGATTCCAGGCAGGGGACGGCTAGCAATGAAGTATCTTCTGCTTCTAACCTTGTCGTCGCCAATAAGGACCTCCGCCTTCTAGATGCGCAGTTTTCGTTCCACTGCTTTTGCCTGCACTTATTCAGAGAGAGCTAGTTCCCCATTTTACGTGGCTATGTGTTAAGAACCAGTGATGCAGAAAGCATCTTTGTGAAGTTTACTTCCCGTTTTTATGTATATTTCTTTTAATATAGCTCAGTACATTAGGTGTTTGTTGTCGACATTTTTCTGTGATCAGTTGGGGTACAATTTTGAATCCCGTCATTCTTCTGAGGTAGGTGATTGGAGTACGAATTTCTTCTGGGTAATAGTTACTGTCTAGAGGATTGTATGTGAGCAATATTGCTTGGATACCCAAGGTGTGGTTAAGTGCTAGTGATTGATTAGTCAGCAAGGTTGTTTTTATACTCGTTTGGGGTTTGCCACTCTTTCCAATATCCATAGTCTACATAAATGTTTATTTCCACTTCTAAATTCTTCATTTGCATTTAATTTTTTTTGTTTTACTTTATTGTTTGGCATACTGACCTACTTTTACAGTGTTATCCTTACATTTAATCACTTCTTTAAATTGTTGGGCCAAAGAGCATAAAATATCAGTTTAGTCAATCAAACAACTCATGCGGTCTGCTGGGAGATCTTGTTTCATGTTGACTGTCTCTACAGTATTAACTCAAGTCATGAGCAGGGCCTCTGGGGAAAAGCAAAAATATGCAGCTGCATTATTTTTTGTACAAATATGAGTTTGTGACACTCCTCTTTTAATCCAAACTCATCTACATAAATTGTACATTTTAATTCTTCAGGTCTTTGAGTTCTGCAAATTCTTAAATTTTTCAGATTTCAAGAAAAAAAATGTTTTTAGCTCAAATGGATTAAAAGTTATGAAAAGTTGCCAAAGAGAGGGTTCATTGCTCGCTCGCAACCTTCATTGCTGTTATCAGCTATTCCCATAAGGGTGAGGTCCAGATAGTGTGAACATTCCCATTTAATAGACTAGGGCAGTGGTTCCCAAACTATTTAGAATCATAACCCTGCTTTTTAGAACAACAAACTTTCGCAACCCATATACCTTTTGAAGGACATGAGGAGGTGCGATTTTTTTTAATGTAACTAAAGCATTGTGTGCTAGCTCAATTATGTGAGCCTCATTAGACAGGGACTTCTGCACAACCCACATTTTCAGTCAAGAGTACATTTTTTGATTGGGCAGAAGTGGTATGCTGCCACAAAAAAGTGCTTGCCAGCCACTGCATATGTGATCATTTTATTTATCCATCATGCTGAGTTTGAACTTTCAGGGGCACACACAACATTGTAATGCTGTAAAAATATCTTAGATAACTAGATAATGTATTGCTTTGTCTTTCTCTGGCAGCAGCACAGATGGGAGGTGGGCAGTCATTAACCTACATGGACGTTTGGGTCTGTCTTGACAGTGCAACGGACACTAACTTTTTAACCTATACCAGAGTTCTCCAAAGTCCGTCCTGACCACAGAACAGAGGTATACTGCTTTGAGCCCTATCACCATGGCCTTGAATACTAGTCCGTGTTTAAGTGGTAGCCAATGCAGGGACCTAACTGTGGAAGTAATATCATATCTACTGTGCTGGTCACTCATGAGCACAATCTGATGTAAACGTTTGGCTGGGTTGTCTAGCTAAATTGTGTTGCTGTATGTCTTTGATTGAATTAAAGCATGTTCCATATTGATATGCCATTGCAAATCAATGAATAGAAGGACATTTTTTATGTTGTAGGAAGCATATGAGCTAAGCACTTTTATTAAAAATACATGGCCCTCTAGATGGATACCCAGATTTCACACAGATTAAGCATGCTCTGGTACAGGAATTGTAATCTGAAACACAGCTAACTTGCCCCAGATATCTGAACCACTGGTTCAAAGGATTTCCATTTAATGGGATTTAACTTCCAAAAATGACTGACCATCCACCAGCGCATCAGGTTAAGGCATTCTTGTAGATTTATGGCATTTAAGTACCTGTTATCTTCCGTCCTAAATTTAGATAAGCCAAACAACAACTAGATGTATTCCCATACATATAAAATATAACCGATCTCTTCACAGAGTTTAGTGGGAGGTACTGGGACAACTTGAAAGGTTTTAGGATCAACCTTCCGGACATCAAGGAGAGGGTGCAGAAGCCACCAGAGAGAGCAGTGCAAGAGGGAGACACAGGCAGAGTGAGAATGACGGGACCCCCAAAATACTTTGGCCCAGGGCCCGAAAGTCCTTAAACTGTCCCTGTGCGCGCGCATGCGTGGTACCTTTTGGACAGCAGCGATTCGGAATCGAGGCATGTATGCTCTGCCTCTGCTTGTTTATCTGGTTACCTTTTGTTTCTACAAACGTTTGTACATGCAGCTTAGCCACCTTCCTTCATGCAGGCTTTTGTATCGTTACTAAAACTTGAAAACGTTTTGCATTGTATTTGTTTACCTTCTTAGCGATTCCTACTGCTCCTCAATTATCGTTCTACCTTTATGGTTCTACCTTTATTTCATTATGAGAAAGGAACGCAGCAAAGGCGCCTCGGTTACTAGGACGGCTTGTGTTCTAGCGAGCGCCCAATGCTTGTGGAGTCTGCGTTGAAGAATGTTTGGTTGAAAATTAGCTTTCCTTCGCTGCAGGGAAAGAGATGGATTGTATTTCTTATTATAAACAAAGGCAGCATAGTCCTCTGCTAGTTGATGGGCTGTTTTACTGCTCTTCTTGGGTTTTTTTGTAAGGAATTTGTTTTAAATGTGTGTACTTTCGCTAAAGGGAAAGGGTCAGATTGCTTTTGACATTACTGACTCAGCGCTGAAGTAATTTCAAACTTTCAGTAAATTGTAGCTATAATTTTCACAGTTTGCGATTACGACACAGTGTTAATTATCAGCAAGACATGAACTCTGACCGCATAATTAAAATGTTCTGTTGACGGCCGACCTCCCTTGATGCATTAATACATTTTTCTATAGTGCCTTTAAGAAGGAAAAAAACGGAATGGTACAGATAGACCCTACTCTCAAAATAGTTCTTTAACCATTTATTTTGAGATGTTACTGTAATCCTTTTAAGGAGTAACACAGTCTTAAAATACCGAGCTCTTACAGTTGCTACGATTCATTTCTGTAGTTTGAAATTCTCACACTGGCCGCACATCCTTGTATTTGTATTCCTATTTACAGTTTTGTGAAACATTTTTATTTTCATTTGATTTGAGTCATATTTTTCTGGAGGTATTTTGTGTGTTTCCTTTCATGTCTTTACACTTTTCTGCTTCCCAACCGGTTTTTGTTAAAATGTCTTTTTGAACTTTTCTGTCTGTGGGTAAGAACGTACTATACACAGAAAATAATAAAAAGAAAATGTATCCGCCAAATGGACATGTTTAAAGATATTCAACAAACAAAAAATACAAATAAAGGCAGCAAAGACGCCTAGAGAAGTCACATATCTTACAGCAGGAGCACTCGACTGTGGAGTTTGTTTTTACAGGGATGACGATCTTTGCAGCTTACATCCTTTTGAACTGTGTAGTCCTTAAAGTTCGATTACTTGTTGACCAGGAAAGCCTGTCTGCTTACCATGCCTTTGATTAGTGATACCCCGCACAGCAGTGCAGACTACAGCCTGAACACCCACAACACATGCAAAAGAGGTGTGAACGCTTTGCAATGAACTGTGCTCAAGGTACCCAAAATACATGGTGTCACTCAAGCCTCTCCTCAACCTACAGCTCCACCCCTCCTTGCCTATTACATGCACAAAACCCCAGTGTACCTGATCGTGTAATCAGCAGCTACTTGATAATTCAAGTGTTCATTGCATTTGTGATGGAAGCCCTCCCTACAGTCGCAATGGTGTTTTCAATACAGGCAATTCAGTTTCACTGTCTAAGAATCTGTTCGAACTTTCATCTGGTGCCAATTAATAAGGGCTCAATTATTTCAGTTCTGAATATTTGGGAGCTAATTACCAGGCATTTCATTCTAGACCACCCCGTGTGATCCTGGGCGCATCTCTGTTTTTCCTAGTGTCCCGTTTTGCAGCCAAAAATAGGAGTAATAAAAAGACAGATACATTTTAACTAGACTTCTTAGACTAACAACGACATATAATGCGGGATACAGTTTCCATCACTAAGCCACCCCGTATTATAAAGAAATATCTTGGTACTTTTAGTAACCCACAAAGAGTCTAAATTTCATTTTGTACTTGATATTAAGGGATAGTAATTAATTCTAATTTCTATTTAGTGCTTCATACCACAATCCTACATATTCCACATAAAGCTAAACTAGTACCACTCCACATAATTCCCCTTAACTCCATGACTCATAATTCCACTCAATCCACACTACATAATTCCACCCAACACAATTCCACGCCATGCCACACAATTCCATGCCACATAATTATATGCAATGTCACATAGTTCCATTCCACGCAATGCCACATAATTTCACACGACTACACGTCATTTCACACGACTACACGTCATTTCACACCATGTCATAAAATTTCACTCCACGGCACTCCCTATCACACAATTGTACTCCACGCAATTCCACACCTCACAATTCCATTTCATGCCACACAATGCCACACCATACAATTCCACACCACTCCTCACAATTCCACGTTAAATAATCCCACCCCATATTCCACTTCATGACATGTAATTCCATTCCACATAATTCCACTTCCCTCAACCCAGCAGAATTCCACATCTCACAATTGCATGCCACGCCACACAATTCCATTCCACACCACCTATTTTCACCTCAAGTCACATCATTCCACTACACATAATTCTACTCCATATATTTCAACTCCACGCCACATAATTCAACTACACTCCATGCAACAAAATTTCACCTCACATAATTCCATTAAAAAAATGACACTCAATTCGACTCCAATCAATGCAACACAATTCAACGCAACACAGTTCCACTCCATGCCACACATTTACATGCAATCTAATTCTATTACATGCCACATGATTTCACTCTACGCCATATAAATCCACTCCACGCCACACGATTCCACTCTATGCTACAAAATTCAACTCCATCCCCACACAATTTCGCTACATGCCATGCAATTTTATGTCTGGAAGTTCCATGCCTGTACACATAATTCCACGCCACATAATTTCACTGCATGACACGTAATTCCATGTCACATAATACTACTCAATGCCACATAATTCTACTCAATGCCACATAGCTGCTTTCCACTGTGGAAAAGTAAATTTTGCCATGTTCTGTGTCCCTACGTGTTCCCCATCTTATGTTATATGTGCATGATTAATATGCATATATATTCCCCATGATCGATTAAAGACGCAATTACAATTGTGTCCATCTCTAGTATGCCAGTTCCAGTTCTCGTGAATACTACGAATATTAGGCCTATGTAAAGTTACGTTGCCACGTTTCTCAGTGTGCACGTTATTTCATTGAAAAGTCCCCGTTTCTAGGCCTCAAAAGGGCCCGGACACCAGATTCAGCTCCTGTCTTCTGAACCCTCGCTGAGGAGCGATACAGCCCCCACCTGTATTCCTGACCCTTCACTTACTTCCTGTCTCACAGTGCCCGGCTCGGCCTGGCTCTGCCTGCCAGTCTGCCAAGAGTATGTTATGATTCTAGTTATCAGGCCAGCCCTCCTCTTCTGCATTCCTAAGCTACTGAATCGCATCAATAATTTCCGTCATGGTCTAGCCTTTACGTCTCCATGTAAGAGAAATACTGCATTTAATGGTCATTTAATATTCCTCAACACGCACTACATGAAGAATAATGCATGCACCAGTCTTAGAATCTGTTAGCCTTTACCCTGATAACTTTTGGATTCTATCAACATGTTCTCTAAACATCAGATACTAGATAGTGTTTAGGTACATGTCGCTCTGACTCTCCAGACTTCAGTCTCTCCTTCTAGCGCAGAAGTCATAGCCCCCAGCTTCTCCTAGTAACACGTCATTGCCAGTTTGCGCGCACCAGTAGGTTAGAGGTCCCGGCTCCTTAGGTAGCCCCCTCCATATTTCCGCCCCATTTATGACATATTCTGTTACGTTTACATCACATGTCTATGTACACGCCTCCTGTTACACCTACTTTCACCCTTATCTTTCGCGACTGCTATTGACCACACCCACTGCTCCGCCTATTGTATGTACTGTAATGCAATTGTTTTAGTATATATACTTGTGCACTGTTATTAAAGAGCGAGCGCGCTCATCCCAGATCTTGTCCGTGCAGGTTGTCCTGTTCCTGTCCTTTATTCTGTATTAAACCTGCAAACTCCTACTACCTCGAATCTTGACTCTTATTTATTGAGCTATCTGTTATTGTTATATCTAGTCAAAAAGAGAGGTATTATTTATTTATTTACCACATAATGGCGCCCGAATAGGGACTTGCCCTTTCCCCACGCGCCGGTGAAGCCACGTATGCCCCCTGACCCTCTGCAGCCGTGACGGAACTCTTCTGCGCACCGGCAGATATTTCTGCTTCAAGTATCCCTCAGGCCCACGGAGGAGACGGAGGTTGCGGTCCAGCATCCAGACGAGGCGGTGGAGGAACGCGGCGAGTCCCGACCAGAGCCCAAGCCGAGAGTCCAAGGTCCGAGGTATCCGGAGGCCCACCCGTAACAGAAGTCCGAAGTTCGTCCGTCCGTCATCGTAGCAGTCCAGTCCAGTCCGAGGCCTTCCGTTCTTGCTGCCCGGTGAGTACCGTTGCTGGGGTAGTATCTAGACAGGGTCAATCTAATTGACTCTGGTCCGTGGGTTTGGTGGTACACAGACCCAACACGAAGTGTCCACTCCGGTGGATGCGGGTCCTGACGTGTCTCTTATGAGACCGGTAAGTTCGTACTGTTTTAGCAGTGCATCTAGTTTCTGTTCTAGTCCGTTCTGTTCTCGAGAGATTCATGTATTCTGTTTTCAATATTCCAGGTAGTATTTTGTCAGAACTGTTATTTTAAAATGTCATTCATGTATTTTAATGTCGTGGTATGAAAGTGGTGTAATTATCGTGTTTATTGTGTATTGTATAGTATCTAGATTACAGTCCAGTCATGCCGTTATTTTCCAAATTACGTCAGTTAAAAACTAGAAAAGGTCTGTTAGAAGAAGCAGTTCCTGTCCCGCCTAGGGACAGTCCAGGTCATTTTATGTATCAAAAGCATGGCATAAGTGCCATATTATATCTAGATTTATGGGTGGAGTACACCAAACAGTTAGAAGAAAAGTATAGATGGCCCGTATCAGGTACGTGGGATGCCGAGTGCATCATGCGAGTAGAAGAAGCATTATGGAAAAAGAAAGCCAGACAGTCACAGAAAGATGCCTTCGAGTTATGGCGCAAAGAATCTCATAAAAGAACCGAAAAAGAAATCAGAAAGTCAGAATTAAGTAGAGAATCCACAGAAAGAGCCCAAGAAAGGGAATTAATCGAGATAGGTGAACGAGTTAAAACCGAACAGTCAGACAGACAGAGGCATGCCCTTATTAAGGGTATGTATCCTCTTCTTGCCGAGGGCTTGCTAAAAGCAACCCCGGAGGCATCCAGTAATTTTCCGCCACCCTTAGTTCCGACCAAGCTACGTCACAAACCGACCGCAGCTGATATTTTTATCTCGTCCTATTTGGACGACACAGTCCCAGAATATGCAAATCCTGTTCCGCCAGTCCCTGTAAATCATATAATTCCTGTTCCTCCAGACACCGGGGCACCTTTTGCAGTACCTGCTACGGTACCCCCGGTCCAACCCGTAGTACAACTTCCCGCCACATCAGTCACTCTGCCAGCACGAAGAGTATCGGTCGATGATTCCAGTATAGGGGCCGCAGGAGGAGGTCCTCCTGGTACCCCGCCGCCAAATAGACGTTTAGGAGCAGTCGAGTTACATGAACGTGCGTTACAGCGTACGCCCAAATTTAAGTCCGTTGCAGAAATCAGACGAGCTCTTACTGAATGCTGTTATGATCCAGTCCCAGGCGAGGAAGGTATGGTTCTATAATCCATACGTATAAGACAGGTGTCCGAGTATCTGGTCACCCTACCGAATATGAAAGAAGATCTAGACAGAATGTATCGTTTCATTCGTACAGGACAAGATCCAGAAAGTATTGCTGACGTCATATCTCACAGGAAATCCGAAACCCAGTTTATGCTATTAAAGTTTCTGATCAATTGTTTAATACGGGAACAAGATTCCCCGACTAAAGATCCGTCCGAAATGAGAACCCTGACAAGGTGGAGTGATAATATAGCCGAGGGTAAGCACAAGACACTCAATAGTATAGAGCATATGTACAAGAAAATTCGTAAAGAAATAATAAGGATACACGAACAACGCAGTGAAGCTCTAGGAAGCGAGAAAGAAAATGACTCTCCTACGGAAGAGGTAGAGGACGAGAATACTGCCAGAATAGCGTATGTAGGTAAATCTAGATTTCCAGACCGACCTTTACGCCTAGAACACAAGAAAGTCTTTCATCATCCAGCACCAGAACAAGGCTCTCTAGAACAAGTGTTTCAAGCTACCGATCACATTCTGAAATCACGAATCGGTTATAGTGAATTAAGTACCATGCATGAACAAGAACTAGCCCGATCAGCAGTCCGATGGACTACTGATTCTACCACTTTTCCAGATGAAATAGTGGCACAAATGTTTCTGAAATTGCCCCCAGCCGAGCAGCGACTGGTGGGTATGTATATGATCCAGCACCTCATCACATTGTATGAGGGTCAACATTCTGATCCAGGTCCGTTACATGATGTCCTGAACGAGTTACTCCAGTATAGATGGAAAGGTTTAGGTACCGATTTAATTAGCATCATTCTAGAACAGCGCCACAAATATAGAACGTTTTTGAACCCGCATTTTGTTCATGTCTCACCTCCAGAAAGTAAACCGTTTTACATGGACAGACAGAATCCGCTACGAGAAGTACACCCAGTTAGGACAGCGGATGGTGAAATGCAAAGAGTATTTGTTTACACCCCAGTTACCAAGATGGAACTCTTAGAGATGAAGAAATGAATTCCCTGTCACGACAAAGATCCAGCAGGGTTCCACCGAGAATTAAAAGACATGCTCCGTATGGGAGAATACACGTATCCAGATATTATTAAAATGTTAAAAGTCCTGTTGCCCGCAGGGGTATACGAAAAACTCAAGGAAAAAGAATGGGAGGTGGGAGAGAAAAAGATCGATTGGGCAGTTCTAGAAGCTGAAGATAAGATACGAGTACCAGGTACCGGTCTTGGGGAGAAATGTAAAGAATTACCAGAACTGTTAATACAAGTTTTGCCTAGATTATTAGCGACTAAAAAGGAAGACTGGGATGCAATCTCAGCCTGTAAACAGAAACAAGACGAAGACACTAGTGATTTTTATTCTAGATTTGAAAAATTTTTTATCATAAACAGTGGCTTGAAGACGAGTAGCGAGTCATACCCTCATCTTTTTGTTACTAAACTAGTCGAGAATTCAAGTCCACAAGTTAAGAATCGAGTTTTGAAAGTCGAAAGTACATGGCAAGCTAGTACTCCGTCCCAGATGTTACAGATGCTCCAATATCACCAGAATAGAATCAGAGAAGAGCAAGAACACGAGAGAAAACGTATGAAAGACACGAAAATGAAAGTACTAGTTGCACAATCTGTTCCTCAAGACAGTCAGAAGAGGGGTCCGCATCAAGCCAGTCATCCTGCAGCTCCCGTTAAAGGGACATGCAATTATTGTAAACAGCCAGGTCATTTCATAAACGAGTGTGCAGTTCTCAAACACAATATAGCCACCGGTAAAACTAAAGAAAGACCACGTCCGCCTAGACAAGAACAAGTTTCACAGACTTCCCAGCCACAGAATGCACAACAGACAGTTCCAGCACCGCAGCCTATTGCTGCAACACAGCATGTTACACAGCAGATGTACCAGTATGCCCAGACAGAGTACCCAGAGTATCAACAGTATTCATGAAACAGCCTAGAGAGGGAGGTAGGCTTGCCTCTCATCGAGATTCCTGTAGATCAAGAAGGTCCCTATGTTCATAGTCAAGTACTAGGGAAAGACAGAAAGTTTCTGATTGATACAGGGGCAAGTAGGACTACCATAAGTCACGACGAGGTTCCAGGGGCTCCGCTCTCAGGCTCTAGAAATGTTTCCCTTGGATTTTCAGGAAAACCTATTGTAAATGAAATATCAAAGCCAGTTACTCTAGAAGTAGGTCCATTGTCCCGCACTACTGATCTGTTACTTACGAAGTCATGTCCAGAAAATCTGTTAGGCATTAAGACACTGAAAGAATTAGGTGCAGTTATTTGCTGTTCCCCAGAGGGAATACGATTGTTCCTACGTGACTTCAAGGGTCACTATGTATTACGAGATTTTGATCCGAGATTGTCTAATGTTCCGCAGCATCTATGGGCACAAGGTCCAACTGATGTTGGTTTTATGCAAATCACACCCCATCGTGTGACTCTCAAGCAAGGTGTAGTGTTACCACGAATCAGACAGTACAGATTGCCACCTGAGGCTGTAGCAGCCTTATCCAAAATTATTGACGAGCTTATGGCTCAAGGAGTAGTTGTAGAAACTGACTCCAATGTATGTAATTCTCCGATCATTCAGTCATGAAGCGTACTGATCCAAATGCACCCCCAGTATATCGATTAGTGATTGACCTTCGAGAACTCAATAAATGTATTATTCCCCAGTATCCAGTAGTCCCAGATATTTCATCCCTATTGACAGCCATTGATTCTGAGGCAATATTCTTTACCGTAATCGACCTCAAGAACGCATTTTTCAGTGTTCCTATTCATCCAGACAGCCAGTACCTTTTCGGTTTTTGTTTAAATGGAAGGAGCTATAAATTCACACGAGCTCCTCAAGGTTTCACAGAAAGTCCTAGCATTTACAGTCAAGCACTTAAAAGACAACTAGACAACATTCACATGCCAGCTGACACTGCCCTGCTCCAGTATGTCGATGATCTACTGATCACAGCCCGTTCTGAACGTGCTTGCGAGCGAGCATCACTTACAGTCTTGTATTTCCTAGCCGAGATGGGGCACAAGCTGTCCCCTTCAAAGCTTCAATTCTGTGTCCAGCAAGTGATCTACTTAGGACACTTACTGTCCAAGTGGGGTAGGCAGTTGACACCCGACCGTATCCAGTTAATAGCGAGTCTTCCTCAGCCCAAGACACAGAAGGAGGTACGTGCTTTTATCGGCCTTACTTCTTATTGCAGACAATGGATTCCTCAGTATGCATTTCTAGCCAAGCCACTGATACAGTTAACGACACAGGAGGCAGCCGTATCGACTGTTCTCCCTTGGACATCTGAACATACACTTAGTTTCAATGAGTTAAAGAAAGCTTTATGCCAAGCTCCTGTTCTAGCTACACCGAACTACAGTAAGCCTTTTACACTTTTTGTCACAGAACGTGATGGTACAGCATTATCTGTTCTCACACAAGATCAAGCAGGACAGTACAAGCCCTGTGCTTATTTTTCGAGCACATTAGATCCTGTAGCCCAGGCTCTGCCTGCGTGCCTCAAGTCGGTTGCAGCCACAGCGCTAGCTATCAGACAAAGTGATTCCATAGTATTAGGACATTCCTTGACAGTACAAGTTCCACACTCCGTGGAAGTTCTTTTAAACCGAACACAGACTCAGCACTTGACAATTGCACGTTTGACAGGTTATGAACTGACACTGTTCCAGCCACACATAGGAATCAGACCCTGCAACGTTCTAAATCCTGCTACACTGTTACCGTCAGTTATTTCGAATCCTGCCACACATGACTGTGTGGAAGTTGTTAACACCATGACTAAGCCAAGACAAGATCTGACAGATGTTCCATTACCAGATCCCGACCTGACACTTTATGTGGATGGTTCATGTATGAGAACAAGTACAGGAGAACTAGTAGCCGCGTATGCAGTGACTACTGACACTGAAGTTATTGAAACACACCGTATTGACACCCTGTCTGCTCAAGCAGCAGAGCTAGTTGCTCTGACCCAAGCCTGCATACACGCCAAGAACCTGAAAGTTAATATTTACACAGATTCACGTTACGCATTCGGAGTTGTACACGACTTCGGAGTGCTCTGGCAGGAGAGAGGTTTCATGACTTCTCATGGAACCAAGATTCAGCATGGTCTCCTTATTCAAGCTCTGCTAGATGCCATACATTTACCGACATCTATTGCTATCATGAAATGCAAAGCACATACTAAAGTTACAGACATTATTTCTCAAGGTAATGATCTAGCAGATCGAACAGCCAAGCTTACAGCACAGACACCAGACATACCAGTTAACAAGACACCGACATCCACTCTAGAACAGACTACTTGTATGACAGTTAAGGACCCCACTCAAGATGTCATAGATATCCAGTTACATGCTACTCCTGAAGAAATCAAGAAATGGTCCGAACAAGGAGGGGTCCAGACAGATCAGGGATGGTTGACGAAGGGTAGAGCCACATGGTTTCTCCCCGACTCTATGGTTCAAGTCATTATCAATACCGCACATAGTCCAGCGCACTTAGGAGAAAAAGCCATGTTAGACAGTATCCAGAACGTTTGGTTTAACAAACATTTACGAGCTGCAGCCAAGCAGAAAGTCCGTACCTGTATGATATGTTGCCAGTTTAATCCAGGTAAAAGTGTCCCGGTGGAACAAGGTGGATTCCAGCCCCCTGACCACCCTTTTGAAGTCCTCCAGATGGATTATATTCAGATGGAGCGATGTCGAGGTTTCAAGTATGTCCTTGTAGTTGTATGCGCTTTGTCCAGGTGGACAGAAGCATATCCAGTTCCAGATTACACAGCCGCGACCACTGCCAAGCAGTTGGTTCGTGAATTCTTCCCCCGTTATGGACTCCCTAGGGTCGTATATTCTGATAACGGCCAGCCATTCTCATCTGAACTGATGAAACACGTTTCCCTTTTGTTAGGGTACCAGTGGAAGTTCCATTGTGTACGCCATCCAGAAGCAGCCGGTCTCGTAGAGAGACATAATCAAACCTTGAAAATCCGTATTGCCAAAATTTGTCAAGAAAAAGGTGTAGACTGGTTAGTTGCTCTGCCAGTCGCTCTGTTTTATATGCGCATGGTCGCACATTCCAGATCAGGTCTGTCCCCGTATGAGGTCGTCTTCGGCCGCCCTCCGAATATGTGGGGTACACCTAGACCCCGAAGTATTACAGATGTTTCCAGTAATATGCTGACAGATTACCTAGCTTCCTTGATGTCTGCCCTACACTCTTGTCGTTCACAGGTTGCCGCTGCATTTCCCGACAATACTGAAGTCAAGCCACACGAGATCCTTCCAGGCTCTTTTGTTCTCGTCAGGAATTTTGATCGTTCAAGTCCGCTGGAGCCTCGCTGGAAGGAACCAAAGTTGGTTCTCCTGACCACCCGTACTGCCGTCAAGTTGGAAGGCAGGAAGGGGTGGGTCCACCTGTCGCATGTAAAGACATTTCACGGACTCCGACCACGAACTATTTCCAAGAACTTTTCCAAGGATTTTAAGGACTGCCGAGATACTATTCTTAAGGACTGTCCCGCAAATGACATTGATTCAAAGCCTCCCCTGTTAGAGGAAACTCCGCAGCAGGAGTATAAAAAGAAATTAAGGTCTAGTAAATTAAGTTAGCCAGTTTAATTGTCTAAGTCCTCCCCTAGGTGAAACGGTTAAATAGGTATCTGACATGTATGAAATAGACCCCCATAGTGAGAGAGTCAGTCAAAACTCAATCCGATGTATTGTTTTTCTAAGTTTCATATTATTTTTCAGCCTGATGGTTACCTGCACGAGTTATGCATTTCATTTATGTTTTCCAATTCCTCATGTAAATAAGTCTTCTAATGCTACAGTAGAGCACACGTTTAGTGATCTGCCTCCTCATGAACTATCTTATCGTCTTGCGATGCGAAACAACTCATTTATCCGCATGTTACATTATTCACACCAGACCAGCAATGCCACCAATTGTTGGGTGTGTGGTCGACTCCCCCCTTTCCAGACACCGAAGGGAGTTCTGCCACTGTTTCCTTATCCATTCTCACATAACGGTTCATGTGGAGCATGGTCCACGTTAACGTCATCCTCAAATGATATGTCCTTTCTGAACAGTACATGTTTTCCAGACAAGCAAGGTCTTCCCCACAGAACAGGGTTAGATCTAGAAAATGAAGTTTACAATTTGGGTAATTATTCTTCGAATTTTATGGTCCTGAATGTTCAGTCTGATTCTACTCCAGACTTACCTGCTATGTCAGTACTACCAGTCAAAGGCGAATTATGTGTCAGAAATAATGGTTCCGTACATGTAGGACATAGTGATTGTACTACTATTGTCAAGTATAGTGACAGTGGGAAATCTATTTTCAAAGCTTCACGTCATTCTTATTTTGTTTGTGGTCAGACCGCATATGTTCGTCTGCCCCTCGACTGGGAGGGAACCTGTTACATTGCCTTCCTACTGCCACCAGTTTTTCTAGCCCCACCTGACTATCATAGGAACTCCCACCTAGTACATACTAGACACAAGAGAGACCTCCCGATTGTCGATTATACTGAAACTGCTCTAGAACAATATATAGATCTCAATAAAGGTTTCTTCCCCTACTTAGGTACTGTCGTGAATAGTAAATTGATACGTAGATTGACCAGAACCCTTGAAGTAGTAGTGACTGAATCTACTTCTGCTCTAGGTAACCTGACCGAAGAGCAATCTGCTATGAGAGTTGTCATGCTCCAAAATCGTCTCGTTCTTGACGTCATACTGGCCGATAGAGGAGGAGCATGTAGAGTCATTGGATCTAGTTGCTGCATTTTCATTCCTAATAACGCGCCGTCTGTTTATTCAGCTATAACCAGACTTCACAAAATTGCCCATCTGTTACACCAAAATCCAGGCACCTGGACATGGTCCGGTTGGTTCTGGAGTATAATTTCTGCCTGGGGATGGAAAGTATTGTCATTTCTAGGTATTGCAGTAGCGATCATATTCAGTTGCTGCCTCTGTATACAATGTGGCCCTGCGATTTGCGGCATTTGTGCTACCTCTTGTATTCCTAGTCCCAAGTCCCGTTCTAAATCCCGTTCCAAGAAAATCCGAGACGAGCAAATGATACTGTATGAAATGATAGATGGTATCATGAGAATGTGGAAAAGTAAATTTTGCCATGTTCTGTGTCCCTACGTGTTCCCCATCTTATGTTATATGTGCATGATTAATATGCATATATATTCCCCATGATCGATTAAAGACGCAATTACAATTGTGTCCATCTCTAGTATGCCAGTTCCAGTTCTCGTGAATACTACGAATATTAGGCCTATGTAAAGTTACGTTGCCACGTTTCTCAGTGTGCACGTTATTTCATTGAAAAGTCCCCGTTTCTAGGCCTCAAAAGGGCCCGGACACCAGATTCAGCTCCTGTCTTCTGAACCCTCGCTGAGGAGCGATACAGCCCCCACCTGTATTCCTGACCCTTCACTTACTTCCTGTCTCACAGTGCCCGGCTCGGCCTGGCTCTGCCTGCCAGTCTGCCAAGAGTATGTTATGATTCTAGTTATCAGGCCAGCCCTCCTCTTCTGCATTCCTAAGCTACTGAATCGCATCAATAATTTCCGTCATGGTCTAGCCTTTACGTCTCCATGTAAGAGAAATACTGCATTTAATGGTCATTTAATATTCCTCAACACGCACTACATGAAGAATAATGCATGCACCAGTCTTAGAATCTGTTAGCCTTTACCCTGATAACTTTTGGATTCTATCAACATGTTCTCTAAACATCAGATACTAGATAGTGTTTAGGTACATGTCGCTCTGACTCTCCAGACTTCAGTCTCTCCTTCTAGCGCAGAAGTCATAGCCCCCAGCTTCTCCTAGTAACACGTCATTGCCAGTGTGCGCGCACCAGTAGGTTAGAGGTCCCGGCTCCTTAGGTAGCCCCCTCCATATTTCCGCCCCATTTATGACATATTCTGTTACGTTTACATCACATGTCTATGTACACGCCTCCTGTTACACCTACTTTCACCCTTATCTTTCGCGACTGCTATTGACCACACCCACTGCTCCGCCTATTGTATGTACTGTAATGCAATTGTTTTAGTATATATACTTGTGCACTGTTATTAAAGAGCGAGCGCGCTCATCCCAGATCTTGTCCGTGCAGGTTGTCCTGTTCCTGTCCTTTATTCTGTATTAAACCTGCAAACTCCTACTACCTCGAATCTTGACTCTTATTTATTGAGCTATCTGTTATTGTTATATCTAGTCAAAAAGAGAGGTATTATTTATTTATTTACCACACCACTACACATAAATCTACTCTACTCCACATAAATCCACTCCACACCAAATAATTTCAATCTACTCAGTGCAACAGAATTCCATGCCACACCACACAATTCCACAAAACACTAGATAATCCCATGCTACTAAATTACACTCCACTAGAGTTAATGGGGTCACCCTGTTTCCCTCGGAACCTGGGTATAAATATATAAAGCTAAAGTTGGTTCCCTTGGGTAAGCACTGAAGAGCGTTTTAGAACCTTATTATTTCTTTAGACATACAATACGCATCAAATGTGAATATTTATCATGATTGACAAAAGCTAAATACAGCACACCTACAACATATCAAAAACATATGAATTTATTAATATTTTTTAGATTTTTTTTATCAATCACATAAAATTCACTTCAAAGTGCACCAACCAGTCTGCACCACAGCACTCTACTTTGTTTAACTCTGCACTAGTCTGCAACAATCTACTCTACACCACTCCACTGTATGCCACTACACTTTATGCCACCATGTTCTATGCCAATGCACTCTACACCACTATAATCCACTCTGCACCACTGTACTCTATACGACTGCACTTTTCACCGCTCCACTCTGCATCACTGCAATCTACGTCACTGCTCTCAATGACACTGTACTCTGCACCACTCCACTCTATGGCATGCCATCTATGGCACTCTGCACCGTTCTACTCTGCACCAGTCTACTCTATGCCGCTGTACTCTATGCCACTGCACTACTCCAGTCCATGCCACTCTAGTCTACTGCACTCTCCAGATTTTAGTTACTGCATCAGTTACTCCGTAATAAATAGCAAAACAATAATGACTGTTTCATAGCAGTTTATAAATAATACATTTGTTAAACCTACTATGCAACTACAGTGCTGTACACCACAACTAAAATGGACTAAACCGGTAGATCTCACAGAGGCCTTGCCAATGCTTGGTATAATTGCTTTGTTGGGCTCCTCAAAAGAAATAATGGCTTTTATTTTACTTTTACGCGTAGTAGAGCGCTCGTAAAACTGGGAGCAAAACCATGCACAGTGGAATCCTATTTGAAGAAATCTTGTTAACCACATCTAACATTTGTAATCTCAGTCCTTCCACATTTCCAGTAAATATTTGTAATTCCTATCTCTTCGTTGTATTCTCGAACTACGTAATAAATCACTGTTTGATAAAATTGATCTTTAAGTTTATAGACTTTTTTTGGCTTTTTTTAACAGGATATAAATGCATATGAAGACTGCAAGGCAATGGCTTTTTGTGCGAAAATGAGAAGCTCCAAGAAGCATGAATTGCTTTTGACGGCTCCGGACAAAGGGCTGGAAATAGTGTTTTATGTCGCCGAGAGATCGCCACTGACGTACAGTGCCGGGAAGTACACAGCGGAAGAGCTGTGTGTCGAGGCAGCCTCCGAGTGCAGTGAGTACAGGCGCGCACGCATGAGCGCAACTCGCTTCGCAGAGAATTTGGAAGTCTGTTCTTCTGTTTGCTGCATGTGTTGGTTCATTGTTGCATTCATCAACCTGAAAAATAAGTAGCTCTGCGGGTCCATTTTGGGCGTGCGCATTCAGGAAAAAAACATATGCACACATACATACCAAGTCCAGCAAAGAATAAATGAAATGGTGTCTCCATCCACTAGTTATGTTATTGAAATCTTTTCTATACTCTGTGAATTACAAAGCTTCACGCCTGCATTGAAAGTAATATAGATAAGAAATTGTTGCGTCCTGCCATGACTTCTTGTAAATGTGCAGTTTCTTGTGAGTGTCTTTGTTTTTGATTCAGGCGGTTATTTCTCTTTTCCTAGGTATATCTCCGTTGTGTCATAACCTGTTTGGCCTGTTTGATGAAACGGACAAGTTATGGTATGCGCCCAACCACGTGTTCAAAATAGATGACTACACTTCCCTCAGACTGCATTATCGCATGAGGTATGTGCAGAGGCCGCAAGCCCAGTATGCAGAACAAATGGTCCATAAAAATAGTCGTATAGTGTCTAGAAGGAGAAACAATTTCGGGGAAACCTGAAATTCGATTTAAAAAAAAGCCAAGAAACGTACAAGTGTGTTACAGTAAAATATTCCAATACATCTTCTTCAATTATCCGATGCAGCTTCATAATGAGTGAGCTGCCTTCCGCTCAGTGGTTGGATCCGAGCCACAAAATAGCTCATCTTCATGGATAAATCAAGACACTGCCTTGCCCTCCCCATGTCCTAATGCCAGGAAAAACTATTAAGTAGGAATCACATGCCTTTTTACACAAAATATATCGTTGCTTTACCTCTGTCATTCTCGTTACATTGTGCTAAAAATGTGGCATATTGCCACTAAAATATTGGCACAGCCTCCGGAAAATAAAAAAAGGCAGATATTTTGTAGATAGTTTGTCATTTCATCAAATTAAGAACGCAAGTGTGTTTCGAACCATATGTCAATATTAGTTTGCATTATAGCGAGACATAGGTTTGTTACATTTAAATATGTTCGCCTCTTTTGTCTCTTGAACTCCGCCATACTGACCCGGAAAATGTTAGGATTAAACTGTAACCAATATAGAATCTGTCAGTTTTAACATGTTAGTAAGGTTAACATTTCGAAATGTCTGTCCCTATTATAAGCAAACTGTATGTGAGAAAGTAGAACTGCACGCGGGTCTATTGCAGAGAAGACAGAACCATAGTACAATGCCTGGGGCGCGTGCTCAGCTTACCACGAGCCTGGAACGTTCCAGTACAAGCTAGCAGGATTTCAACATAGAATGGCGTCTAAGAAGATATCTCCCTGAGCTCCGCAATTGAAAATAACACAACATTATTTTGCCAAAGAAGTATATGGAAAAGTTCAACTCAAGTGCAGGAGTAATGTCTCTTTTGTGACAAAACGAATCCGTAATAGAAAGCAATCCAAAGTTCCAAATTATACGGTATTCCAGTCTTTAATGGTAATTTTCTTCAAGTAAATCAGTTTCCGTACAGCCACAGCCAACACGTGTTTCGTCTGATGCTTATCTTTGCATCATATGACTTCATCAGGGCTGCAACCCAAAAATAAAAATAAAATATAGACATCCACCAGTCTACAAACTGGTAACTAAATTACCCTTCACCAAATTCACCGAGAGGGAATGTGGTATAACGTGAGATCAGGTAGAGAGGCTCCAGAACACTCAGTTAAAAGAATTGTAAGAAAAACCACCCAAGTGGAAATTAAGTATAAGAGATATAATTTGAACCAAAATGTTCCCAAAAACAACTCAGTGTAAGAAAAAGGTACTATTACCTGGATCATAATCTAGACAATAAGTCTTTGTATTCCAATTCTGAGACAAGTAAGAAGTTACCTAGAATAGAAGTATACTATCCTGATCAATCTCAATGGTAAATAATATTAAAGTACAATTAAGCCATAACGCAGTCACATAAATTCACTAATTCCAGTCCAACTTGTCATGCTCGAATACAATTGTTTATCAAAGTACTATTCGGAAATTTCAACATTCATATTTCACCTTCCATCAACTGTGACTCTAATCTACATTGTCCTCAGTTAACCAATAACACGTAAACCTCCTCACCTCACTTCTTGCCTGTTAAGTCTTCTCTATGTGTAATATCTGAAACATCCACCGCGTTGGTATTAAATCCCACAATTAGGATACACGAGTACGTGTACCTGTAAAAGTAAATAAATACGAATCAGTAACGGTTTAACCAAGTACACCGCACCCCTCACCTCAAT
Source organism: Lissotriton helveticus (assembly GCF_964261635.1). Lineage (NCBI taxonomy): Eukaryota > Metazoa > Chordata > Amphibia > Caudata > Salamandridae > Lissotriton > Lissotriton helveticus. The sequence goes on from NC_136058.1 coordinate 93,167,367, forward strand.
CGCGGCGCTCACCTGTCTTCTCGACACCGCGCTCCCGTATCTAATACCCGGCTTTCGCATTCGCGTTCTGTTCAGGCGCCATATTTAAACAGTAATTCATAAACAAAAAGTACGGACGCCATATTGTAATAGGGTAATATCTAATTTAACGTGTATTATCCTCTAAATGTCATATGTAAATATAACACTCAGTTTTTAAAGTAATTCCTCAGTCAGTACCTAACTGATAGCGTTATTTAAACGATTACCTGAATATGTAATATTACAATAGAGTCTCCATAAGGGATTATATTATTCACCAAATGGCCCCAATTTCCAACGTAACTGTATAGAACCTCTATACTGTATTTATATATTTACCTCTCTCACAATTTGAACTGTCAATTACACTCCGACATAGAGCCGTGACTAGTTAAGTCCTCTCTCTATTACATTAAAAAAAATACACCGCAATCCGCAAAGTTTAGTAGCGACTCAATGGACAGGAAGTTGTGACTATAGTTAAGTCTAATATCTCGTTCAGTAGTATTCAAAATTAATATATTGTTAATTATAATTGTTCCTTATATACTGTAAGATTATACTAAGACAAAAGGTGATGCCGGCAAAAAACGTAATCATAGCTCATTCGAACCGGCCACCTCAATTCCAAATGTCTTACTCTTGCCTGCAGAAGCCCTACTGCGACTCACTTGGCTGAGCACAACTATGTAAACTACATCACAGGAGAACCTTCTGATGTGTAGCCATGCCATGGGAATGAAGGCAGCACATGGGAAGAAGACAGATGTACAGCACAGGCCCAGCCTTTGAGTCTACCCATTGACTTTAAGGAGAAGCTAAATATTTCTTTCTCTGGCATAGGATATGGAAGTTGGGGTTTTGTTTGCTAGCCTCGAGTTCAATACGTTCATTTTTACATGGAATGTCTAGGTTATTGGGCTTAATGTTTGAATGATTTAAGATTCACTCATACTTGGATGAGAGCCCACATAGTGTTCCTACAAGAAACTCACATCATGAAACAAGAGACCAGACGATTTCACTGCAGGTGGGGTGGGGGACACTGGAAGCTTGAAGGAGTCTGGAGGCTAATATACCCAGGGAAAAGGGATTACTCCTTCTACTATTCAGTACACAACCTACATGTTGGAGTGTATTGCATTAGATGCTCAACTCCATAACATGCTGCTATTACAGACTCCGAATACTTAGGCAGGAAAATAATGCTCATAATCCATTACTCACAGAGCCGACATGGGGAAAGCTGCCACTCGCATTCTGACGTGGAGACATAATAGTGTTATGTTGATGTATTCGACATTTAGGGAATCCTGTGTAACATAGTATGTCAATACGTTCTTGAGAACAAGGACACCACCTCCAACCTATTGCTCGAGTGTTAAACCTTCAACGTGGTCAGCAGTCACTGTATTAAGTTGACTGTGGGATCAGGTAGAAGCTGGAGAGAGAACTAAATGCCCTGGACAGCCCACCCTGAGCCCATCACAATGATGATAACGGAACAAGTACATGCCACAGGATAGACGCATTACAAATTAATGGATGAGAAAGTCACAGCTACAAATACGCCCTCCAACCCTCACAGGTAGAATGTAATTTCAGTCTAGACTGACATTGACAAATCTGAATATTCACTTATCTACCACCAAGAAGAGGCCGCACTAATTTTGTTTAGCCTATTTATTTTTTCTTGTTTTGTTTCTGTTAATATATTGAACAATTAGTCACAATATGCATGCACAGAATCTGACTAAATGTGAAGAGGTAATATTCCAGTCGGTCATCTGGTGTCTCATGATGCTGTTGATTTCTTTTCTCTTAAGATTCTATTTTACAAACTGGCATGGAACAAGTGAAAGTGAGCCAGCTGTATGGAGACACTCTCCCAAAAAACATAAGAATAGTTATGACAAAAAGCGAGTACCCGACGGAACACCTCTACTTGATGCCAATTCATTACAGTATTTATTTGCACAGGTAAGCTATGCTAAGACACAAAAGACTAAAAAGATACTCAACATTTTTATTTATTGGTCATACTTTGCCTGAACCATTAAACATGAACACACTCTGTATCTTTTATGCAATAAAACATATCTGCAAATGTTTCCACTTTGTTCTGTTTAGTACTTTAAGGCAGTGGTTTTGAGCCTATTGACTTCTGTGGACCCCCCTATCAAATCATTACTGGAATTCAGGGACCCCCACCCAGGGCCTTATTAACAAAGGGACTTACGTGTAGTAAAGTTACGAGTGCCTGGTGTCTGCACTCGCTGTGAAATCTCCGCACTTGTGGTGGAATCCCTGCACTCAAGACTAAATCTCCTCATGGCGCACTGCAAAGAGTACACCATGTGGAGATTCCATACTCGTAACTTTATTACATGTAAAATCCTTTGTGAATCGGGCTATTGGTAATTTTTGAAAGCATTGGACACCCGACCTAAGAAATATCTACCATCTAAATGTCAAAACACTCCACAGAAATAAAATACAGAAACAAGTATGTATCAAACAAATTTACAAATATTGAAACATTTTATTTAATTCACAACCTATTGTAAAACAAGCAAAGTTTTAATTTCGGCTTTAAATTCTTGAAGACGAAGAGGTATGATAAACTCTCACAACTCCCTCTCTGTGTTCTGTAGAATGGTCTTCCCCCAGACCTTTTGCCTTTATGTTGTGTTTTTGCTCATTCATTTTGGTTGACCTTATGATTCTGAGTACTTTACCACAGCTAACCAGTACTGAGGTGCATGTACTCCTCCCCTAAACATGATGACATTGGTGTAAGTCTGATTTGCATACTTAATAGACTGCTAAGTCCCATGTAAAGTGGTAAACCATATACCCAGGGCCAGTACTTCAAATGCTACTAGTCGGCCTGCAGCACTAATTGTGCCACCCACATAAGTAGCCTTTCAAGCCTGTCTTAGGCCTGAAAATGCAGTGCCTGTGTGTGCAATTTACTGACACTTCGACTTGGCATTTACAATTTCTTGCCAAACCGTAAACTCCCCTTTTATTACATATAAGTCGCCCCTAAGGTAGGCCCTAAGTAACTCCCAGGGCAGGGTACCATGTAAGTAAAAGGTAGGACATAAGCGTTTATTCTTTATATGTCTTGGTACTTAGAAACCCCAAAATTCCTTTTTTCTCTGCTGTGAGGTCTACCCCTCTGATAGGCTAGCATTGGGAATTCCTTAATAAACGTTTAAGCTGTAATTCCTGATCAGAGAGGAGTAGCTTGTTCAGGTTTCATACTTTTGGAATGATAAATTGTCTTAACTGGAGAAGTTGTATTTAACATTACTGTTTTAGAAGTGCCACTTTTTTAAAGTGATCTATAAGCAACAATAAGATGCAAATACTGATACTCATTCACACTATCATTCAAACCTGATGACCACACTCTTTAATTGTTATGATCATTTCATGATTTATTGTCAAATTTTAAAGTTTTTTTCCTTTTTTGTCTTATTAATTTGCAAAATTAATTTTTCAAAAGACATTTGTTATTTACAATTTTAATTAATTGAATAAATACATCAATATCTACATCACAGGGAAAAACACTTACAATATGTTCAACTTTGAACAAAACATATGAATTTTACACATTACATATAAGACATCGTAGTGAAAAACATATCATAGCTCTTGTTCTGTGTAATAAAAATAATTTTGAAAATTAAACAATAATCCCTTCTTCACAATTGGAACAAGTTTATGCATGTATTCTGCAAGGGCAAATACCAAACAATGATCCTACTGGGCCCCAACCTAATTTCTTATAACACTGTGAATTAATTTATCAAATGAGCTACAGTGAAAGTACATAAATAAAACACTTGTTTGGTTTTGATAAAAAAAACCTTTTTGAAAGTGGACATTTCTCTGCACTTACTGCTCTGTGTACCTGACCTGTCTTCAATACACGTCTGGGGTGGGTGACAGCTACGCTTTTCCTCTAGACAGCTTCAACATGGGAAGGATAGTTGTGTCTGAGTTCCTATCTACATACATCTGATTTCTGATGGCCTTGCCTGGGTCGGATGCAAGTAATGGGCTAACTCTTTACTTGTATAGGCTGTATCCTGTCCCCACACGAAGAACTGATTACCCCCCACAGATAGCCAGGCAGACAGGACTGGGTTGAAAGGGATACTTGCATACTTCAGAGAGCTGTTTTGAAGTCACCCCCACATCAAATACACTCTTGGGTATAAGTACTGGGTTTCTGACTCAAATCAGAAACTACTAGAATTATAACTTAGCTCTGCCAGAAAAACTGTTGTGCTGCTTAAAGGACTCAACTGGACTGCCTATCTGGAAGGCCTGCTTTTCCGTTGTTTGCCCTGCTTCCTGCTGCTCTGCTGAAGGAGAGCTGGACTCCTTCCACATGATCTCCAAGGGCTTGTTGGCTTGCCTCCTGACTCAGGGATATCGAAGTCTCTGGCCCTGCTCCTGTGCTTTGGTCACTGGAAGTAGCTGTGATACTTAAAACACTGATTTTCCTGTATCTCCTGGCTGCATATAGCAGAACTGACGCATCGACCCGGTTGCGGGAGTAAAATCCGTGCATTGCATCGATACCAGCACTTTGCCTTCGGAGATCAACGCATCGTCCAGTGTATCACTGCTGCTGCAGCATGGTGAGATCGACACCCCCCTCCACCCCCCCCAATTGCATGTCAGAATCCGGTGCTTCGCACAATGCCTCTCAATTCTGACACCTGTCTTCGGAACTGATACATTGCCTTCACTTTGTGGAGAAGAGTGATGCATTCTGCACCTGTGGGCCTCGATATTGACGCATCTCGCTCAGTGGTGTAGCAATGGGGAGGGGCATCCTCCCCGCTCCTATCTGAGGCCGTCACTGGAATTGGCAGCACCCCAATACTGCCCCCTCCCTGCTCTTGGCTGCAACCGTCTTGGGATTCGCCAGCACAGCCTTCCTCCACCCTGCCACCCTTACATGCCACCCCCACGGACGGCAAACGCAGGGACCGTCACAGGCACCACTTTGTTCACTGGGCCCTGCGTGGGTCCTGTAGCCGGCCAGCGCACCATCGCGGTGGGTCCAAACTTTGACTTTGTCCTGATCCAGTGCGACCTAAAGGAACCTTTTTAGCGCTATTTATTTTTCTAAACCTGTGTAGAGTCTTTTTGTGGTGTATTCATTGTGTTCGAGTGTGTGTGTGTGTGTGTGTGTGTGTGTGTGTGTTGGTCTGTGTGTGTTGCACAAGTACTTTACACATTGCCTCTTTAGATAAGCCTGACTGCTCGGTGCCAAGCTACTGGAGGGTGAACACAGGTTATCTTTTAGTGCGTATCTAGCTTACCCTGACTAGAGTGGTGGTTCTTGTCTGGCCTGGGTGCATACCTCAGCCAACCTCAATCCCATTTCTAGCAGTCTTTTTTGCTCCTAATATATGCTCTGTTATTATTGGTGCATCATTTGAGGCCACCCATCCTCTTTTCTCTATTCTGTTTGCTGTGCTCTGCCTACTCTAACGAATCAGGCTGAGGTTACCCTCTTATTGTTTAGGCTCCAATTTCAAATTTATTTGCATTTACAAAATGTTTTACAATTTAACATTTTCAATTTTTCTTTTTGATTTATATATCTATACTACTATTATAAAGGAAGAACTTTGAGGCTTTGAGGCGGGTAAACTCGGGAACCACAGCGCCAATCCACACACCCGATACATCGTTGGAATCCTCAGGGTGTGCAGATGGACATAGGCTATATAAAGTTAAAAAATACGTTATATTTAAAAAATGTACATTATAAAAAAAGTAGTCCCCTCGAAGTAGCGCCGGCCGCGACCTGCAAGCTGACGTCAGGAGCAGGGGGAGGAGCGGCGTCCAGGAGCGGCGGACATGGCACGGGGGAGGAGTGGTGACGAGCGGCGAGGAGCGGTGGACTGAGGAGCGGCGGCTGAGGTAAGGCAGCGGGGGTCGAGGCAGGCGGGGGACGGGGTGATGTAAGGCTCCGAACTACCACGATCACGCTCATTAGTTTTACCTCAAACACAGCTCAGGAAGTTGAACTGCAGAGCGCCAGCATTTCAGCGTTTCAGCTTTAAGGGTCATTACGTTGACACGCGGGCTTTATGTTACCATGCTGGAATCTCGGCACGCAGAGCTCCGTCAAGGGTAAACCCCGCTCAAAGAGACCCCACAGGCAAAAGTGATCCGTCAACCCCGGAGCCGTGTTTAAATGTGCCCTCTTTTCGTGGTACTTTTCATGTGGACGGGGAAAGCAAACAGCCCGAAGCGCACTGCTGTGACTATCATATGTCGCCTTTTTAAGGCTCCGGGGGACAATGTCGGTGCAGGCGGGGGTCGGGGCAGGCGGGGGACGGAGCGGGCAGGGACGGGGAAAGCAACCAGCCCGAAGGAAAGCCTGGAAATCTGGTTCGGTTTATCCCCACTCTAAACACATGGAAATGGTAATTTCCAGGCGAAGGCTGGAGTAATAGCTGCAATACAGTGAGACGGTTTTACATTATAGTGCACTGCTGTGACTATCATATGTCGCTTTTTTAAGGCTACGGGGGACAATGTCGGGGCAGGCGGGGGTCGGGGCAGGCGGGGGCCCGAAATGCTGGACAATGTCGGGGCAGGCGGGGGTCGGGGAAGCCTGATTGCGCCCGGACAAGGTCGGGACGGGCTGCTAGTACTTTATAAATCTTAAAATTATTTAATTTTGTATTCAATGGCCAACCCCTAGGGATCCGAGAACCACAGGCTAAAACTACTGCTTTAAGATATGTAAGACTGTGCCTTTCTGTGATGCGAGGGCGCCTTGCCAGGCATAGTATTATTACAACCAAAAGACCTACCTATGCCATACATTCCATAAAACATTTTTCAAATATTGCCATTAGGCACATAAGTGAACGTTTATGGGTGTTTAAGCAACTCCAGCAACTTACAGAATGCCAACTTTTTTTATTTTCACAATGAGTTAAACCTAATTTAAGAGAGAGTTAGAAGTCATTTAAGAGAGGATGTTATATTGTACCCCGCTTCGCTATCGTTTTGAAGCATAGTATTTTGATTGTTCAGAAAGCAGCAGACAATTCTCTTGAATCTCATATATGCAATGAAATAAGCATGATGCTTAAAACCTTAACACATGTTACTTGGCAAATAAATATGCCAAACAGCGCATTATGCATTTGAATCTATGTTGGTTTTGAAGCTTAGTTTGTCCAACATGTGTAATATACATTGCAACTCTGCTCCAAGTTCATCTGTATTTCTCAGCAGTTTATTCCTTTCCCTTTTCTGGTTTGGGTAGTCACCCAAATGGGTTGTTCTCCACACCTTAACTTTGTATACTCCATGAGACAAACGTTTCTGGATAAATGTACAGTTTTAACATCTGACACTTTGCAGGAATATTTGCAAATGGTCACCTACTACTAGAGTCTAAAGTTCTCCATTTTATCAAGATAAAAAGAACTTGGTCATGTATTAGGGAAACATGGTGGCACACCAATGCAAAACCGCTGTTGTCTGTCAGTGTAAATGTTTCACTACATAACAGTTGAAAGAAATGTTCTAGAATATGTACTATTATTTTAATTCAAAATATTCAGATTTGTTACTCAATTTTTGTTTCTATTAGGGGCAATATGATTTGGTAAAAGGGCTGGCCCCTGTTCGAGACCCTAAAACTGACCAGGAAGTTCATGAGATTGAGAATGAGTGCCTTGGTATGGCTGTCCTTGCAATATCTTGTTATGCCATCGAAAAGAACATGTCCCTATTAGACCTTCCAAAGGAGATTAGGTAAGACAATTTTACTTATTCACGGCAGTACGGTTTGCAATAAATATTTAAGTTGGCTAACAAAATGCTGTGATCTTCATAGCGTCACTTTGCCCACCGGTAAGCAAGATTAAAATGGACATATTACTTATAGTTTGTCCAGTATCGTTGTAATTGTTGTGGAATCCCACATGCACATTTCAGTCTCAATCTAGTTATGATGCATTTTCCTTAAAATTATTTACATTAGAAATCTTTCCCAGAATGTAGCAATTTTCCTTACCCTGAAAAATGTGTTTTGCTGATCTCTCTGCCATTTTCACCTGTTGGCATTTGTTACCAGGCAAACAAGTTGAGGTTTCCGTTTCTAAGACAAGCTTTTGAGAGAAAACGTGACGTGGTGGAATATCCACAAATTAATTAGAAGGAGTAATAGGCCGTCCAAAAGATGACCACCTGTCCAGCTCTTGGCAAACTCTGTCAATGCTCAGAGGCTGACATTTGTACACCCAGTCACTTCCTGCCATATAGAAGAGAAATTTGGTTGGTGCTGAGTAGTACCAGTTGTTGTGTTTGCTGTATGTAGTTGCCAATACTTGTTAGGCTTTCTTTATCTTTTTGTCTGTGCGTTCATAATGGAAAGAGTTCTTGGTATGTCATTGTTCTGGGCTTCTATGATAAGCTTATCAGTTACTTTGGGATCCTTAAGCTGTTGCACTTGCTTGGGTTGCTCTCATTAAAGAACCTACTTGGAATTTAAATCTTATAACTGTGGAGATTATTAATTTCTACACTGGCCACATGCGGCTTTGAGAGCACCCCTTCATTTTTTATCAATGAACTACTATTTTCATTCATCTTGGATTCCACTTGGAGATTGGAATTCATACACAGTTTGATTTTCTACTCCTATTTCTACTATTGTTACTATTTGGATAGTAGTTTCATAGTGTATGGTGCTGCTGCCTACATTTCTTCAAGTGCATACGTCTGCAACTGCTGGCATCAGGATTTTCACCTCATTTCAGCGTGGAACATTTCTACGCATCAGTTATTGAGTGCGAGTGGTCCCACATTGAAACTTCCTAAATGTGCTTTCAAGAAAAGAGAGATTGAATACCTGGGTCACAGGGTCAACGAAAAAGGACTTTTCCTGAAGAATGATCTGGTGGAGGAAATACTTAAGTTGAGAAATCCTGAGAAGAGAGAGAATGTTCTTATTTTCTTGGGTGTGGTGGAATTCCATGCTAAATTTCTTCTCAATTTAGTGTCCAAGACTCTAAGCATGAGGAGTTTACACTAAAAGAGGTGTTAATTTTAAGTGGCGTGGGGATTGCCTGAAGGAATTTGATTGCGTCAAGGATGAATTGACCAATGTGGAAGGTCTCAGGAGTTTTGAGCCCTCTGGAGCCTGTGTTATTATGACGGATACTAGCACAAGTGGTCTGGGTGGAGTTTTGATGCAGTGGAATGGGAATGAGAGGAAACGTAAGCAAATTGCCTACTGTTCTACGTCTTTATGGGGTGCTGAAAAGTATTCCACCATTGAGAAGGAAGCTCTAAGTGTTTTTCTGTTTTTCAAGACATTTTAAAATTTCATTTGGGATAAAGAATTTGCTGTACACATATACCACAAGCCCCAGGTTGAAGTTTTTTTCTGTGAAAGGTTTAGACATGATCTACATGAGAATTTGTAAATGGGTGGTTGGGCTTCAGGGATATAACTCTAACGTGCACTGTGTTCCTGGACCTCAGAATATGGTTGCTGACTGTTTGTCTAGGATCAGTTCTAGTGTGTAGGATGGGTGTGATGTTGATTTGGACATGGTCAAGGTATGCACCGTTACCAGTGGATGTGGAGTGGCTTGAGGCAGTTGAAGGGGATTCTGTACTTCAACATGTCAAAAGGGCAATGTGTGAAGGTTGGAAGTATGAGATGAAGAGAGACAAGGATATTATTGGTCTCTGGAAAATAAGAGATTAGTTGTCATGTGATGATGGAGTGACTTTGAGGTGTTTCAGACTAGTAGTACCTGTGGCATTGAGAGAAAAAATTGTAGATCTTGGACATGAAGTGCATTGGGGAATGAACAAGGCTAAAGCCAAGATTAGTCTTCGTTAATGGTGGTCGGGAATGGAGCTGATGCTTGAAAGGAGAATCCGAGAGTGTTTGGATTGTCGTCATAGTGACCAAGTTAACAAAGTTAGTAATCTTCCCATGTGCAAAAGAGATTTTCCATCCAAACCTAGGGAGATGGTGGCTGTGGACATTGGTGGACCATTGCATGTAAAGGCAGGTTCCCAACTGTTTGTTGGTCCTACTTGACCAGTTCTCTAGGTGGGCTGAAATTGGAATTGTGAGCAGTATTGAGGCTGGGTGAATTGTTCAGTTCATGACTGATGTTTTCAGTTGTGAGGGTTTTCCCACCTCTATTCTATTGGACAATGAACCTCAATTTGTGTCTGCCGAAATGGGAGAATTTCTGTGTGAAAGATGAATTAAGCACAAAGTGGGCTCACTGTATCAATCCAGAAGGCAATGGTACTGTGGAAAATTTTAACAGGAATATTAAAGGGTGCATACAGTGGGAAATGAGGCCTAGTAGAAACTGGAAGGATGGCCTTAGGAATTTTCTACAGGCTCATAGGTTTTCTCCACACACCACCACAGGTGAGGTGCCTTTCGAAATGTTTAGAGGGAAAAATGCTAATACTTCTTCGCCTGGGTGGTCCAAGTGGGGTTCAATGAGTGGTGGAAATGATAAAGAATAGAGGAAGTGTTGCGAAGCAGAAATTGAATTATGATGTTAGCAAGGGTGTCAAATTGTTGGATGAGTTGGTAGGTGACCAAGTGTTGGTCAAGAGAAGCCTTATGTCCAATGTGGGTTCCAGATTCATGGGTCCATTCAAGGTCATGAAACTTTTCCGCAATGCTGTAAATTCGGAGGATGACCGGGTTTGGAATCTAAATAGAATTGTAAAGTACAGCAGATAATTATTGTATAGAGCTTATTTTAGTTTTATTTGTTTTGTGTTTTGTTTTATTTTGTGGAGGAAGAAGGTGTGTGGTATTTGCAATATGTAGTTGCCAATTCTTGTTAGGTTTTCTTTCTCTTCTTATCTGTGTGTTTATGATGCAAAGAATTCTTTAGTATGTCATTGTCTGGGCTTCTGTGATAATCTTATCAGTTGCTTTGGGATCCTTCAGCTGTTGCACTTACTTGGGGTGCTCTCATTAAAAGGCCTACTTGGAATTTGAATCCTATAACTGTGTAGACGTTATTAATTTCTTCACCAGCCTCTTTATTTTTTTAATTTAGATCTCTTTTATTGATCTTAAAGAAATAGGTACAATCAACAATATGAAAAGGCACATATACACTTCTTCAAGCAAAGTCATTGCAGAGCACAAGAAAAGAAAAACACATATTTAAAACATGTGAATCCTTTGTGTAAATACACTATGATTAATCATGTTAGAAGCACACCGTACAATCACTGATGTCTATGTGTGGGGAGAGAGGAGTTAAAATAATAGTGAATAGGAACATATCTTGTAAGGCTTCATTGGGGGGGTCATCATTACGTATGGGTTGCACAAATTCAGAGAGCAAAGTGGCCTATTGGGGCGCGATTGGTCTTTTGCGCTGACCACTCACATCCTCATAGCGGAGGGCATCCTCTTCTGCCATGCCCCATCTGCAGACCGCAGCAAACGAGGCCCCTAGCGGAGGGGCTGTCTGGGGACGCCAGTTTAAGGTACGAGTGCGCTTAGCAAGGAGTAGTGCCAGAAAGGTGAAACACAAGCCTATTTTGTGGGGCTTGTGTCCCTTAAAACTACTGTGTGATTTAATGACGACCAGAGCCCATGGTTAAGATTGTCGGTAGATATATTTGGAAAATCAGGGGACCCCTACAATTGCTAGGTTTGCTATACGTAGGGTACAAATATCTATGGAAAAATACAGGGCTATAGCAAACATTCAATTTAAATATGCCATCTCATTTTAGGTGAAAATATATATATATATATATATATATATATATATATATATATATATATATATATATATATATATATATATATATATATATATTCAAAACAATAGCGACCAAATGCACATGACTGAAGAACCAAAACAGTTTTTATGTAAAAATATATGTCTTTTATTTTATTTTAGTTTTTTAGCTTTATTTTTCATTCTTTAGTCTTCAGTATATTCAGTTGTTCAACATTCAAGTTCGTTATAATTTAGTACATTATTTCATGTTGATTTATATATACATACAGAGACACATAATAAAACAATAACAAAACGTTTTTTGTTGGAGGTCGATGTACTATTGAAGTAGGCAATGCGGTGGATTGGAGCTCCCAGTATGGCAATCAGTTGATATGACGCTGGTTAGGCTGGTGCTCTCCCAGGCTTCAGAATTGAGACCAGGAGGCACTCCCTAAGCAATGGTGGACGTTCTTTCGAAGTCAGAGATGCCTCAGCAACTAATCTGGATGCAAGTTGCGAGGAAAATGTGCTGTAAAATTCATGTGCTTTACCATCAAGGCCTGGGGTTTTGTTTCAGGAAAGATCTCTAAGGGCTTACAATAGTACTCTGTGTGAGTTTGGCGTCGAATACGCGCTTGTGTGTTATAGGAATGCTGGGAGTGTAATGTCTTCTAGAAAAGTAGTGCCGTTGATTCCTGCAGGAGGGGCCTAATACAAGGTAAAATAATAAGTGTAAAACTGATTTAGGATAGCCTCCTGGGAACGGATTGAAACACCTGTGCTGAAATGAGTTCGGTGATTGACACTGGGGTAGAGTCTTGGCGTACAAGCCAGACTAAGTTGACCCGACTTGTCATCCTCTTGGTGGGCCTTAGCCGCATGAGCCGTAAAATTGAAACGTCATAACCATTTTAAGAGTTCTGCATAGTCTGCTTAGCCTTAGTGAACTGTGAAAGCTTTTCTGGGTCCTGGTCTGCTTCCTTGCTCAATTGAGCAAGGCGCTTCACAACAGATTTTATTCCGATATTCAGGGTTCTCCGGACCTCACCACATGCTGTATGCAATGATCCTGTGTCACAGTTTTAAATGCGTCCCTTTTCACCGTCACCAAGGAGGTGGTGCCATGGTTTTCCACAAAGTAATGTTGAATATGATCACCCTGCTTTTTCTTGGAAACTAAATCATCAAGGCATTCGTTCTGGAAGTGCCAGGTTAGAACAGGTGATCTGAGAGGTGACCCACTGAGATCTATATAATGGGCATCATGGCCCGAGATTACGTGTCCTTGATAGTTGGAGCCACGCACAAGGGGAGTCAATGACTCTGCATACAAGAAGTGGTTCAGTCGTACATCGAGCCCATGTGGCGGGGAATAGAATGAGTATAGTCAAAGGATAGGATTATGTGTGCGCCAGGTGCTTAGGAGAGACCCCTGTTGCGTCAGGTACGTAATTGGGCAGTGCGACAATGTAGAGGGGCACCTGGGCGTGGGGGGGTAGGACCTATCGAGGTGCAAATCTAATGCGCAAATAAAGTCCCCACCAAGAATCTAGGGGAACTATGATTTATGTGCTAGAGAGGCGGAAAGAGTGTTCCAGAAATCAGACTGCCCAGTATTGGGGGCATAAATACTGCCAATAAGTAAGGGGTGCCAATCTAGGAGTCCCTTTAGGAACAACTAGCGGCTGTTACCAGCCACTTTAAGGGCTCTTCACAAAAGGGCAAACTTAAAAACAATGTGATTTGGAGACGGTAGGACTCACAGCATGGCTTCCGGCCCTCCAGATCAGCGGAGAGATGTCTTCTGCTTACGTGGCAAAGACCGCCTGCCATTTTTAAAGATCTCTGCTAGGCATGCAGAGATTTCTGTGCTTTTAGCAGAGTGGCTGCAGCTCCTTTGAAGGTACTAAAAGTTTGCAAACTGGACACGTTTTTCGGGTTTCAAATCAAACTACCAAGGTGGGAGTTTGTTATTTAAGAAATGAAAAACAAAAGTTTCTCATGGTCTGGAACTGTTTTTTTCAGCTTGTGAGGGGCTGTTTCTTTGGTTTCCTCTTGCTCTAAACACAGGAAAAGATTTACGCCTGACCATCTACTCTAGTTTGGAAGGTCTGATGTACAGTGACCAACAGCCTATCGTGCCGTCAGTCAAAGACTAATGCTGGCAGAGCATTGTTTGGTCTCCATTGCTGGAAACATGTTGCTTTCCCTAGCTCTAAATAGTGCAGGGGTGGCGGCTCAACATGTTCTGCTTTTCGATTAATATTCCACATACACCAAACTCTAAAAGACGTCCTTTCTTTGGAAATTCAGTATTTTGGGAAAGGGTGCGGAAAGAAGAGCAAGGCATGTGTTTTTGTTTGTCACTGGGTTATTAAATCAAGCAGAATTGTTATTACATCAAGCAGAATTTTTTACCGGTTGTCTATAAAGTATCAAATTAAGGAAGGTGGAGGAAAAGAGAATACTGGAATTCGTCCCTTTGCTAAAACTTTTAGAGGACATTAAAAACAATTTGATTATTATTTTAATGTTCATTAAAATATATTAAATCTCATGATTTTTAATAGGAAATATAAATTAGAACATATATTTTATGTAGACGTAATTTTATTCAAGTGATGAAAAATGTATTGTGTGTATATTAGTGTTTTTAAGGAGGAATTGCAATGGTTTTAATTAACTATGCTAATAAACTATTACTTACTTACTTGTCACTGGATAGCACGAGTTACAAACTGCCCCTTAAACCTAAATAGGTACACAATCCTAAATTGTGTAGGGTTGTTTCTTTGGTTTCCTCTTTGGGACCGCAAGGTTTTCCTGGCAGTCTAAACAAAGGAAAATGAATAGGTTCACAATCCTAAATTCTGGAAGAGCTCTATTGATACTGTGATTTGTGATATGATTCTCGTTTTAGGTTTCTGGTGGACATAAGGGAGCAGGGTACAAATCTCCACTTTACATTAGGCTAGTTGACCAATCTGTGATCTCTTCAGCACCATCTCTCACAGGTCAAGAGCTCTATTGATACTGTGATTTGTGATATGATTCTCGTTTTAGGTTTCTGGTGGACATAAGGGAGCAGGGTACAAATCTCCACTTTACATTAGGCTAGTTGACCAATCTGTGATCTCTTCAGCACCATCTCTCACAGGTCAACTCTTGTTTGTTTCCTCCAAAGTCAGTGAGAGGTGGCACAACAGTTCTGCGTGTCAATAGTGCCTCCTTTTACATTTTACAGTCTTAGTGTACCCACCATTTTAGATTTCTGGACTTTTTTGAGGCTGTTGGAGATGAGCCTAATAACGAAACCGGTACCCATTTTTAGTTATCAGTGGATAAAATCACATAAAGAGACCAAAAACACAATTCACTCTATAATGAAGATAGATACATTTGTGGAAGACTTGGAGGACATTCAATTCCAGAGAAAACTAAATGAGCGATTGTCTGAGCACCCTGGTCTGATTCTGCCTCTTTAATTGAAAAGATTCCACATCAGTTTTACATTGATTTGTCATAAATAGGTATGTTGAGATATTCCGGAAATACTGCACCTTTCTTGTTACATATGAGTGTGTGTACAGAGGAGTCTTTTGTTATGTTCGTGCAAGATCACTCCCAGAACAGTTTAATGAAGCTTGGCTGAGGCGAAAGAGTAAGTTTTTCTGTTTGTGTGGTTTGTTAACCAAAGCAGACACTCTTCAACCGAACCGTTCAGCAACACGATACTGTGCAAAGTAAAAGATCTGTAAGTAAGCCAGGATTGCACAAATAGAATGTTCTCATTTCAGAGTAATAGCTGTAAAGATGCAGCAAAACAGCCTGCAAGACGCAACTGTTTTGCTGTGGTCAGAAAAGCAATGCGCTCATTTGACATTTAACTGTAGCAAGACTGCGGGCAATCTGTCACGTATTACAGGGTTTTGTGGCCCATTATAATGATGAATGCAAGCGGAACCGACTGCCTCAGACTTCTAATGCGACTGAGTGAAACACCAAGGACACCCAGGCTGGTCAGGGGTTTTCTCGTAAGTGTATTGATATTTTTATGCTGACATATTCGGCTCGGTACTTATTTATGCTACATCAAAATTTTAAATGACAATACTGATGAATAATTTTCATTTTCAGTTACAAGCGATATATTCCTGAAACGCTGAACAAGACGATCCGACAGAGGAATTTTCTTACCAGAATGAGGATCAACAATGTCTTCAAGAAGTTTCTCAAAGAATTCAACAATAAGACTGTTTGTGACAGCGTTTCTTCACATGACCTCAAGCTGAAGTACTTGTCCATGCTGGAAACGTTAACAAAGCACTTTGGTGCTGAGGTGTTCGAGACGTCTTCCATGCAGATTTCATCAGAAAATGAAAAAAATGGGACGCAGATTGGAGATGTTGAGATTATCCCCCAGTACGAAGTGATGGTCACAGGAATCTCTGGAATACAGTGGAGGAAAAAAACACCTGTTCGTATCTATTTAATTTACTTTGACTTACTGTGTGGTGTATCTATGTTGTTTAAAATATTTTGTACATTTTCTTTTTAATTTGTGTATAAAAGAAACTCAGCACATTAGAAGAACTCAACTAGGACACTGTAAGGGTAGGACATTTGTACTGTTCAGTAGCTTTTCACATAACATCTGCAGCATGAGGCAATAATCACTCATGGCATAATGTAATAATCTTTGCTGACAGTAAACAGGCAATAACCAACATGGGTTAAGTCTCGCATGGGGTTGGGGTTGTGTATTGCGATATATATTAGTGCTCCCCTCGCTCCCTAAGAGTTTCAGTAGGTCGAGTGCCTTATTTCTTTACATTTCTGCAGTTAATTGGCCTTTGAGGAGGGCCAACCAGTTGACTTACTCCATCCGAATCCCCCCCCCCCCCAACCATCGAGTCATGTGTGGTGTGAGAAAGAATGTGAATAATTTCTGTCTGCCCACGGAGCTATTTCATCTGGTGATTTATTGTCTGTCTTGTCCTCTCTCAGGTGCCTTACTTCTCCTAATGCCTACTCAGTGATGTATTTCAGCCATTCTTCATGTGTAGGCGCTCTTGTAAGATCAGACAATATGTCATAAGGACTGGTGAATGAACCGATAAGAACCTACATAAGTACTGTGTTAAGTCTATCTCAGAGGCTAAACTCGCCACTATCCAGAATCTATCCAGCCTGCTAATTGCGTTGTGAACAGTGGAATGGAAAAAATATTTTCAAACTTCTGGGTGTGATCTGCTATGTATCCACGCAGCACAGATTGAGCATCACTTGCTATAGTACTTCCGCTGACTGCAGAACAGTCTGCGCTCTTTCCAGTAGCAGCTTCTACTTGGCTCACTATGTCAAGTGCAGCATCCTCTGTCGCAACTACCTGCCCATTAGTGCGCCTGTGTGGGAGAGTGCAGGATTCTCCTCCCCTGTTGAGCCTTTGCCTCCCTCCTGTTAGACCCGTATCCCAGCCACAGCTCACATGTGGTCTGTGTCCATCATACACTTCCAGCCAGGCCAAACATCCTCAAGGTCAGTAAACAAGTGTGCTCGTCCTTCGTTGAGCACCCACAGTTCTACCTGTTAGACCAACATGTATTGGAGGCACATGTCTGTGAGTTTTTGTTTTACCCCCATGTAGGATTCCTGTTAGTTCTGAGTGTAATATGGGAATATCCTGATAGTGCTATTGTCGAAGGTAAGGGCTCCTGCCTGACGTGCTGTCCATAGTATGCAGTGCCTGCCTCGATAGTTGAATATTTTGATGGTCTTCATCCTAGGGAGTGTACCAAGTGGTGGAGGAGGCACCAGTACCCGGTGCACTTGCTTGATTATGAATAGAGGAGGTAAATCTGAGAGGGCATGAAGAGTTTTTGATCTAGGTCTCTAGAAACGTCTTATGTTTCCCACCCTCCACACGCTCAGGGAACCTAACAAATCACAGATTATTGCAGCAAGATCTGCCCTCCTCATCTTTCAGGTGGGCCTCGAGCTTTTGTTTCATATGGGTCAATGCATGGAATTACAGTTGGATCTTCATTGTGTCAGTTTTCATAATGGTGGTGGCTCCTGAGTGGTTGCCTGTAGAGTCTGTGTTCCTGTGTGCTCAGGGGGTGATGGAGAGCACACCTGCATGTCCTCTTCTTCCCTACTGACCAACGGTCTCCTCCCCCTGTGTATTGGTCAATCCTCAGCTGTTGGGACATCCTCGATGCCGATTGCGGTGGACTCTGTCGTCAGTGTAATACCGCGATAAGACTCTCCTCAACAGGTGGCACCCACAATCCTATGTAGGCCGAATTGTTTCTGCCTCTGCCAAGTGTGGCTGTCAAGCCCGTCTTTTGGTGTACTCACAATTCTGGTGCAGAATAGAGGGCAGCCACTGGTTCAGCAGTCGGTTCTCTATGGGGCTCAATGTCTCTGTGCGGTGTGGGGGATGACGACTGGGTATTATGCCTCCAGTGAGGCGCTGCAGTGATCCTCATCACCAGCCTGGGGTCCCCTATGGTGTGGCGTCTCGTTGCAGAACTTGGGCACTGCAGGTTGTTGTCAGTGATCAGTTACTGAGGCTAGCAGTTTTCTGAATCCCCAGGCTCCTCTGGTGTTTGGAAATCCCCCATCTCAGGCCAGGAGAGAGGGCCGTGCCCTCAGGATCCCTTGAATTGAAGTGCCAGAACTACTGTGCCCTTCTTCTCCCTCCAGGCTAGTTTTTATACCTGGACTTCCCCCCTCCAGCTGCACATAGACTTCATGGCTCATCTATGAAAGTCGGAGAGGACTCCTCGAATATGACATCCCTGATGTGGGTGCCACCTCTCACACCTCTGCCTTGGGTCCAGTTTTTCCATGCCAGGACCCAGTGCATCCTCACCGTTCCAGGTTGCCGGTTCAGCCGCTCCATTCATCTCCGCACCCTATGTGCTGGCTTAGGTACGGTCGTGGCCCCGCCAGGCAGGAGCCGGGATGTTCCCACCGCCGGCCCGCGGCGCCACTGTCTGATGGGCTGTGGCCCCACAAGATCTGCACTATTCGTAGCGGTGAGGCAAGGCCCAGCCTCCCGTCTTAACACACTCCGGCTTTGTTCTCATCAGCACTTCTTTTCAGCGGGTCCATGGGACCCCCTGCACTCCAGGATCTTTATATGGGCAGGTGTCAGATGGTGGAGGTCGATTAACCCGGTCTGCAGCAGGATGCTGAACGCTTGTACGGTGAGTGCCCTGAGCATTCCACTCGCCTTTGTTGTCTGGCCTGACCCCCGCTACCTTCTTTAACAATATTTACCCTTACGCTTGGCACACAATGTGGATATTGTGGGGTGTGATACAGCATTTTGTTTGAGAAACATTCTTGATTAATTTGTCCCATTTTGCCGTACGTACTAGATATTTTATAGCGTGCTAGTTGCCGCCTTCTCACGGTCATAAGACCAATGCTGTAGCGGGCGCGAGGCACGCCTAAGGCACGCCTGTCTGTGCCCGACCGGGACCAAGGGCCAGAAACCCTGGTCCCAAACAGAACTGCAGAGATACTCGATGCACCAACTCCATGAATGAAATGGAGGCCACAATATCAAGTGCAACCAATGTATCAGCTTAACATCCGGCTCGGGAACATGCCTGAACTGCCACTTTTACTTAGGTGAACCCACACAGAGATCTGCCAGCAATCCCAACCCTACAGAGATCAAAATGCTTCTTCTGAACTGCAGGTCCTTGCCTAAACACATTGCGGAAATTAACATTCTGCTTAGGGAGGAACAGCCAGATGTTCTGCTCCTGACAGAAACCTGGCTGCACAAAGATGCAGAACCTGATATAGTCCAAGCTCTACCCCCAGGCTATCATATTTTTGGAAAGACCGGGGATTACGGATGGGTGGAGGGATTGCAATTATTTTTAAGGAACATGTAAAGGGACGTTTTGAACCAGACATTGTGAAGGACTGTGAGAGCATGAGATATGTACTCACTTTCGCACTCACTTGCTCATTAAAGGGAATTCTGATATACACCCCCCAGGCCCGTGCGTGACATTTATCGACTCCTTGAATGATGCAGCGGCAACACTGGTAAGTACGGCCGCAAACTTCACTATCCTGGGTGATCTAAATCTGCACCTTGAAGATCCCAATAAATCGGACGCTCTGATTCTTATTCAAAATTTACAAGGGTTGCAGCCCGGCAAAAAAAATTGCAGGTCCAACACATGGCAAGGGTCATACTTTCATCAAGTATTCTCTAATATGGAGACATTAGAGGTAGGCAATCCCTCCCCAGTCCCCTGGTTGGCTCACTTTTTAATCCAGATTTGCTGGAAACCTTCTACACTAACTATTAACAGTCATCCCCAGAAAAGCTGGGACAGACCATGGGTAAAACTTGATCCTGAAGAATGGACACCCACACTTTGAAACCTACCCATCTTAGGGGACCCGGACTCTAGCAGAGCGTCGAATGATTTTAATGAATAGATCACATCAACCTTGGACTCCATCATTCCGTATAAATGGAGTAAAAAAATGTCCAAAGAAAAGCTATCGGCCTGATATACCCCCAAAGTACGAGAATTTAAACAGAAATGCAAAAAACTGGAGAGGGCATGATGAAAAGCTTATAGTGCAGAAAAAACAAATACAGAGAAGCAATTAAAGTTTATCAGGCTGAAACTAGAAGAGCTCAAGCGCTATTCTATGAGGAGAAAATTAATGGAACAGCCAACGTTCCCAGGATAATTGCGAGAATTACAAAACAACTGACCAACAACCCTCAGCCTGAGCCGCCCGTTGAGTCTGCCCCACAGCGATGTGCAGAATTAGCAGAATTTTTTAATAAAAAGATTCTGGATATATGTAACATGTTCCCATCAACCCATGGCTCAGTTAATTTAGATACTGAACCAGAGAAGGGGGTTGGAGGCCCAGCAATTTTTGAAGAGTTTCCCATCCTAGATCTAGATACACTATCCCAAATTTCTACCAAAATGAAATCAGGTTCACCGTGTGATGCTGCCCCGGTACATGTGATGCATTAAGTAAAGGAGACCATATTACCGGTTTTATTGGAAGTACTAAATGCATCCATTATGCCATCAGAAGTGCCCAAGACATGGAACCATTCCATGGTGAGGGCACTGTTAAAAAAAAAAACATAATCTAGAGTTATGGAGCAACTACCGATCAGTCTCACTACTGCCCTTCATCAGCAAAATTGTGGAAAAACATATAAATAAGTGTTCAATTAATCACTTGGAAAAGCACTCGATGCTACACGCATCGCAAACTGGTTTTCGGCCTAACCACGGCACAGAAACTGCCTTGCTAACAGTGATGGAGGAAGCAAGGGAAGTCTTGGATCAAGGAGGATCAGTGGCGATCACCTTGCTCGATTTGAGCGCCGCGTTTGATACTGTGAATTACAAAATCCTCCTTGAGAGACTCCGAGAAGTGGGAGTAGCAGGCAAAGCCCTCACTTGGATCAAATCCTTTCTAACAGATCACTCGTACCAAGTATTTGAAGGTAACTGTACCTCAATGAAGGTCCCGCTAATGTGTGGCGTGCCGCAGGGGTCCTCATTGAGCTCTATGCTTTTCAATGTGTACCTACGACCCCTGGCGGAGATAGTCCTCCCATGCGGGGTCCGGATAGTGACCTATGCGGATGACATCCAGCTAGTAGTAGCATTTAACCACCCAAAGGAGGCGTCAGTCAGCATAGAAACCTGCCTGTTAAAAGTGGCCACATGGATGGATCTGTCATATCTCAAACTTAACAGAGATAAAACAGAGATTATGATCCTAGGTAGTCACTCCATCAGCTCTCCTTCTAGGAACTGGCCAGAATTCTTAGGACCCCCTCCCAAACCGAAGGAGAGGATTAAAAGGCTGGGAATATGGCTTGATAGCTTGTTAAAACTAGATTACCAAGCTTCACAAGTAGCAGCTACCTACTTTGGCATCATAGGACAACTGACGAAAATTCTGCCACTGCTGCCATCAACATCAAGCAGGACTATGGTTCAGGCACTGGAAATGCCCCGATTGGATTATTGTAACTCCCTGTATCTGGGCACCCCAAAGGCCACCACTAGGAAGCTGCAGGTGGTGCAGAATTGTGCTGCCAGGCTACTACTTGACACCCCAAAAAGACAATCGGCCAAACCAGCACTAAAAGCCCTACATTGGCTTCCCATCAAAGAACGCATTATGTTCAAATCACTGTGCATAGCACATAAAACCTTATGGGACACGGGCCCAAAAATTAACTGCAGGCTGATGTCCTTTTACCAGCCTTCGCGTGACCTATGTTCCGCCAAACTCTTTCAGGTGGTTGTACCTAAAGTCCGGAGGGTACGAGCGGGTGGGCGCATGTTTTCTTATAATGCGTCAACCTTATGGAACAAACTCCCCCTCCACGTACGCTCTCTGACACACCCTCTTACATTCAGAAAGCAACTAAAAACCTGGCTTTTTAGCCAGAATATGGTATAAACTGTTCTCGATTAGTGACCACACACAGCACTGGGGCGCATAAGGGAAGCCATGCGCTATATTAAGTTTATATTAATAATAATAATAATTTTTGTAAACGGATAGTTGCCTCTTAAACTATCTGCAGCATAATCTGCAGATATCAACAAACTAACGTGTCTTGCACAAACAGAACACGGTGCTGAGATCTTGGAGAATACAGTGCCATTTCTGATGATTTACAAAAATATAAATGTTCATCTTTTACCTGTTTATTCTTGTATTCCAGCATTTATGACATGGGGTTTTGTCCAGAAGGCATCAATAATCCTAACTGATAAAGTATATTTCAAACCGGAAAATCTTGTGTTTCCCTGTTTAGTGCCAATACTTCTAAACTGCTCTGAAAGCAACCGTTATTTTGAGAGGGAGGTAAGAATTTAGAGAAGGTCCGAACGTGCATCGCCATTAAAGTTATGAGGTCTTGAATTTTAAAAGTGCTGCATGGTAAGACATATACATTTGCAAGGTATAGCGCTGTGTTCCACAGCAGTTTGTTAAAAAGAGATGCTTCCAAAAGCCAAAGAAAGGAGGGCTGAGTTCAGCATTGTTTTATATTTTACACAAACTGGTTTACTCAAGAGATATATGCTCAATGTGTGTAGTTTTATTTATGAAAAAAACTAATTATTTAAGCTTATTAATACATTTTGCATTGGTACTAATACATGTTAAAATCGCTTAATATGCTGTCTAATTTACATTTCCACGATCCTGCCATGTGATATAATTCCTGCAGGGCTTGTTATATGTCCTAGGTGGGGCGGCAATTGGCCCTTCCTTTCAAATATACCATGCACAGTAAGATTATTTCATAAAAAGAGATGCAAAGAGATAGGGTGAGGATATTCAAAGTTTTCAGATGACTTAACTCTACCAGAAAAGACTTATAATTAAAAAGAAAAAACATAGGAGTGCAATTGGAAGCAGGGCTATGCTAAAATAAACTTGGTTCCCACCTTCTATTTTACTTCTTGTATGTGAAAAAAATTATTTTTTATGGAACCTGCTAAAAGTATATACTGTTTAAATTCTTATGACTTTTATGTGATATCCTTGATCTTAGGTACTGTTAGGGTTACATTCTGATGCCATGCCTGTGGGTAGCCTTGTCCTAGAAAAGCTTGTGCCTTATGCATGTGTTTTGAAGTTCTATCACTGCTGTACTGGAGTCAGTTCAAGAGTGTAGGTGCGTCTGTTTTGCAGCACAGGTGTGTAGTCTTTTCTGCTTTACTACATATGATTCGGAGAGTATTAGGTTGGGTATGATTCAGTACTCTAGCTGGGGTCCTGAATTAAATAGCTTATTTGTTGAACTGGTGACATTACTTCTTACATGTATCACTGGCATTCCATAACTTCTGTTTTTTCCAAACTTTCTTTTAGGTTTTTCCAAACGAGAAAGAAAAACTCAAACACAAAAGAAGGAAATTTGAAAATAAAAACAGAAGAAAGGATGAAAGGAAGAGAGCCATTGATGAATGGAATAGTTTTTCATATTTCCATGAAATCACGCATATAGTCATCAAGGGTTCAACTGTCTGCATTAACAGGCAAGATAACAAGAACATGGTAAGTTAATTTATTCTGTGGAAGGAGCACAAACTAAGCTCTGAGATAACTCTTGTTTCAAAAGATGGCAGATGGTTTAGGGGTGCATTGATTTCTCTGTTCACATCAAGTAGATTGGTATGGGAAAATTAGAAGAGTTTAGATTTGGAAATTATATTGTTGGGAGTATTGGCTTTCCATGTTTCCTTACTTGTAGATGGTGTGGAAAAGGCCTAGTGACAAACTTTTAGTTTATTTTTATAACATATATGAGACTGGTATTTCATAAATTGCACAATGATGGGACATTCCCGATTCCTACCTTCAAAATTAAAAACCCCATCAGTAAAATACAAGGACAGATTTACACCATCAGTTGGCTTTTTTTAATTGCTGTCATGCACATTGGAAACCATGAATTGGTTTTGAAATGTATTGCGTCACATTCAGGTATATAAAGTTTAGTTTTTTTGCTCATTAAGGCCAGCATTACCATTGGTCATGTAGTGGCCCGAATTAGTAAAAAGTTCCAAAATTATCAAAATATGTACTTTTGTAAAAAAAATCCTATATTGCTGATGGCGGTTCTCTATTACTACCATTCCTACCTGATGGATTAATATAAATACCACAATTACCATAAATGTTGACAAAAGTCCCTACAGTACACATGGAATCTATGCAAGTGTTCCTGTTACACCACAGATTACTCCCCATTTTAAACAATCTCCTTGAGTATGACTGCCAGAAATCGTCGTATGTAAAACAAAAAAAAAATAATTCTGCAACTTGCAAAATATTTTAGGTTTGTTTTTTGGCCGGACTCTTCTTTAAATACATGGCCTATTCTGCTTTTTTGCAGGATTACGTTTTCATGCATTTTCTGAGTAAAAAATAACTTTGAGTGGTCGCTGCATTTTGGAAGGCCACCGGCACCCATCTCCTCTGTAACACCTATTATGCTGCTCCAAACTCTGTTTTTTTAACTGCAGACAATCTGACATGTCTTCCAAATGTCTCACGTTCTAAATTTATTTTGCAGGAGTAAATGTCGACTGATATTTATTGTAAATTAGTATTTTAGCAGTTGCTTTAGCCCATCAATTGTACATTCAGCTTATGTGCTCTGTCTCTGCCCAAATGCATGCTTTTTTTTATTTAACACTTTTGTGAAGCACATAGAGTTCTCAGATTAGCAAATGCAAACCCTCCAAGAATAAACCAATGAAAGTACTTTTACAGTCTGACTCTTTAATGAAAGTACATAATTGTAAGCATGTAGTCCGGGTAGTGGGCCTTCTTAAGACTTCAGGAGTACTTCTCTGCTTTACTCAGATTGTCGCCATAATCTATACCCAGTTACATCGCACAGAAGTGATCATGGTCTTTGGATTTTTGGGTGTACTAGCTGTAAGTTTACCCTTGACCTGCATTTCAGTACTTATTCTATGGAAACCATTTCAGTGAAGTCGGAGAGAGACACCTAAAATTTGTTTACTATAATTTCTTGATACATTTTTTTATAGGCTTACACGTTTGCTTACAAATGTCTTCAGGCTCGAAAAAACCTTCTTTGTTGTTAAATCTAATGGGGTAAGAAATCTGTTATGACTCTGCCTGCCGAATTTATCACAAAAGAAAGTAAATACATACTACAAAGGAAGTGGTGAATGCAGAGAATAGAGGGCTGTGCTGCTCTCCTCATTCCTAATCATGGCCATGTGTGCATTTTTATATACAAAACACATACTGCACCGTACCTTGTCCAATCTCTGTGAGTTTTTTTAAAGCTTTATTATGCAAAATGTTAAGTTAAAATGTTAAACAATGGGGCCAATCATAGTACAGTCGTTAGAAGTTGTAATATGGCAGTACTGCAGTCTAAGCCTATGATGGGAAGGTCTCTAAATATATGTGACCATTTTGACAGCAAAAAAAGCACACCCTGTTTCTGTTTCTCACCTGCTATAATGTTGACTTGTGAATATCTCAAAAGGATCATTAAATCTACTTGTTTTGTGAAGTAAAACGTGTTGTCCCTACACAGTTTTTTAATTTTTGACTTGGTGTGTAAGATCTTGACCGTAATGATTGCAACATATGCACATTGTTGGTGGTCTCATATGCTTTCTACAAATCTTCTACCTAATGGTCCTAGCATTTCATTTCTTTATTTTTGTATTAAAAAATCCATATTATATTCTTAATCAAATACACTTTTATTGAACATTTGCCTACAAATTAATTATCCGTACAAGTATATATAAAATCATCCACTCTGAAACCCATTCTCAGAGTGCTATACCTGAATCTCTTCAAATATCATGTTATCTCTTTCCAGCATAGTTTGATTCAGTAGCATGAATACAACAAAGCAGTGTGAATTACATTCACTAATCTCATTCACGTAAGATACGTTTTTTTAGCACTCCTACATAATGCAGAATTGGTTGTACTCCGTCTCCCCCACCATACATAGGGGAATATAACACGCATTCTAACATTTAGTTTACTCCCTGCCCATTCCAGCCAAACTGATCCATTAAACCTGTATCAGTGGAATTCTGAAAGAATGCTGACATAATTTATCACCTATTTTTATTTTAGGTTTTCCACTGAAGTCATATGTTGAAACTGGATTTTTTAACTGTATCTTTCTTTAGCAACTCTTGAAAGCATACAGTGGCATCAAATGTGGCACATCAGAGTAGGGTGCTCCTTAAAAATGATTTCTCCTTCAGATTTCAAAAGATTCTGGTCTTTAGCAGCAACGCAAGGTAATGAGAAGCATCTCATTCACAAATTACAAAATTAAAATGAGGAGGAAAATGTGGTTATCTTATCTCGATTGGAAGTATAAGTAGGAAAAACATCGTCTGGCCTGTCCCTTAGTTCTTTTGGATTGTTGAGAGGCACAAGAGAACAACCATACCCATATTATACCAAGACTGATCCAGTCATTTATTGCAGAAGCTGAACCAAATGTATGCTAATGTGGTCTTGAAATGATACAAATGAAAAATTGGTTAAAAAGTAACGAGTTTGGCCTTTGTGAATTTTTTAAAAACTATTTTTACAAATTATTCCAGAGAACATAAATAGTGCAGAGAAAAAGCATTTCTATGGCAATAAGAGTTCAACATCACATTTTTTGCAGCCATTACATCAATGTATAAACTTTAAACTTCATATGAAGCTCATCATATCTGAATTTATTACCTTCAATTAATGGGGAGATAGTTTGTTTCTAATCGGTAAGCTCTTCAGTGCTCTAATTACTTCATTTTTTATAACTCTAATCAAAGTTTAAAAGCATTTTGGAAGTGCTTCTCTCCGAGTTCTGGTCATGCATTTACTTCCTCCTCGGTTCTTCCAGACAAGTGTGATGCATTGTTTATACTTTTAAGTCTTGGATACTGCCCAGTTCCCCGCTTTTCACCTAGAAAATTATTTGTTTTTAAATGTAACACTTCACTTACACTGTTATGAAACTGCATCATAGCAAGTTCTGTTTGGGGAAAAAAGTAATTTTTTTAGTGATGGTACTTGTGATTGTCTGCTTGTATTATTTGTAATAGAAATCTTAATGTTGTGACTATGAGTGTATCTAAGTATATTTTTGTTTTAGGTGTTATGGCTTTCTTCACCAGAGGAAGCCTCATCCTTTGTCTCTCTAATTGATGGATATTTCAGACTCACAGTAGATGCTCATCATTATCTCTGTACTGATGTGGCACCACCTTTAATAGAACACAACATAAAGAATGGCTGTCATGGACCAATATGGTAAGTGGAGGTCTCCAAGTTTGATCTGTTAAATCAAGCCATGGCATATTGTGAGTTCTCTTTACTGGTGTAGTTGATTTGTGTTTTTGCCAACAGGAACAAAGAAGAATGCAAAAATGTTTTTGCTGTCCCTGCACAAAAAATGCCAAATTAACTGTACTTTTCAATTACAAGTATTAAGGAAATGAACTGCAAATCCTTTTGATCTCGGAATTGAGATAGTGTTACCTCACCTCTTGTGAGCCACCACATGACTCAGGAACTCCTAATTTAGATCCTAATCCAGGCTAGTAATTTGTAACTCAAGTGCGGGGCCTACCCACAGCTGATAGATTTTGACACTCATAAAAATGGTGGGCCAGTTGGGGAAATCCAGATGATGAGTGGAACAGACTGTCGAATAAAATATCAGTAATCTGCTTTGGAATGAGTCTGCAGAATGTATTTTTGAAAAACAGAAGTAATTACAAAACATTTATAGAAGTCTCCTTGGCATTTATTAAGGAGGGAATGAGGCACGTACATTTAGTATCAGATTCAAAAGCTTTTCGAATAAGTTAACTTGGGTTTAATTTATGTTGTTCTAACAAGCAGATGCTATCCCATAGGAAAGAGAGAAAGGCAAATGAACTGGAAAACTATCTACATGGGAAGAAGACTCTTATAAACACAACAGTTTTTCGAAGTTCATGATTCAGGTGCCCAGATACAAACCCTGTCTAGCTAAGAAATGAGAGCTGCTGGTTGACATTGTAACAAAGATGGCTGCAAAAGGCTACATTTTAAACTTTAGCATAATTATTCATTTAGGTCAATTATGAACAAATACAATATAAGGAGCAATTATGATGTAGATTAACCTAAATTGGGGTTGCAGTTCCTTTCTGTTCTCCTCCTTATAACAGACTATTATAATCAGTTATCTGTGTTGAGTTGTACACAGGGTCCTAGAACTTCATAAAGTACTTCAAGATGGACCATTCACAGTTGGGGTGTTAAGTCAAGCAAAATATATCAAGAGCAGGATAACCCCACCGTATGTAGCAAGTTTCATGTTAATGTGGAACATGTCAAATGCAACTATATACATGGCTTGGCAGTTCGAGCGGGACTGTTTTCATGAGGCATCGGGTCAAGACCGATTTGCATATAGATGTGTCTGAACTGGGGCGGCGAAGTGAGCTAAAGAAGGATGATGGATTCAACACAGATCTGTGACTGGGCGTGAGTGTCTGAAATGTTTCAGCACTCCGTCCATCATCTCCTTGTGTTTGCTTTGTTTGCCCTAGGTTGGCAGGGTATGCCCAGATGTGGGTCACTTGCTCTCTTTGCCACTGGATTCAAGCTAGCCTGGCTGATGAGGGGTGTTACCCCGACGCTGGTCCCAGGAGGATTGTTTCCGGTTCACGGAAGACCTGGCTTCGCAGTTCGGGCTGGACTGTTCCCATGAGGCACAGTGTCAGGGTCAAAACTGATTTGCATATAGCTGGGTCTGAACTGAGGTGGCGAAGTGAGCTAAAGAATGATGATGGATTCAACCCAGATCTGTGACTGGGAGTAAATGTCTGAAACGTTTCAACATCTCCTTGTGTTTGCAAAGTTACTGTAATGACAGCCAGAAAGAGAGTTTAAAGGCCCAAGAAGAATCTGTAAACCACCAGCTGACAAGACCGTAGTAGATTGGAGGTTGTATACATATTGGTTAACATCAACGCAGTCTGCAGCATGGATATTAGCAAGCTATTTTAGGAACCAGTAGGATGATATGAAAGTGTTACTAGAGCATCTCCCAGAGCCAGCAACAACAAAACTACTATGAGGATATGTCCAGGTTTTCAGCCTTGATATCTGAGGTTCAAGGCCAGATAGACAGTATAATGTTTAATTCATAGCATTACCCAGTTTAAAACGACTAAGCAAACAAGACAGAATGTTTGAATGAGATACTCTCTGCATGCACACCACAGTTTAGAGGTTTAACTTATTCAAGACAATATGCATCACAC